>NC_140179.1:78137784-78150845 GCF_963971535.1 Notolepis coatsorum | reverse complement strand
AGAGAGAGAGGGGGGAGGGGAGAGATAGATATATATATATATAGAGAGATAGAGAGAGAGAGAGGGGGGGGAGTCAAGTCAAGAGTTTTATTTGTCACGACAATGAAATGCGGGTGGTCTTGCCCGCAACGATGTGCATAATACAATAGTAATAACATATAATAGAATCCAATAGAACGACATTGTGCAATAAAACAAGTAAACAGAGTAGGGCATATCGGTATATGTACATAAGTTATTTACAGAGCATGGTAGGACATGCTAGGTCCTGTGGTAGTGCAGTACACTGTTAGCTACGGATGAGGCACTGGGTCTTTATCTACATGCTATATTATACAATCTCAAGTTATACTATACTATTCTTAAAGTGACCTTTCCTTAGTGGCCATAAGTGTGGGCATGTGCAGCATGAGTGTGTGCTTGCTCATGTTAAAGTGGCTGCTAGTGTGTGAGCGTGTACAGTGTGTGTGCTCATGTGTGCTTGTGTGTGGAGAGTTCAGTGTTCAGGGCTCTGATGGCCTGGGGGAAGAAGCTGAGCCGAAGTCTCTCTGTCCTAGTAGCTGGGGTTCAGGCTGTTGTTGGGGTGGTGTGGGTCTTTCATTATTCTGCAGGCTCTGGATTTGCACCTCTTGTTGTATAGAACCTGCAGGGGTGGTAGTGCAATAGAGATAGAGAGAGATATATATATAGAGAGAGACGTCAAAGCACGTCGTCCACTGAAAGACTGGCTCAGATAGTGATTATACAGTATGTGTCTAACAACATTATGTAAAGTATCCCTACAGAGAGATTTATTTACCCAGGCAAGCAAGTAAGAACAAATTCTTATATACAAAAAGCAGCCTGACCAAAAAGTAAAGGCCTTTTGAGGGAAGGGGTGGGGGGGGGGGGGCTTCAACAAAAACAAGGTTATGTGTACATGCATACAAGTAAATACAATAAAATATTACAGTAGCGATAGTATACAAGGAAAATTAGCAATAAATAAGGGAGAGAGAGGGAAAGAGAGAAAGGGAAAAAGAGAAAGGGAGAGTGAGAACCAGAGGGAGAGAGAGAGAAGAAAGGGGGAGAAGGAGGGAGGTAGGTGAGGGGGCTTAGGGGGAGGAGAGAAGAGTCTGAGGGCTATGCATGTGTTTACTTTTCTCCTGGTCTTCTGTTTTTTGGGTTTTACGATTAACACTCATTCTGTTTAGAAATGACACATTAGGTCCTGAGGTATGGTCAGGAAAACTGAGCAACATTCAAATTGGAGTTACAAGGTTTAAACAGCGGTTAAATGTAATCTGTAAGACGCTAAAATGTCCACAGGGTTTGCCAGAGGGGATTGGGAGTGGGATGGGATGGGGGGGGGGGGGGTTCCATACCTCTGCTTTTCACGTTCCTACTGTGAGCTGTACTGTGAGCTGTAGTGCTATTGAGTGCAGTTTGAGTAACTACAGCTCTACTGTAGGCCTGTCCCCGACTAAGGATTTGTATAGTCGACTTTGATTGGCTAAAATTAGCCGATAGTCGACTGGTAGTCGACTACCCCCCGAATGCAAAAAAATACCTGTCTGTATTGTGATAGTAAAGGGTTAACCTTCTGTAGTGTGGTAGTTAAAGGGCTAACCCTTTGTCGTGCGGCAGTGAAATGGTTAACATTCTGTAGTGTCTTTCTGAAACGTTCAGACGTAAAAAAAAAATAAAAAATAAACAACCACACAATATTAGATTAGATTAGATTCTTTAACACATTGACGACTACGGCTTGCAGTGTAATATGTGGCTGGAGGACAACGCTTTGTCAACAAACCGACGTACTTTCTAACAGCTATATATATATACTTTATAGTATTGCTATCTGTCCATTCTCATTGTCACTTGAGTGCATAAACCGTGCCTTCATAATGGCTTAAAGAAAATAAAAATCCATCGGTTGGTTGTTATTTTATAGCGTCGTGAATATAAGCTTTATTGCAGTTTTTGTCTCGTCTTTTTTCTGGGAAGCTAGATATGAGGCTAAAGGCTAGTCACGTTATATCAAACGCCATTTCTGTTGTATATATACAAATGAAATAAAACAAACTGCGTAGCATCCGGACTATTACAGAGCATCTATGGATGAAATGGGGGTGGCGGGGGACGCCGATTAGTAGTATTGATTAGCAATACAGTGTGCGTTCAAGTAGCCATTTTCACTGATCGATCGCTTGCGTGTTACAACAATGTCCAATCCGGCTGTAATTTGGGTGAATAGTATCCTACCGTCAGCCCATGTGATCGCCGGCAGCATTTCGTTATTAGTCATCGGAATCTGGTAGATCGATATGTCCATTGGCTGATCATAAATCCCATTATTCCAGGCTGAAATCTGTGTTCCATAACGTGATCAAAGATGGAGTATGTTCGGCTCGGATCGAGGCTCATATGAAACGCCCCAGACAGTAAAAAAAAAATTACCATTCGGCCTCAATGATACTGCAGTGCATGATACTGCATCCTTATTACTAAATATGATCTTATACTCAGTCAAGGAGGGGAACTTCGATAAGAATGACAATATTGCACTCATAACAGTCCTCCTTAAAAAAGACAAAGACCCCAACGAGTGCGGTAGTTATAGACCTTTAAGCCTCCTCGGAACAGATATCAAACTGTACTCTAAGGTATTAGCCATCAGATTACAAAAGCATATGACGTCTTTAGTTCACCCGGACCAAACTGGCTTCATAGGAGGCCGCCTGATCACTGAGAACATAAGACGAATACTGCACGTACTTGATGCCGACAAGGAGGACACCATACCTAAGGCGATACTGTCCCTGGATGCTATGAAGGCCTTTGACAGGCTGGAATGGTCGTATCTGTGGGCAGTGCTAGAAAAGATGGGGTTAGGAAAAGGATTCATCGATATGATTAAAGTATTATACAAAGACCCATCGGCCATGATTACAACAGGCACAATCATCTCCCAAATATTTCCGGTATCACGCTCTGCCAGACAGGGTTGTCCTCTTAGTCCCGGACTGTTCAATCTATCATTAGAGCCTTTAGCACAATATATAAGACAATCCCAATCCATAGAACCAATCGTAATCAAGGGCACACAACAAAAAATTTGTTTATATGCGGACGATGTAATATTGTTCATGCAAAACCCCAACACCACATTGCCTCATCTGCTCAAGTTGATTGAGGACTTTGGTGATTTATCGGGATTTAAGATAAATTGGCCGAAGTCGGCTTTCCTTCCACTTAACACCCCTGCAAAAAAAGATACAACCCTCCCAGGACAGATACTGATGGTAAAACATTTCAGATGCTTGGGAGTGGAAATATTCCCTACCATAAGACAAACGGTGAAGCACAACTACACAAAAATCCAAAACAAAATCAAAGACGACCTTGATAGATGGGCAAAACTTAAAAACACAGTACAAGCACGGATATCAATAGTTAAGATGGATGTACTACCTAAAATCAACTTATTCAGTTCAATGCTACCGTTACCCCCTCCAGAGGGTTACTGGAAAAGATTACACTCCTCCACATACAAATTTATTTGGAATAACAAACCACCACGTATAAAAAGATCCACCGCACAGAGAAATAAAGCAGATGGTGGCATGGCATTTCCAGATTTTTTCCTATATTTTAAGGCGTACACATTAAGTCCATTGACAACATGGTTTGACTCCCAAGCATTAGCATCCTGGAGAAAAATAGAAGAAAACATAGTAGCCCCACATAGACTGAAGGACATAGCATACACTAAACTACCAATCAAGCACTGTGAACGAAAATTTGGCCCCATAATTACTCATGCGATCCGGATATGGCGTGAATCACAAAAAAAAAATCCTAACCCACAAAAATGGCACAATCATACTCCCTTATTCAATAACAATGCACTCTTAATTGGAAAACGACCTATAAGATTCCCTATATGGGAAGAGCAAGGCATACACTCATTAGGGGATGTTTTTAACAAACAGGGTTTTTGTAGTGATAAAGAAATACGCAAAAAATTTAATCTCACCAAGTCCACATGGCTTTTTCACAAACAGTTAGAGCTATGTTTGAAGTCTCACGGTGTTCCATTAGACAGACCAATTGAACACCACAGATACCACAAATTCTTCTACGCAAGAGAGACATCGAGAGGTTTTGTTTCAGAATTTTATCATCAATTACTAACGTCCTCGTATGAAACCCTCCAACTTGACTCTGTCTGGAGGAGGGATATACCAGACCTGGAAAATGACTTTGATTGGCAAGGAGCCTGGGCAAATGTCCGACTTACATCAAGGAACCCGGATCATCAACAAATCAATCTTAACTATATTCACAGGACATACTTGACTCCTATAAGACTGTGCCGAATGGGGCTTAAACAAGATTCCAAATGCACCCAATGTGCAAATGAGGACGAAGGGACATTTATGCACATGTATTGGGACTGCTCACCAGTTAAGGCATTCTGGAAAGATGTGACCCAACAAATATCAAAACTCGTATCTTGGAATATACCTGTACACCCCTCGGTATTACTATTGAATGATGTTTTTGAGTTTGCAGTGAATCCACAGCTAAAGAGATTGGTTTTATCGGGTATCACAGTAGCCAAAAAGCTGATCGCATCACGCTGGTTTCAACCGGAAAAAATGTGCCGTAAAGTTTGGTTTCTTACATATCTCGATGTAATTTACCATGAAATATCTACAGCAAGAATTCTGGGTCTCAATGAATCCAAAATGTCAATGTGGTTAGAAGTGGTGGAGAGAATAAAAGCTAGCTTATAATGGTAGTGTCTGGTTAGGTGCGAGGTATAGTGGAGGTACTTCTCAAGGTGGGGTCCGGGAGGGGGGGTTTCGAGCTGAGCATATGTGTGTAGTTTTTTTTTAGATAACAGGTATTAGGGGTATATCTTATATAAGACAACTAACTAAAATGTGATCTCATTGGATGTGCCCTGACAATTAATGCTTGTATATCTTATCGTGTGTTGTCATGTTTGTTTATATGTTTGTTTAAAAAATAATAAAAAAATAAAATACAAAAAAAATGATACTGCAGTGGAGCGATGACGCCCCTAAGAGGATCTGGCCGGTATTGCATGTCGCCGATTTAAATCTGGCGGGTAAATCTGCAGAGCCAATCTGGGACCTTGATCCGTTTATTAATATGGAATAAAACAATAACAACTTGCCACAAGTTAACTCGTGGCTCTGGTCCTCAACGGGTGGAATCGAAACACGAGTTAACTCGTGGCTGGGCGGCAAAGTGTTAATGACCACACAGCCAGGCTGGTGGAATTAGTGTTCAGTGCATATAACATTGTTCCAACATAGAACATCACTTACAATACATACTGCATGCAGTTATATACATAGATACATAAATAAAATAAAAACACAATATCACAGTTTATGTCCATAACAGCAGGGGGGGGGGGGGGGGTTGCTACAGGGAGTTCAGTGTCCGTATGGCAGTGGGGAAGAAGCTGTTTTTAAAGCGGGATGTTTTGGTGGTCAAGGATCACCAAATCAGGGGGTAGCGCCTCCCGGAGGGCAGTGGGGTCAGAGAGGATTTTTCTTGCTCTTCTTATTGTTCTTAAGCAGCAGGTGAAGCGTTTTCCCTCTAGGTTTCTGCATGCGGCCGCTCGTTCTCTTTCCTCTTTAGCAACAACTGAAAAAAGACGCAGGTGCTCAGAAAAATATGCTATATGGACTAAGGATGGGCATCGGTTTTCGAATATTCAAATAGTTGTTCAATATTTTTTTCTAAATCGATACGTTTATGCAAATTTCTAATAAATCTAATCAAGTATATTTTCCCTTGTTTTACCGGCTTTGAGAGGGGACCCTATTAACTGTTACACCACTGAACGGCATGCTGGGTACAGCTCGCTAGCTAGCCAGGTAGCATAACTGTCTGTTAACAGAAAAGAAAGATGAAGAAGGAGAGAGACTGGAGATGTTACATGGTTTTGTGTACGTTTGCGATGTTGTTTCACTAAGTTCACACATTTCAAGCATCAGTGATGTGACCTTCAGAATTAATGCTTTTGTTCCTGGAAATATGCTAGACACACACACTCGCACACACACAAAATATGCTTGACACACACACTCGCACACACACGAAATATGCTTGACACACACACTCGCACACACACGAAATATGCTAGACACACACACTCGCACACACACGAAATATGCTAGACACACACTTGCACACACACGAAATATGCTAGACACACACACTCGCACACACACAAAATATGCTTGACACACACACTCGCACACACACGAAATATGCTAGACACACACTCGCACACACAGAAAATATGCTAGACACACACGTGCACACACACACGTGCACACACACACACACACACACACACACACACACACACACACGTGCACACACACACACACACACACACACACACACACACACACACACACACACACACACACACACTGTGCCTAATCAAATGAAAAGTCTTGTTTGACTAAGACCCGGTTAGCCGACTCATCAACTAAGAGGAGCCAGCTGTGCTTCTCAGCTTACAGTACAGACATCACACGAGAACCTCCCACAGACCTCTAGTGAACCGCAGAAACTATTCCCTCAACTATCCTCTATAAAATAGTTGACGAAATTGCTTCTGCAGTTCATTAGAGGTCAGTTCACACGAGGTCTGCTGAGTTTCCTGTCTGAGCTCGCGAGACACGGAACGCATTCGTAAATGTTATGTCTAATTACCACATGTCCTCCTCATAACAGAATGATAGTATTACGTTTGAACATCGCCTTCGTAACCCCATCAATACAGGACTGCAGGGGAAAGTATTGCAATGTCATGCGGTATCAATATCGACCCCCCCCTTCCCTACTGGGAGGCGCAGTACATATGGTGTGCAGACACACTCTTCTCTTCTCCCTCTTCTCTTCTCAGCTCACAGCTCACTCTTCTCAGCTCACAGCATTAAGGATGAGACCACTTATCGATTTATCGATAACTGTGTGAAATCGATAAGTGGTAAAAAGAAATATAATAATAATAATACTTTTTTCTTTTTAAAAAGAAAAAAATATATTATTTAACGTTAGTTCGCGTGTGTGTGTCATGGGCCAACTAAAGCATCGCAAAAACTACAGTGAGTGCACATGACACACACACACACACAAACTAACGTTAAATAATATATATCTTTTCTTTTTAAGAAAAAACGATTTAAATGTTGTCATTTCTTTTTTACACATACAACATAATTTTATAAAATCGATATTTATCGATAATTTTGTCCCGATTTATCGATTCTTCGTCTCAGCCTTACACAGCAGACACACTGTTCTCAGCTCACAGACAACAACCCCACATACGCTCTGACACGTGGCACTGATCTGATCTGAACAGGAATCAACACACCCACCCGCTATACTAATGATATCATGGAACATCTCCAGAACACATTCTACCATAACATGTTCTAAATATGAAGCTATTATAGATTATGTATCATGTTCTGGGGTTATATGTTACGCTGCCAACGATTCGGCACAGTGACGTTAGATGTGGGAGGGGAGGCTAAGGTCCAGCCCCTCCTCCCTGTGGATACTTTCTCATAGCACCATGTGTTCCCAGAGAGGAGGGTGTGTGTGTGTGTGCGTGTGTGTGTGTGTGTGTGTGTGTGTGTGTGTGTGTGTGTGTGTGTGTGTGTGTGTGTGTGTGTGTGTGTGTGTGTGTGTGTGTGTGGGGTGTCTGACAGGAAACATATGGTTTCATTTAGAAGCGCGGTAGCAGAAACTTTCGTGCATCATGAGCGCACACACATAGACAGCCAAATGGAAGGAAAGGGACATGGAAGCACACACACACACACACACACACACACACACACACACACACACACACACACACACACACACACACACACACGCACACACATGCTAAAACACAGGAAGATGCGTACCCACACAAACACCAACACGTAATGACACTCATGCACAGACTTAGGGCTGGGCGATATGACCAAAAACGTTATCGCGATAAAATTATAAAATTATTTTCATATAACTCGATATCGATAATTATCGTCGATATAATGTCTGTCAAGTTTAATTAACTTATTATGCCCGGCGCCGATACGCGGGCTGACTTGTTTTGCTGCTGTGAATGTCTCGAGAGTCGAATTGATGTCGTCATCAGTCCGCGCACGTTAGCAGAGCGGAGTATCTCAAGCGGAGTATCTCATGACTCAAAAATGACCCTAAAATACTCTGTTCCGCCCAATTCATTGCAACGACGTCCACCGTATACCCCACACTACTATAACAGTTACCCTCAGAATTCAAAACACACACCAACTCGGCAGGTAACCTGTGAAATAGCGGCGTGCAAGCTAATTAGCCATAGCCAGCCCTGTTTCCAAGCAGAGTATTTCATGACAATGTACTAAAAAATGACCCTAAAATACTCTGTTCCGCCCAATTCATTGCAACAACGTCCACCGTATACCCCACACTACTATAACAGTTACCCTCAGAATTCAAAACACACACCAACTCGGCAGGTAACCTGTGAAATAGCGGCGTGCAAGCTAATTAGCCATAGCCAGCCTCGTTTCCAAGCGGAGTATTTCATGACAATGTACTAAAAAATGACCCTAAAATACTCTGTTCCGCCCAATTCATTGCAACGACGTCCACCGTATACCCCACACTACTATAACAGTTACCCTCAGAATTCAAAACACACACCAACTCGGCAGGTAACCTGTGAAATAGCGGCGTGCAAGCTAATTAGCCATAGCCAGCCTTGTTTACCGAGTCCTACCTCCTTCCGGGTCTCCTTCCTCTATCGGCCATCTCCTTCACCGATTGGTTGTTAGTGCGTGTGCTCATATCCAAGCTTGGAAAATCGATATATCGAAACTTTGCGACCACGTTTCATGTTTATTTCGAGGAAATAATTTATCGCGATAGTTATCGTTATCGTTTTATCGCCCAGCCCTACACAGACTCATTAGGAAGGGTTGCCTCTGTTCCGTTCCGTTCCCGAGAACGATAGTCCGCCCTCCCCACTCCCCCGCTGGCCAGCGTTCACACTACCAATCTCGCTTCGTCCCCGAGCACACTTGAGGGAGCAACACCCCGATGTGAAAAGGAGATGTCTTTTATTTTTATTTGTCTTCCGGGTATTTTACTTTGAAAAACTGCCACTTCCACGCCGTGCCTCCTCACTCTTTGGTAGAATAACCGGTGCCGTCTCTGACGCTACGTTGTGGGAGTCTGATCATGGCTGATTCTTGCGGTGTCTGACAACGCAGTAATATACGACCTAAGGTATATACGACCTATAACGCAGATGACGCAACAATAAGCGCTCCCTGCGCTTTGGAAGCGCTCTGGGCATTCATATTTTTTTTTATATCCAAAGCTTTTTAAGACTGCGGCAGAGTCTTAACGTGCATAACGTTAAGTGGCTGGAGCAGTCATCATAACTCGCAGTGGAAATAGGGGTTTGTAACATTAGCGTTATAAGTATAACAACTCCAAAATTACACAATGAATCAACACAGTACATACACCAGGCTGTCAGGAAGCTGAACTCTCTCCCAGCTCTCCCCCCCGCTCTCACTCTGCCACCACAGACTCTGGACATGCCCCCCCCCCACTGACACACACAGACACACACTGCCACTTCACAAACTCACTGCCACTTTACTTTACTGCCATTATTTATTTTAGTTTACATTATATTAGTTTACTGCCATATCTATCATCTCACTGCCACTTTACTGCCATTATTGTATTCTACTGCCATTATTTATCAGTTATACTTACTATGTACCACTGCTGCTAGAAAAAGATTTGCACTAAGTTCTCTTTTACCTCCTATATTTATTCAATCATACATAAAACATTTTAGCCACTGTTTATACTGTCTGTATAGTGTATGTACATCGTGTCCCATATGTTACTTATGTTTATAGTGTACTATTATGTTACTTTATGTTTATATTAGATTTTTTTTTTTTATATACACCGTGGGAAGGGGGAAACGCAATTTAATTTCTCTGTATGTCTTGCACATTATGAGAAGCGAAAATAAAGCTGACTTTGACTTTGATAAACGTGCATAACGTTAAGTGGCTAAAGTCATCATTACCTTCTTTGCAGGGCTATAACTTTTTAAATATTATAGCTATATCGACATTACTATGGCCCATTCAACATCGGGTATCTATCGTTCCGGATGTGGGAACGTTATATTTTTTCATTCATACATTGTTGTGTTAATACCGTCGAGAATATAAGTATGTTTTTAAGGTTTTCTGCAGTAATTCCTAAAACGCTAGTTATAGGCCCTGACGCATATGATAGATTATCGATTGGCCTTTCTTTCCTATACACGCTATATAAAGAAATTCAATTATTGTATGACGCAATAAACACCGAAATCATAGTGATTATTGCGTTTCGAAAGCGATCCCATGCACTCGAGTGTGTATCTACACCCACGTTACAAGATATTACTGCCGGAGGAATTTCCTCGATGCACCAAACGCCACTTCCGGTTTGGCTTGGAGTGTAACTCGCCCGATCATCCACCAGGCGGCGGTATTGAGGCATTGCAATATCAGAACAGGGTCCAGCTGCAGTCCCGGAGGGAGGCTGGATGAATTATGAATGCCATGGCGAAAACATTTAATATTGATCCCAAAAACGAGTTAACTCGTTTCTGGCGCACAACGCATGGCGGGCAATAACGAGTATACTCGTTTTTGCCGTCCAATGTGTTAAATGTTAATACCCTCTTACATTTAAATAAAAAAATCGGGCGACGTCTGTGTCAAAAACCAATGCGCCGAGCAGCTCGAGCTGTCAGTGTGGCGCGCAGGTGCGTGATGACGCGTGTTTTATGTAGACAGTGGCATCAGTGAAGTGGAGAAGAAAGACCACTGAAAACGATAAAAGTTAAGCTAGCTAAACAAAACAAGAAAATGGAGGCAACTCCTAAGAAAAAAAGACTTTGCTCATACAACAGAGACTGGGAGAAGAAATATACATGGCTGAGATCTGTTTCAGACGATCCCCAGAAGGGCGAGTGCAGGATTTGCCACCGGAGCAGGTCGGTGGACTGGGACCTGATTTCAATGTTTACTAAGAGAAGTGAGACTCGTTGGGCTTGGCTCATTTTCTGTGAAGAGCATATAAAAGAACACCTTTTTCATTGGGTGCACAGTTTGCACTATACACTGGACCCGAACGTGTGGAAGTTGTAGGTGAAAACAAGTAAACATGGTAAATATGAAGCAAAAAGGTTCACTGTGTACCTTCACTGTCTGCCCCCACCTTGTTTCATTCATACTGTTTTACATTTTTTATCACACAAAACAAATAGCACTTGTATTTATAAATGTGATCTAGCAGAGATAAATGGCTAATATTAACCATACTGCTTATGCTGTCTATATATTGTTTGTAATTGAGTTGTAATTAAACTTAACAGTTATGTTAAGTATTTTTACATAAATGGTTATGGCTTTATTGTTTTAAAATCCCAATAATGTTGTGGGTTCACACATATTGGGTGAGTAACCAAAAGAAAACATGTACACCACACAAGTATGAATATTACTTGTATGACATGTATCAGCATGTACACATCAAATTAAAACAAATAAAGAACTGGCTATTCATCTACTAATCCTATGGATTATTGAATTATTAACACTTCACTGCTAATAATGCTCAGGAAAAGATGGCTGAAAAGACTTAGCTCCTGCTCTTTCTATTAATGCAATGATTTTATCAGCTTGGATACCAAGATTGATGGTTACCTGCTTAATGATGAAAGTGTGATTAAATAAAGATGTTGGTGACATAGTGGTGGCTGAGAAGGTGAATCATCTACAGTTTAATAAGATTAATAACAAAATGTGCTATATATAGCCTACCGTCGGCGTTGAATATGAAATAAAGGCATTTAAATGATCATGTAATCTGTTTTTTTTTTTTTTTTATCTTTTTCCCCCTCCTTTTTCCTCCGATTTTCTCCCATCCCAATGTTAGTCGTTATGCCAATTCCCAATCCCCTTCCTGGTCGCTGCGCACTTACCCCCCACAGTCGGTCTGGGAGAGTGGAGGCTATCACGTGCTTCCTCCGACACACGTCCAGCCAATCAACCGCTTCTTTTCACCTGGCAGCGCGGATTCTCACTGAGAGGGCGTAGCGTGTGGAAGGATCACACTACCCCCCTTAGATCCTATCCGCGCTGAGCAGGCGCCCCGACCTAACTGTAGGAGTCGCTGTTTACAACGACCCGGACCCACCCTGCCAGCTTCTCCCACCCTCTAATACAGCCAATTGTATTAGTGTGAACGGCCAGCCAAGCTGGAGCTGTGAGCTGGATTCGAACAGGCGAATCCAGCGTCTCCGGCGTTTGGTGACGAACGCAATCTCCGCTACGCCACCTGATCGCCCCATTTAATCTGTTTTTAATTAAAAAGAAAATCATATATTTCCCCCCCTCACATGTCCCGCATTGTCCCGCAAAAGCAGTGCTGCTGTCCTGCGACTGAACAATTTTGACCTGGTCACCCTAATGTAAGCGCTTGGCTGAAGTTGAAACACAGCTTCCCTCGTTGGAGCAGGTTTACAGACTCTCACAATCCCAAACGGACCTAAATAATATTAAAAGATTTAAGTATGAATACAACTCTATTCTGGGCGAGCAGGTTAGCACCCTCCTCCTTAAAACTCAGACAGAAGCACTTGTTACAGCAAGCCTCTTCCGTGTTTTGGTACAGTTGTGCTCACATTTGCAATCGTTCCGTGCCCGGGGACGCTGATTCGCTCCCCAAACCACCTTTTCAAGTGGTCTCGGTTATCCGTCCCTGGGGCCGGAACCAAGCGTTCTCATTACACTACTACTCTGACCTCTAATGAACTGCAGAAGCTCTTTCGTCAACTATTTTCGATGTAGAGGATAAGAAAACAGAAAGAAGCATTTTGTATAAAAGTATTCTGTACTTCTGTATGACAACTAATAAAGAAACTTGAAACT
>NC_140179.1:78102784-78132784 GCF_963971535.1 Notolepis coatsorum | reverse complement strand
ACATTCACACACCGACGGCGGAGGCGACCATGCAAGGTGCCAACCTGCTCATCGGGAGCAATTAGGGGTTAAGTGTCTTGCTCAAGGATGAAACATCCGCTGGGAGGAGCGGCAATCGAACCGAGAACCTCTGGATTACCAGGCGACTGCTCTACCTCCCGAGCCACTGTTGGCCCCCCACATACCTTCTGTTAAAAAATGCAATGAGATTGAAAAACAAGATTATCATTGTACTGAATCTTTTAGCCCCTTTCGGGACTGTGATGCACCGAGTGAATACACCGTCCCATATACCTCCATTGAAAAATCCTACAATTAAGTCTGTCTCGCTTTTCTCTATCAAAACGCTTGTCGTACAAGTATCGCAAATACATTTCAAAGGTACTCCCAGTTGCACAAGGATTTCGGACAGACAAACGCTAGGGTTTGAAAGCTCGGCGTTGCTAATAAACATTTTAAATAATTTTTAGAAACTGGTCGACACGGCTCAAAGCGCGATCACAGCGCAGGCGCATCAGGCACCCGGTGTATTCACTCGGTGCATCACAGTCTATGAATCTTTAATGTCACTTTGCTGGGAAAGACTGTTAATCATGGCATTGTTACAACATGATTTAATCCAAACACCCCTTTACATAAACAATGTAATCAGACATTCAGAGGATGGCTGGTCACTCGTTATTCTCTCGGTGTGCACGTCACAGTTATCAGGAACGTAAACAGTAACACACCACCAGCCACTGCGGCAAGCTGTCAAAGTTAGTGGTTGGGGTCATAGAGAGTAGAGGTAGATCGGTTAAATTCCGGCTCCACACGTGTCGAAGTGTCCTTGAGCAAGACACTTAACCCCTAACTGCTCCTGATGAGCAGGTTGGCACCTTGCGTGGTCACCTCTGCCGTTGGTGAAAGTACGAGTGAATGGCTGAATGTGAGGCATTAGTTAAGCGCTTTGGATAAAAGTGCCATACAAAACCATGCTGAGAGACATGTGCTGACAGCCATTTGTATGGGCATGTCAATAATGTGCTGCTACGCCTAGTGATGTGGTATTAGTAGATGGCTGTTGCTCAGAGCTCAATCAGCAACAATATGCTGAGCACTCCATCCTATCGGAGAGCTGTCATGGCAAGCTAATGGCAACATATAGCCTGCTCTATCTGAGAACAGGGAGGAAGGATTCTCTCTCTCTGGATCTCCCACACTACCATTCTCACTCTGTCTCTCTCTCTCTCTCTCTCTCTGCAAGGGGATTGCGTTATCTCTATCTTAAGCTCTCTGTGTGAGGCATTGAGGATTGAACTGATAAAGCTTTATTGTCCATTAAGTCTCCAGACAGAAACGGGTCAGTTGCAGCCTTCATGATGGCTACAGTTTTCATCACATCTGCAATGACAGCTCTTATCAACTCCTCTGTCTGTGTGTGTGTATTGGTTTTTTACTACCGGGCAGTTCGGTAGAGTGAGAGAGAGAGGAAGAATGGGAGATAGACAGGGGGAAGACATTCGGCAAAGGTTGCCGGATCCGGGAGTCGAACCCGGGACGGCCGTGTTGCGACGCAGCGCAGTATGTGGTGCGCCACTTGAGCGGCCGACATTTGTCTCATTTTAATAAAAGCTACAACAGAGTAATAGCCCATTGTGCATTCATTGCCTCCACCAGATCAGATCAGGTCAGACAGTAGCTGTATATTATGGTGCAGATTTGTGATACACCCTTTTGATTCTTGGGGTCACGATTTGATTCAAAAGCGACTCTCGACTCAATCCATGCATAGATTTGATTCTAGATTACTGTCCTGGCCGTGGTAGACAGTTAGTTTAATAGGTCTCAAAGAAATAAATCACACACAAAAAAAGAAATGATTTTGTCTAGGGCTGAATATATTGAATATCAAGGTATACTGTCATGGATCCATGCAAATGTATATTGTTTTACTACAGTATACTCTCATCAACAATATATAGTAATCATAAAATTATACATTACAAGTATTCTTTTAAGTTAATATTGTTCCTTGCAGCTGCTGCAGTATATCCTGTATGAATGTGTGCGAAGGTGTGAATTCTATTTTTATAATCCAAAATTACGGTATATAAAAAATAAATATATATATATATATTAACTCATTGAACGCCAACCACGAGTATAGTCGGGTTAACTCGCCATCGCTTGAACGGCAATCACGAGTATAATCGGGTTTTAACACTTTGAGCGCCACGCCTGGTTTTCCTTTTTACCGGCTGAATGCCACCATCGGCGCCAATGTTAACGTTAATATCGCCTAATCTATGTTTTAAATTATGGCTATGTGTCTAATCTGCCCATCGCATTATCAAAGACTATTTTCCAGTCAGTGCTGTCAAGGCAGATTGTTTTTTTATCGCGTCGTTTCCGTTTCAGAGCAGTTAGAAAAGCCCCCGTTTTGATATAAAAAACAGCTCATTCTGGAGCATTCTATGAAAATCGTCTTTTAGTGGAATATTCCACAACGTTGATATTCGTCTGCCTTTTTATGAATCGTTTTCAAATAAACGCTAGATGATCAATATTATACGTGCACGCAAGCACATTACGGCCGCGCACGGATAATCGCCTCGTTGATTTCCTCTCGGACTTTTACAGTGAAACCAAAAGAAGACATTTCACAAAACAGCCTATATCTTCATCAAACTTACTCTGATTATCCTAACACTGATAACATAGAGTCCTTACCTGACATCAGATGGTATCCAACTGGTATATTCCAATTCCTGATCACCATTCGAAAAAATCGATACGTGTATGGATCCAACGCGATACTGTAGAACTCCATGATCAGCGGGGATCTGAGGTTCCAGAATGAACTGTGGTAACACCGGCTGGATCAGTGGACTGGAAAATGTGGAGTACCGGATTTTTTTCCCCATTCATTTTCATTGAGTCCATTCCAAAATCACTTATGTCATCTGGGAGACGACAGGGGGGCGCTTTTTTCCACAGTGATCGCCGGCGCCGCTCGGCTATACTCGGGTAGGCTCGGGTGATGCAATAATTTTTCAGATCGCTAAAAAAAAATTAAATAAAAAATTCCGAGAAATCTTGTGAGTGGCATTCAACGTCACTATTAAAAACCCGAGATATCTCGTGAGTGGCACTCAAAGTGTTAATCGTTATTTCTTTTATTAGCGATATCCATTAATTTTCATCCATCCAACCTGATGTTATCGTTGGGAATGGGTCTGAGCTCGCAAAAGGGCAAATACCACCGCCTATCGTCTCCCGGATGGTATTGCACATAATTGGATTGGATTGGCTGGGATTGTGCATAAAAAAAAAAGTCCGGTCCGGGTTTTGCTTCTCGGGCATGCAGTATCGTTGTACCACGTTGACTGGGGGGACTGGGAGCAGTGTGGATTATGTGTTTTGGACTATAACGTTGGATCAATGGACACGATCGATATTTGGAATGGCGATCAGGAATTGGATTAGTCTTTTTGCAGAACATCTGATGTGAGGTAAGGACTCTATGTTACCAGTATTGGGTTAATCAGATGTTTTTTTCATAGCGATCATGACGTGTCTGTGTGTGTGTGTGTGTGTGTGTGTGTGTGCGTGTGTGTGTGTGCGTGCCGTTGGCGCTGAGCAAGGCACGGATAAGCGATTTTTCAGCCCGCTTTTGTATCGTGCATAAGGACACATATACTATCGATAATCTAGCGTTTATTTGAAAACTATTCATAAATCAGCCGAAAAATTACAACGTGTTTTGTGTATTCCACTAAAGGGCTATTATCGCGTCTTTCTCTGGAATTACTAGAAATCTCAAACTATACTCATATTCAAAACGGTATAAAACGGAAATGTACCAATGAAAAAACAATCCGTTTCATACATGTTGACTGCAAGCAAGTCATTGATAAGTGACGGGTGTATTAGACCCATAGCCATAATTTAAGATATATTTTAAGCACTCGCAAATTTCCCCGTCCTCCCATTGATTAAAGCGCTGGCGTGCTAGCCCTAATTTGGTCATATGGGCGTGGCGCTGAATGAGTTGAGGCTGTTAATCGATTAAAATATTTAATCTGATTAATCGCATGATTGTCCATAGTTAATTGTGATTAATAGCAAATTAATCGCATATTTTTTATCTGTTCTAAATCTACCTTAACACTTTGGTTGCCTTGGGTTAAATTAATGATATACCATAGATTGCCAGCGCTATTTGTCTATGGAGAAAGTCCCCTTCTTTGCAGGGCTATAACTTTTTAAATTCTATTGCTACATTGCCATTATTAGGGCCCATTCAAAGTCCTATATGTATTGTTCATTGTGTAGCAACGTTAAACTTTTTCATTCACATATTCATAGTAAAGTATGGTCTAATGTATAAGTATGTTTTCATCTCTTTCTGCAACTTTCTCCAGAACGTGATATATAGCCCCAAATGCATTATATTGATGATGAAATACAGTTTGATGGCAATCAGCGCGATATAAAAAATTCCAACTAGACGTACTTCTAGAAGTTACTACACGTCATCTGATGATGACCGGATGGGCGAGGGGGCGTTTATAATTCCGTGGGCAGCGTTATACCAATCATCTAATGTGGGTCAAATGTTGATAAAAGCAGTTAGTATCGAAGATGGTAACGTTACACGCTGAAACTCACCCCAGTCTCCGCGCGCCGTTGGGCGATCATCGTCGAGTAGGAATTTTATCATTATGGGATATATTATTACCCGGTCCATCTCCAGCTTGTATAATGGTATATACGTCCAAATCATGTTGTTTATCGAGTTATTGGCAATCGATCGCTATGTAGAGTGACGAGCTAGAGTGCCGGAACCTATACCGAGTGGCCGGAAGTAATAGGGCCGACCAGCAAAACCTCTACTGCGCTTCCTGTTAAGCGGTTGCGCCGATCGGCCACCAGATGGCGCTCCTGAACCGCCAGAGAGCTCAGTGGGTCCTGCTGATGGATCTCAGGCCAGCGGAGGGGGAATATGAATCCGATTCCAGATTTTTGAAATATTGATATAAGGACGCTGTACAGCGTCCCCCGGCAACTTTAGCATGGCCAGCAATGACGCTGTAAAGCGTTTTTAGGCAGTCAAAGTGTTAACACAATGTGCGCCAAGTACGCCAACAACGGTGTATCACGTGTTTGGGATCAATATAAAACATTTTCACCATGGCATTCATAATTCATCCAGCCTCCCTCCGGACTACAGTGTCACCCTGTTCTGATATTGCAACGCCTCAATACCTCCGCCTGGTGGATGGTCGGGCGAGTTACACTCACGCCAAACTGGAAGTGGCGATAGGTGCATAGAGGAAATTCCTTCGCCAGAGACATATTGTGGCGTGGATCAATATACACACTAGAGTGCATTTGGATCGCTTTCGAAATGCAATAATCGATATGATTTCGGCGTTTATTGCGTCATACAAACCGGAAATAGATCTAGCAGATCGACGTCAAATAATTGGGATCTTTTTCCTCCAGTCTCATCGGCGAACGGTAAGAGGACACTAACGTTATTTTCAGCCCGATTGTTTATTCATTTCACTGCAAACCATCTGATCAATATATCAACCCATACTAAATAAAGCCGTTACTGACGATCAAGGAATTATAAACAACCCCCCCCCCCATACTGATCATATACATTTGAATTTTTTAATATAGCGTGTATAGGAAAGAAACGCCAATCGATAATCTATCAATCTGCGCTTTAGAATAGACTTCAAGGTCCTTTTATTGGTTTACAAAGCCCTAAATGGTAAGGCCCCTGCTTACCTAGCAGACCTCCTCACCCCCTATACCAACGGCAGGGCCCTCAGATCGGCTGATAAGGGTCTCCTAACCACCCGTAGGTCTAACTTCAAGTCTAGGGGGGGACGTGCTTTTGCGGTCGCAGCCCCTGACCTCTGGAACAGCATCCCCATGTCCATTAAATCTGCCCCCTCCATCGAGTCTTTTAAATCAAAACTCAAAACCCACCTATATCGCCTAGCCTTCCCTGACTCACTTTGACTCTTGCCGTACTTGTTGACGCGTTGTTCTGTTTTTCCTTTGTCTATCCGTTGATTTTATTTTATTTTTCAGTTTATTTTATACTTTTCTTTGTACTTAGCTTAGCTATGTGAAGCACTTTGGTTGACAAGCGTCATGTTTAAACGTGCTATATAAATACATTTTATTGATTGATTGATTGATTGATTGATTGATTGATTGATATGCTTCAGGGCCTATAACTAGCGTTTTTGGAATTACAGCAGAAAAGCTTAAAAACATACTTATATTCTCGACGGTATTAACACAACAATGTATGAATGAAAAAATATAACGTTCCCACATCCGGAACGATAGATACCCGATGTTGAATGGGCCATAGTAATGCAGATATAGCTATAATATTTAAAAAGTTATAGCCCTGCAAAGAAGGGAAACATCTCCATAGGCTTACAGCAGTGGCAGAGAGGACATAATGCATGGCGCCCAATGTGTTAAGGGAAAACTCTTATTTATTATTTGCCATCTACCCTGGAGTTAGACAAGAAGATACTTACCCTCTTTCTTCTCTGTGCATGCAGTAGGAGTAGGAAGACACACACCGTTAGCCTAGATTAGCGTCAGTCACTGGAAGTAGGTTCCTCCATTAGCCTAGTTCCAAACGTCTTCCTACTCCTCCTACTGCATGTACAGAGAAGAAAAAGGTATGTATCTTCTTGTCTAACTCCAGGGTAGATGGCAAATGAGCTAATTTCCCAAAATGTTGGCGTTTTCCTTTAAATGGATATTTTTCAAGTTTTAATGCTCTTATCAACATGAGAGTCAACAAATGCTTGCTTTATGCAGCCATTTAACACAAAAGGATGACCTCATGCATTGCAAATTTGCATCAAATTCAAAACAGAGTGAAAATAACTTTAAAGAAAATAATCATTTAAAACAATGAATAAAGTGTGCATGAAATAATAGGGGAAAGAAAACGGTAGGGAACTTGTTACATTCACCCACACAAGGGCTGAGGACTCACACACCTGCCCCCCTCTCTCTCTCTCTCTCTCTCTCTCTCTCCTCTCTCTCTCTCTCTCTCTCTCTCTCTCACACACACACTCCCAGCTCTCTTTCTCTCTTGCCCCTTCCTCATCTCTCTCACCCCCCCCCCTCTCTCTCTCTCTCCCTCTCTCTCTCTCTCTCTCTCTCTCTCTCTCTCTCTCTCTCTCTCCTCTCTCTCTCTCTCTCTCTCTCTCTCTCTCTCTCTCTCTCTCTCTCTCTCTCTCTCTCTCTCTCTCTCTCTCTCTCTCTCTCTCTCAAGAAACACATCATGATATGTCTCTCAGCCTGTAGTGAAGACTGTATGTTACAGCAGCAGAGTAACAGTGGAGCTGCAGTCGTCTCCGCTCTCTGCTCCATTACGGAGCGTTCCATTGCACCATGAATGAAGGGGTGCACAGTCGAGGGGGACAGCCAAGAGATCCGATTGGTCGTTGAGGCATCCTCCATCTCTATCTTTTTCTCTCACTGCATGAGAGAGGTAATTTAAAGTGGGGTGGGAGGAGAAACAGTTTCTCTCTGTCTTTCTCTCTCCCCCTCTCCCTCTCTCCCCCTCTCCTCTCCCTCTCTCTCTCTCCCTCTCCCTCTCTCTCCCCTCTCCCTCTCCCGCTCCCTCTCCCTCTCTCTCCCTCTCTCTCCCCCTATATCTCCATCCCTCTTCCTCTCCCTCTCTCTCTCTCCCTCTCCCTCTCCTCTCCCTCTCCCTCTCCCTCTCCCTCTCCCTCTCCCTCTCCCTCCCTTCCTGTTCTGCTTTCCCATGTATCGTAGCAGTATTGCATTTCAGCCTCTTACTCAAAATATAGGGTTTACCCTCGGTCAAACACCGACTAAACACACAAGCTTGTGTGCACACAGACACACACACAAACACAAACATGCGCACACCACACACACACACACACACACAACACAAACACATGCACACACGCAAATGATTTTTCCATTTCAGCACATCGTTACATTTTCCGCTCTAGCCATTGAGATATATGTAGAGGCCTGTCGTAGATGGTCAGTGTGTATGTGCATGCTGTCTATACAATACTGCAAGTCTATGTGTATACATATAAACACACACACACACACACACACACACACACACACACACGCACACACACACACACACACACACACACACACACACACACACACACACACACACACACACACACACACACACACACACACACACACACACACACACACACACACACACACACACACACACACACCACACACACACCACACACACACACACACACACACACACACACACACACACACACACACACACCCCAGCAGGACCCTCTCTGACAGCATGGCCATCCATCATGTCCCTCTCCTCTCCTCTCCTCTCCTCTCCTCTCCTCTCCTCTCCTCTCCTCTCCGCTATCTTTCTTTTCCAGTCATTAGGGGTGTTGTTGCCAGAAGCCACAGGCCCTCAGGGACCAACAGGACCCGTTCTAAACTTTGGAGGGGTCCCTTAGGGGGGGAATATACTCACGGTGCCTCGAAGTGTGAAAGTTACCTATATATCTAAAACAGCCATTAACATGTACACTACCCCCGAGACAATCCCTAATCACATGTAACATGACTTTTGGTATGAGGCTGTTCTTACATTTGGCTTGATGTACTGTATTATGGAAGTTAGTAGTCTCTTGGGTGCAAACACCAGATTTAGCATGACACTACTGTACAAAGACATGATTGGCTGGCATGCTGGAGCAATCGGTACATGCTGTGCTGGTGGAGGAGAATGTTAGAGGCTAGGTGGCAAGTTACGTTTTGTTGAATCGTTACAGATTCTAAAAGATTGATGGTCCTATTGTTGTTCTCTTTCACTCTCTTACTTGCTGGATGGGCAGTGTTTCCCTATAATACGGTCCTTTGTGATGACTCGCCACTGTATCTGACAGGGCCACCGATCGATTCTCTAAACTGATGAAATAGCAGTAAATGTGCTTATCGTGTTGCATACACACATGCTTCTTTGACTCTGTGTCCTGTGCCTGCCACTACCACAAATAACCAAATATGTGGGCTAAAACATGGATAGTATGCATGTATATTCCATACAATCTTAATGTATATCATATCTTGGTTTCTTAAAGATTAAAGGTGCTGTAAGTGATATTGGTATTTTGGATATTTTAGTGAACCATTTAGGTGGAAAAAGAGAGTTTACGAACGCAAGCCACCCTATACCACAAGTGTAGCCTAGTTCCCCAAAGTCACGAAATACACTCCAAATACAACTCCAAAACGTTCCTGTAAACATATTGTGACCTGTGTATTTACCACGTGAAAAAAAATGTAATAATAATAATTAGACATTTTCGTTTTCTAAGCAGATATATATACTCAATATCTACCTATCTGATACTTTTTCTTGCCGACCCACTGCTGCCTGGGCGCAGTGATTTCATCACCGGGGCTTTTGAGGTGATAAAATCACTGCGCCCAGGCAGCAGTGGTTCGGCAAAAGATAGTTCCGAGTATATATATCTACATAGAAAAACTAAAATGTAAAGAAATATATAATATATATATTTCTCCACGTAAATACACAGGTCACAACATGTGTACAGGAACGTTTTGGAGTTGTATTTGGAGTGTATTTCGTGACTGTTGGGAAACTAAGCTACTGTACACTGGCACACCTACTTCCAGTGAATGGCGCTAAGCTAGGCTAACGGTGTGGCTGTTCCCTAAGCCTAATGCATGCACAGAGAAGAAAAAGGGTATGTATCTGCTTGTCTAACTCCAGGGTAGATGGCAAAATAAGCTAATTTCCCAAAAGGTCGGCGTGTTCCTTTAAGGCTGGGACCCAAAAATTAAAATCTATGTGGGATGTTGGATCTCCACTCAACAAAAAAGTATGTCTGGATTTCTTCCACTTTAAGATCTTTAGGTACAGACAGGAGGGACCCTATTGTTGCTTAAGTTGCTGCCCTCCGAAATGCCTGACCAGTCTGTACAGTCATGCTGCACAGAGGCTAAGAGAATAACCAAAGAGTCTAGTCACCCAAACAACTGCCTCTTTGAACTGCTGCGGTCAGGCAAGCGCTAGCGGAGTCTCATGGCCAGCACAGAGAGACTCAGAAGGAGCTTTTATCCCCAGGCCATCAGGATGCTCAATGACTCCATGTAACAACCCATCATCTACACTCACTTCACACACATCCACATGCACACACTCACTTTAAACAAACACTCACCGTAACACTCACTTTACTCACTTTAGACACTACATTATATCTATCTATTATTAAAGACATTTGCACTACATTCATACCTCATTTGCAATAGCACCTTACCACAACGTGTTGTACCTCATTTTCTGCATTGTACCTCACTGTTTACTCATTTTTACTCACTGTACTTAGCTAGGTTGGACTTTAGATTGTATATTGTACTGTATATTGTATATATGTATATTCCTCTTTACTTATTTTTTTTTTTTTTTACTTACTTTTTACTTTCTTTCTTACTTACTTTTTTACTGTATGAAGCACACTCTCGGGGGCTCATACAGAACCAAGCATTTCACCGTAAATTACGTGTATTTTATTGTGATAATTAATAAACAAACTTGAAACTTGAGCCTGCTGTGGCACAGGCTGAGGGGGGGGAATGTGAGTCACCGCAGAAGGACAGGGGGGGGGGGGGTGGAGTCCCCACGGGACACACCGGGGTCAATCTGAGGACGGCCACAGAGACTGCTGACCACTGCTCTGATACCGGTGGACTGTGGGAGAATGTTCCCCGATCAATGAGTGTAGAGACAATCGGGTAGACTGGTAAATAAGGTTTATTAGCTTACAACCCTGGGCCCTCATTTATCAACTTTTCTTAGAAAGTCTTCTACTACGTTCGTAAGCACAGAATTTAGAACAGAACCGCCCGTAATTAACCATATACGGTAATGGAACACCCCCATGAAATGTGGAAAAGTGGACTAAGCCGAGGGAAACGTGTTATGGAGGAAATACACGACAGGCTGACAGACATGTACACGGTGATGTCGGATATTATATCTATTAACTTCCTAAAAGACCATTGCTGCCTGGACACCGCAAACACTAATAAAGACCATTAACCACTGTTTTGCCGTTGCCCGGTTGGTGTCATTAATGCATGCTGGAATAAGAATGCCTTTCTTCATTTCTTTTTAATATTAATAATTATTATATTACAATAAAAGACAGCTCCGTCTTTTAATACACACATATATTGTACAGTAACGTCAAATAAATATGTACAGTCCCCGCTGAAATAAAGGTTCTGCACGCACGTACCAGCAGTGATCTACAGCATAAAGATAGCCACTTTATAATACTATTCTGAGTAGATAATTCATCTGTATCGCAACAGAGTCACGGATCTGGTCGGGGCAGGTAGCATTATGTCGGGAAAATCTTTATGAAATAAACAAATGTGAATTAAAGAATTTAAAACGAAGTTAGCATATTAAATCGTTTTATAAGCTTATAGCTTTTTTCGTGCTGATTTGAGAAGGGTCCAGCTGCAGAGCCGGAGAGCAACGCTCTCAGGGCCAAGATAGCACTTATACTATTTTGAGAGAGACAGCAGAGAGACAGACAGCAGAGAGACAGACAGACAGATAGACACTGTTCCACAGTGTGTGTGTGTGTGTGTGTGTGTGTGTGTGTGTGTGTGTGTGTGTGTTGTGTGTGTGTGTGTGTGTGTGTGTGTGTGTGTGTGTGTGTGTGTGTGTGTGTGTGTGTGTGTGTGTGTGTGTGTGTGTGTGTGTGTGTGTGTGTGTGCCGTGCGTGTGTGTGACTACTAGTCTCCTAGTAGAGACTCAGCCCCCCCCTCTGGACCACCTCCTAGTAGAGACACCCCCCCCCCCCCCTCTGGACCACCTCCTAGTAGAGACCCCCCCCCCCCCCCTCATGGACCACCTCCTAGTAGAGACTCCCCCCCACTTCTGGACCACCTCCTAGTAGAGACTCCCCCCACCCCTCTGGACCACCTCCTAGTAGAGACTCCCCCCCCACTCTGGACCACCTCCTAGTAGAGACTCCCCCCCCCCCCCCTCTGGACCACCTCCTAGTAGAGACCCCCCCCCACTCTGGACCGCCTCCTAGTAGAGACTCCCCCCCCCCCCCCCCTGGACCACCTCTAGTAGAGACCCCCCCCCCACCCCCCCCCCCCCCCCACCCCCCCCCCTGGACCACCTCCTAGTAGAGACTCTCTAGAAGAAGACGAAGATGAGGATTAATGACTTGACTTTTCTGGTTACAGCCGTGTACTGCAGTGAAAGGGTTAAGTTTTGCTTGTGGTGGTTGCTTGTGGGGGGGGGGGGGGTCACATAAACGATGGTCCTTTATAGGCTATAAAATTACACACAACAGGTAGCGCAAAAGCACGTTTGCGGAGACTTCAGGTAGCTTATAATGATGCCATGAGAATAAAATTGGGTTCATTTACATTTGTAAAATGTTTTATTAATGTACGCTGTCCCCCTTGAACAAATAAGTAAACCTAAACCTAAACCTTAAACCCACCTGGCTACTTTGCATAACAATAGCGCAGGTCGTCAGGTGTGTTCAAATCCGTTCTCAGATACATCACACAAAACTTGTGAATGAAATGTGTTACATTCCATTCGTAGAGGCAATTAGGCATCGTCCTTTAGTCTGTGCGCGCGCCCCGGGAGCATGCGTGCATGTGGCGTAATTAAAACAAAGTGCAACCAGCTTGAAATCACCAACGCACGCGCCCCTGTCCGTAAGCGGCCGCACTCTTCGCAGCTGGGTTCCCATGAATGAAGAACGTCTCTCGTTCTTAAACTGGAAGCGCGTTCTCGTACGCCTTAATTTAAAAACCATACAGACACTCTCCACCAGCTCCTTCTAAGGAGAGGCTATCCGTTGCGTCTGCTCCGTGTTGACCCTCATGGGGTAAATATTCAACAGGTAGCAATTTGTGACCGATCAAAATTTAATTAGATTAGATTCAAATGTATTGTCATTATACAGCACAAGTACAATACAACATCCAACCAGAGTGCAAATGTAACAGTAAAGTGCAATAGTAATATACAATGCACAGGTGATGAAACTGGTAAAAGGCTTCATTTGGGATACATAGTTGGTGATTGCGTTCAAGTCGATTCTACAGACATCCTCGGAATTAAATAATTATAATAAAGATAAATACGACAATATTTGTAATCATTAACAATTACATTTTGCATTTATAGTCATGACTCAATGAGGCATTTGTGAGCATTACACACAGTGCAAACTAAATAAATACAGTAGGAACTAAACCCATCACCATGGATATAGCTACTGTATAGTTGGAATACACTGTATTAATAAGCCATATATCGTCTTGTTCTCTATGGTATTATTTATTGTCGGTTTGATTTATTTCTATTGTTTAGAAATAATAAATGCGTGGAGAAACAGCTTGGTGAGGCAGGCTCAGCATGCGCGAGCGCGCACACACACACACACACACACACACACACACACACACACACACACACACACACACACACACACACACATACACACACACACACACACACACACACACACACACACACACATGCTGAGCCTGCCTGACCAAGCCATTTCTCCACGCATTTATTTATTTATAAGCAATAGAAATAAATAAAACCAATGTACAAATGGGGACGAAGGGACATTTATGCACATGTATTGGGACTGCTCACCAGTTAAGGCATTCTGGAAAGATGTGACCAACAAATATCAAAACTCGTATCTTGGAATATACCTGTACACCCCTCGGTATTGCTGTTGAATGATGTTTTTGAGTTTGCAGTGAATCCACAGCTAAAGAGATTGGTTTTATCGGGTATCACAGTAGCCAAAAAGCTGATCGCATCACGCTGGTTTCAACCGGAAAAAATGTGCCGTAAAGTTTGGTTTCTTACATATCTCGATGTAATTTACCATGAAATATCTACAGCAAGAATTCTGGGTCTCAATGAATCCAAAATGTCAATGTGGTTAGAAGTGGTGGAGAGAATAAAAGCTAGCCTATAATGGTAGTGTCTGGTTAGGTGCGAGGGATAGTGGAGGTACTTCTCAAGGTGGGGTCCGGGAGGGGGGGGTTCGAGTCTGAGCATATGTATGTAGTTTTTTTTTTTTAGATAACAGGTATTATGGGTATATCTTATATAAAACAACTAACCAAAAGGTGATCACATTGGATGTGCCCTGACAATTAATGCTTGTATATCTTATCGTTGTGTTGTCATGTTTGTTTATATGTTTGTTTAAAAAAGAATAAAAAAATAAAATACAAAAAAAGAAATAAATAAAACCATTTATATAATATAATTATAATTAATTTATAATTATAATTATATAATAATATCATAGAGAACAAGATGGTATATGGCATATGAATACAGTCACAATACGTAATGTTAATACAGTCTATTCCACTATACAGTAGCTATATCCGCGGTAAATAAGCGCCAAATAAGTTCGTAAATCGAGTACGAAGGAATTTCTTGGTAACCTTCCTCGTATGTCCGTTTGAGAATGAGTACCGTTGTGCTTAATGGCTGTGCAAGGCCACACAATACTGTAAGGATTATACCCTCACCTACTAGTGGGGTGTATTTACACTTGACAGTCACTGGTATTTGATTTAAATGAATAACTAACACTATGTGCAATGTCCATCCAAAGTGAAAACAGAACCACAATATGTTCTAAGGCTTAAAATGGCAGAAAGAGTCCTTACTGAACCATGTATCCTCTTGGTTCAGGCGTTACTCAGACTGCACATGGACAGGAAGCAGTAGATTTCCCTCGACAGCTCTCACAATGCTGGACACAATAGTTATGGAATGTGTATCTCCAGGGTGAATTATTGATCAAGACAAGAGAAAGCCTTGCGGGAAGAAAGACTCACTGAATATGACACTGTCTTGAATGCTTGTTTTCTCTTTGTCTCCAAAATGAAATCACCCACCTCCTTTTATCCCCCTCGTTTGACACCCCTTTCACTCCACCTCCACACCTCCCTCTGTCTTATTATTTGGACACTGCTCCATGCATTCATCTCTGATCAGATCTGTATCATGTCCCTCTTCCCTTCTATTCCTCACACTTCTTCCATCTCCTGCCATTCCTGTTGTTTATCCTTCTCCCTCCCCCTTCTCCTTTCCCCTCCCTCTATTCCTCCCCTGCGTCTCCTCGCTCCCCTCCTCCTCAATGTTCTCCCTCCCTCCCTCCTTCCCTCTCTTTCTTTCTTTCTTTCTTTTTCTTTCTTTCTTTCTTTTTTTCCTTCCTTCTTTCTTTCTTTCTTTCTTTCTTTCTTCTTTCTTTCTTTCTTTCTTTCTTTTCTTTCTTTCTTCTTCTTTCTTTCTTTCTTTCTTTCTTTCTTTCTTTCTTTCTTTCTTTCTTTCTTTCTTCCTTCCTCCATCCCTCTGTTCATCCCTCCCTCCTCTCTTCCCAATCGTTCCTTCCTTGTAGATAATGTAAATACTGCTAGAAATGCTGTGTAACATTCTTTCGATTGTTTTATTATCTTTTGTTGTTATTTACTTTTCTACATTCTCAGCTAACCATGTTGTATAGTGCTGTTGACCACACAATTTCCCCTCTGGGATAATACAATGTTCTCTTACCATACCATGAAGAATAAAGCCGAAGGCCGGACCAGATTTTTAAAAATAGTTTTTAATGGCAGCCTATAGTACAGACATGTTTCGGAACAGGTGTTTCCATCTTCAGTGCAGCAGTGATAGCTTGTAAAAATGGAAGCTATATACCATGTGGCAGGAAGTGACATCATAGAGGTGAGCTTGGGAATGCTAGTCAACTTTGACCTCCAGAGTAAGGACTTGTTAACACTTTCAGTGCCAGGCCGTGTTTTCCTTTTTACCCCGTTGATGCCACGGTCCACGGCCCGATAATCGCTGCTATTATTTCCTCATGGGCTTTTACAGTGAAACAGCCATATCACATATAGTGGAAACGCTTATATCTCGATGAAAACGAGTCTGATTATCCTAACACTGATAACATAGATTCCTTACCTGACATCAGATGGTATCCAAATGGTATATTCCAATTCCTGATCACCATTAAAAAAAATCGATAAGTATATTGATCCAACGTGTGTACAGTATAACCCATGCTCGCCGTGGCTCAGAGGCTCCAGAATGAACTCTGGTAACTCCGGCTGCATCAGTGGACTGGAAAATGTGGACTGGAATATTTTTTTCCCCCCATCCATTTTCATTGAGTCCATTCCAAAAGGGTGATTTACCATCTGGGAGACGATAGGGGGCACTTTTTTCACATCTGATCGCCGGCGGCCCCTGAATCTCCAACGGTAGGCTCGGGTGATGCAATATGATTTCAGATCGCTAATAAAAAAATATATATAAAATTCCGAGAAAAGCCGTGACGTGGCTTTCAACGTCACAATCGTAAACCCGAGATTAGCCGTGAGTGGCGCTCAAAGTGTTAATGTAGCATGTTGAAAACAAATATATACCAGAAACTTAAATAAGCCAAAAGCAAACACAAAATTCTATAAGCAAAGAACCACTACAACAGAAGGAAAACTTTTCTCCATTCATAAAATAATAATAATATACTCATGAAAATAAAAGTAATAAAAAGTCACTTGTAGGAAACAGGATAACAAATTTTTTTCATTCATTCCCTTTGCTACAGAGCCATTAATCAAATGAATATAGTAACCTGTCTCCCCTCTAGAGGGCATTGTAGACTAACGAGTCCCTTAAACAATAAGATTGCATTAGGAGAAAATAGAGAGATACCATACCATACCATACATTACCATACCATACCATAACATACATTACCATACCATACCATACCATACCATACATTACCATACCATACATTACCCTACCATACCTTACCATACCATACATTACCTTACCATACCATACCATACATTACCTTACCTTACCTTACCATACATTACCATACCATACCATACCATACATTACCATACCATACCATACATTACCATACCATACATTACCATACCATACCATACATTACCATACATTACCTTACCTTACCATACCATACCTTACCATACCATACCTTACCATACCTTACCATACATTACCTTACCTTACCATACCATACCTTACCATACCTTACATTACCTTACCATACCATACCTTACCATACCATACCATACCATGCATTACCTTACCTTACCTTACCATACCATACCTTACCATACATTACCATACCATACCATACCATACCATACCTTACCTTACCATACCATACCATGCATTACCTTACCTTACCTTACCATACCATACCTTACCTTACCATACCTTACCTTACCTTACCTTACCATACCATACCATACCTTACCATACCTTACCTTACCTTACCTTACCTTACCTTACCTTACCTTACCTTACCATACCTCTTCTCTCCCTCCGCCTGTAGAACCATGAGAAGGAGACGGCCCTCCACTGTGCCGCCCAGTACGGTCACTCTGAGGTGGTGTCTGTGCTGCTCCAGGAGTTGACCGATCCCACCATGAGGAACAGTCATCAGGAGACGCCCCTGGACCTGTCGGCACTGTACGGACGTCTGCAGGTCAGCTAGAACACACACCTAACCCTTAGGGGTGGGAATCACCAGTTTAATCACGATACGATACGATATCGATTCTTTGGACAACGATACAATATTATCCGATATCACACAGTCTGCCACGATACGATATGATACGATTCGATTCATGTGCCTCCGATCGATATGAGACGATATTATGTGCCCATTTAATACAATCAGTAACATTTAAATCAACAAAAAAAAAGGCAATGGAAATATCATGACATTTTTATTTTTGAGCTCTTCCAGACATTTAAATGAAAAACAATCTATTGTTTTTAATACAAATAGACCTCCTGTTCACTGTTTTTGGTTCATTTTTCTTTTTTTTCTCTCGATATTAATATCCTATTCACTGTCACAGAGCTGTATTTTGGCTGGAAAAGCATATTGGGAGTCCCAAGGTGCAGTACCGGCCAGATCCTGTTAGTGGGGCTATCCCCGAGAATGCACCCTCCCAGTCTATGCTCCCAGTCCCCACTTCTCTCTGCCTATGGCGCTGGTTTAGCTTGTTAGCTCACGCTAAAGTAACGTTATCTTTGATCTTTAACGCGACGTGGGCATAATGGAGTGACGAGGATTGCAAAGCAGGTTAGATGCATTGGACCCGTTGTGGAATAAAACAGCAGGGACATGTTTTGGGTCACAGAATAGGCACACTAGTGACGCTCTAGACGCTACTGCTGTTGATGTTAACGGAGTTTGAGTTTCACAACACTGGGCGCGGGGTGATGACGTCGCCGTCGCCGGATTTTCAAAATAAGAGTATCGCAATATGAATCGATCTTTTTACGTGGCATCGATCCTATTTGATTATTGATAATAGATCGATATATCGATCTGGATCGATGTATTGTCCCACCCCTACTAACCCTGACCCTAACCAACCCACCACTGGCTGACCCATGTGATGTGAGAATCGGTTCCCTAGAAAAACAAACCAAACTATAACCAAACAAAAAAACGGGGTGGAAAAGTGAATTAATCTACACTCTCCCCTTCCTCATTACTAGGGATGCACCCATCCCACTTTTTCAGTCCCGATACCGATACCTGGGTTTGGGTATCGGCCAATACCGATACCGATCCAATACCCATTGTCCAAATTCTTTTTCCCAAAAAGTTTATCCACGTTTTAAAAAAGAATTTATTAAAATATATTTGGTTTTTAAGAATTGTAAAGGATCGCAAGTGTGTTTTTGATTTTTTGTAAACAAAGACAGAAAATAAACTTCATTAATTCAATTAATAAACTGTATGCCTCACTGTCACTGTGTGGAAGAGACTGGGATCATTATTTTGTGCAAGGCAACATCAGGCTTGACTTAAAACATTACTTTCCTAACTTAGTGAAACTAGATGTAACAAATTAACACATACAGTAGATATAAATGTACTGAATGGTTATTTCTTATTTTATTTATTATAAAAAAATAAATAATAATAATCCGATATATATACCGTAATTTTCGGACTATAAGCCGCGCCTTTTCCCCCCATTTTTCGACCCTGCGGCTTATATAACGGTGCGGCTTATATGTGACTCGACGTGACCAAACCCGAAAATGTAAAAATCAAAATATTGCTTTTTTGACTGCATTGAAATGTTATTTATCTGTTCCCTTATTTGCTAAACTTAATACAACTTGTAAATGAGTTAATTCTTGTTATTTGTCCGACTGTATTGTGTCCCAATGCTAATTACATATGGTAATTAAACATTAAAACACCTGCGGCTTATAGTCCAGTGCGGCATATGTACACATCATTCAATTTAGCTGCTGCGGCTTATAGTCAGGTGCGGCTTATAGTGCGAAAATTACGGTATATATATTTTTTTTTACCGATACTCGATCCAGCTATTTTACTGATATCGGCGGCCAATACCGATAACAATATCGGATCGGTGCATCCCTACTCATTACCCATCGTTGAAGTTCCCTTGAGCAAGGCACTTAACACTCAACTGCTCCAGTGGAGCTGCTCAGTGGCCAACAGTGTCAGACTTGTGGTTGTACTGGGCAGCTCCTAGTGGTCAACAGTGTCAGACTTGTGGTTGTACTGGGCAGCTCCTAGTGGTCAACAGTGTCAGACCTGTGGTTGTACTGGGCAGCTCCTAGTGGTCAACGGTGTCAGACCTGTGGTTGTACTGGGCAGCTCCTAGTGGTCAACAGTGTCAGACCTGTGGTTGTACTGGGTGGCTCCTAGTGGTCAACAGTGTCAGACTTGTGGTTGTACTGGGCGGCTCCTAGTGGTCAACAGTGTCAGACTTGTGGTTGTACTGGGCGGTATGAAGCAGGGCGTTGCTGAAAACGAGTATCCGTGCTCAGAGAATCTACCCTGGATAAATATAGTTAAAAAAATCTGATTATTCATTTTCAAATGAAAAGAAAAACGAGTGTTAATGGAAGCTAGTGTGAATGCCGTGCCTGCCTAAACACAGTTGCCATCAACCAGCTCGACGTCTGAAAAACAGGAGTAAAAATAGTTTGTTGCCCTTGCTACGAGCTGCACATTGGACCTCATTCTCGAACATGTTCATAAGTATATCTTTGTAACTATCTTTATAAAAAGTTTGTACTAACAAATTTACGAAAATCCTCCTCCGAAAATCCTGGACTCCTAAGAGCCTGTGGAGAAACGGCTTGGTGAGGCAGGCTCAGCGCACGCACGCACACACACACACACACACACACACACACACACACACACACACACACACACACACACACACACACACACACACACACACACACACACACACACACACACACACACACACACACACACACACACACATTTTGCATTAGACTAAGAGGTTGGTAGTCGACTACGGCTCCTTTCGATATATTAGGAGACTATTCGACCCTACTGTGGTCACAGGGTTTTTACAGTGGGGGGGGCACCTGCAAGGTGTTGGGGACTCCCTGGTCTTGCCTGATCTTCTCCTGGTTACGCCTCCTCTCTGGACTGCATACAAACTAAAAGCACGTTGTCCCAGTTCAGTCTAGCCCAAGGTCCTTCCACCATGAGACAGTGTGCAAGCATGCGTACACTCCACTGAATAAGGATTCTAGCTCTCCCACTCTCCCTTTCCCTCCCACCTGCTCTCCCTAGCTGTATAATTGTCTCTCTCTCTCTCTCTCTCTCTCTCTCTCTCTCTCTCTCTCTCTCTCTCTCTCTCTCTCTCTCTCTCTCTCTCTCTCTCTCTCTCTCTCTCTCTCTCTCTCCATATTAATGAGGGGATATCTCTATGGAGGAACCTGCCTGCTGTGTGGGCAGGTAGCCAACATAGGGTAAATGTTGAACATATTAGGACACACACACACACACACACACACACACACACACACACACACACACACACACACACACACACACACACACACACACAGACACACACACACACACACACACACACACACACACCTGTCATTGTCAGTATGTATTATTTGACATCGTACCCCCCCCCTCCTCTCTCTCTGTCTCCCTCTCTCTCTCTCTCTCTCTCTCTCTCTCTCTCTCTCTCTCTCTCTCTCTCTCTCTCTCTCTCTCTCTCTCTCTCTCTTTCTCTCTCTCTCTCTTTCTCTCTTTCTCTCTTTCTCTCTCTCTCTCTCTCTCTCTCTCTCTCTCTCTCTCTCTCTCTCTCTCTCTCTCTCCAGGTGGTCCGTATGCTAGTGAGGGCCCACCCCAACCTGATGGCCAGCCACACCCGCAGACACACACCCCTCCACCTGGCTGCTCGCAACGGGCACCAAACCACCGTGGAGACCCTGCTGGAGGCCGGCATGGAGGTCAACTGTCAGGTGAGGGGTCAGGGGTCAGGGTTCAAGTTTGCACAACCATAATCCAGTAGAGAGACCATGCATATTATTATGGACTATTTTACCATATGTAGAGGTCATCTCGATACCCCACGGACTACAGAGGTATTTTCCATGCAAAGAAGGGTACTGCAGTATTTCTTGTTACTGAGAAGCCACAGTTGGTGTGTTGAAAGTGATACAGTTTGAAAACGTAACATTCTAGATACCCTGGTCAGTCAGTGAGCTATGGCAAATGTACTTTCAATGTTGTACTGTAAATTATATAGAAAAATGACTGCTCTTCTCTCCTAACACTGTTGAATACTGCCACTGTACCTTGTCTGAATTGACTCCCTACCAGTGTTAATTTGGTCAACTAAAATGATGACGAAAGATCAGGTTTTTTTCATGACGACAACGAGACGTGACGTCACGTTATTGAAGACCATGTGACGCTAACGAGACTAAATAGTTTACAACTGAGGACACAAAAATGTAATTTACAAAAAACAGGACGACATTTTTCTTCATGTATGTTGATATTGTTGACTAAAACAAGACGAGACAAAATAAGTATAACTTTTCTTAATGCCATCGTGCAGATGGAGCAGTGTGACGGGGAGCTCTGTTATTAGCATTAGCTGAAGAGCTATTTGAAAAGCTAGTTTTAGCTTAACGTTACCTTGGCTAAAGTTGGGACTATTCATAATCCAGCTGCAGACCTGCAAGCAAAGTACAGCAAGTTGGCAAAGGAGTATTCCAAGGTAAATCACTTTTTCACCAGTAACGTTACATTGTTTGTATTTCCATCTAGCTCGCGTTAACTAGTGGCTAACCTAGCTCACGCTAATGTGGCTAACTGATCGACCTCTCGCACACAATTAATGACATGTTGCGGACAGCCATACCGGTGACAATGTTTAGCTTTTAGTGCCAAATGATAAGAGTCTGAGGCGGAGTCTCAAAAGAGAATGTTGAATATTTATTGTGCATTAAAAATCACAACAGAGCCTCTGCTACTAGCTGACCTAAACGGAGCCTTCTGGAAGCAAGTGCAACAACGTATAATGTCCGTGTGGAACCAATGTGCCAACAACCTTTCCTTGGGTGAAGCATAGTTGAGCATAGTTGTCATTTAACCCTTTCACTGCCGCACTACCAAAACGGTTAACCCTTTCACTGCGTCAACACACAGAAGGTTAACCCGGCGACCGTGTGGCAGTGAAAGGGTTAATGACTAATCTATACAATCACCTGTTGTTGAATAAATACCATTACTTTCTAGTTATTACTAAAAAACAGTATATATAAAACAGTAGCTGTAAAAAAGAAAAGAAAAAAGTTTTATAATTTATATAATATAATTTTTTTTGTACATTAACTAAAAATAGACAAAAATGTCATCCGTTTTCGTCGACGAAATCTAGACTAAAACAAAAAAGACAAAATTGAGACAAAAACTGACTAAGACTAAAATGCTCAGACATTTAGTTGACTAAAACTGACTAAACGAAAAATAAATGAAGATGACTAAATATGATGAAAATTAAAAAGGAGCACTTGACACATGACTGAGACTGAAACTAAAATGAAAATAGCTGCCAAAATTAACACTGCTCCCTACTGCCCCCGGAGGAGGTTGGAAGGAATACAGACTGTATTTTCACAGATGGTCCTGGTACTCTGTCACTGTTAAGTGTGACAGCCTCATTGAGATGAAAACTCATTAACAGTTAATCCATGCGATTTAAAAATCATAATGGTCCAGATATTGTACATATAAAATATATACACCAGATGAAAGTGAAATGCTAAAACATGAATAAATGTCTGAGCAAGTGGAAAGTTTTCCTGTTAATTAGTCAGAACCTCATTGCGTGTAAGTTCTATTGCTCTATTTTCTACAGACCACTCCCTTTAGTATTTATTTGTATTGAGACAGTAGAGAAAGAGGGAGACAGAGGAGAGATGGTTCTTTATTGAGACAGTGGGAAGACCGAGAGGGAGGCATTGATTGATTGATTGAAAAGTGTATTAACAGATTGCAGAATGGGTACAATACAGTACGGCTCAATACACACAATTGTTAAGGGGATGCAGACCAGAGAAAGACTTTCGTCTTGTTTACATCAGGGTCCCCCATTTTCAATTCATCATGCTGAGGAGAGAAGGTTCTTTATTGAGACGGTAGGAAGGCTGAGAGGGAGACAGAGTAGGAGAGACACAGGAGAGAAGGTTCTTGGTCGGAGCTGAGCTATAGTCTACCTTGTAGAAGAAAACACTGCATGAGTAGTACTTCAAACAAAGAGAGGAAAGAGATGAAAGACTTTTGGCTCAGGTTCACATTTTTTTAGGCTATCATGTTTTGGCATATAGCGCCTTCATCATAATAGAAAATAGCAATACATCATCGTCAGCATAGGATGTAACAGGAAAACCATCTATAAAATACAAACACCATTGTTAAGGTGTGTGTCTGCGTGTTTATGTACAGTATGTATGGGTGTACGACGTATATGTAGGCTAAGTAATAATAATATCTTGGATTTATATAGCGCCTTTCAGGAGACGCTTAACAGCGTCCTGCTAAGGGGAACAACGTAACAACAAAGTAAAAAAGAAAAGAGGAAAATCAGACAGAGTCATTTATACATTTGGTGAAGAGGTGGGTTTTGAGTTGGGATTTTTTTATTTGTTCCACTTTTTCTCCTTATTTTTCAATTTTTCTCCCATCCCAATTTCGTAATTCCAATTCTCCCCTCCCCTGTCTTGAACGTTGCTAGACTATGCCTCCCACTGGTTGGCTGTAGGGAGGATAGAAGCCTTGCATCACGTGTCCCCTCCGGTACACGAGGAGGCAGCCTGTCGGCGTGAATACTTTCAGCAACCAACATGTCCTTCCGCGTTGCTCTCCTTTGTGAATACCAGCGCTCTACGCTCGTTCCCTACGCCGCGCATTCGCATGAGGCTCCCCCCAGGTGCTCGTTTACACGTTACGCCGCGCATGCACATGAGGCTCCCCCAGGTTAATACGCGACGCGATAATCCCCCTGGTTAATAATAATAAATGGGCATCACAGAACACGCCATATTAGCAACGCTGGTTAATAATAATAAGCGGGTATAGCATGATAATACCTAGCTGCATCAGATAATACCTACCTGCATCAATATACGCCGCGCTATATACTATATACTCCAACGCCTATATGTAGAACATGGTACAGTAAGTGGGGAGTGTAAACATTTATAGTTAAAGACAGTAGAGCTTGAGTACTTTCGATAGGGCTTTGATTCAAACCGGTGCATGAGATGAGGTTCTATATGTAGAACATGGTACAGTAAGTGGGGAGTGTAAACAGTGATTCAAACCCCCTCAATGTACAGTTTCTGACAGCTGGGCTGTGTAGTCACGCGAAATAACGTTATGAATAAAACGCGAAATAACATTATATAACGTTATTTTATATAACATTACAATGTACAGTTTCTGACAGCTGGGCTGTGTTGTCACGCGAAATAACGTTATGAGTGAATCTGGTAGTTGTTTTGATAAATATGTATTCTACGGATTCGAACATAACATTACATTTCTGCGATTAGCCTCGCTTGGCGTGTGAGTGCCGTCAAAAAGAAAATGTGCATGCGCGCGTTACCGGTGTAGGGGGAAAGCGAGCGTAGAGGGCTGGCCGATCGCTGGCCAATCAGAGCAACGTGGAAGGACATGTTGGTTGCCGAAAGTATTCACGCAGCCTGTCGCATCTTTTCACCAGACAGCTCAAACTCTCAGTGGCGAGGAGTAACGCGTGGGAGGCTCACGCTGCCCCCGATACTTCCTGTTTCTGCTGTACAGGCGTTACCCAACCGACCTGTAGGAGTCACTGTCCACAACGTCCAATCCCCACCCACCGGCTTTTCCACCCTCTAACACTGGCAATTGTGTTAGTATGACGGCCGGCCAGCCGGTAGCAACGCCGAGAGCTGGGCTCGATACCAGCATCTCCTGCGTTAGTGGCGAGCGCCTTGCCCACTGCGCCACCCAGCCACCCGGTTTTGAGTTCGGATTTGAAAGAGTGCAGGGATGTAGCACTACGGATGTTTGGATGGAGTGAGTTCCAGAGAGTGGGTACCAATGGATGCTTGGCAGGTCCTCTCTGTGTGAAATTGTGTACTAGTCCATAGTCTGCATCTGAGAGCCTGTGTGAGGTACAGTGAACGGTGTGGTGGTAGAAACAGATGAATAATAGATGGGGAGAAAAGGGTGAGAGAAGGAGGAGTGGGAGGAAGAGTAGCACGGAGTGTTCCGGAGAGTTCACTGTCTATCACTTCTCTCCTCCTCCTCCTCCTCCTCCTCCTCTCCACACACATCCTCCGTATCGTGGAAGCATAGCAAGGGAGTTGATCTTGTATTAATTTATCTTGTATTCATATTTTATGTGTACTGAGTATAGATACTTTCAATCGTTTCCGTGAAATTGAGCTTGTTTCAAGTTTTTAAAATTTTAGTATTAATTATTTATTGAAAAATGTCATGTTGTTATCATGTAACAATGATCTGCCAGCACAGTAAGGGGTTTTGACTTGCAAGAGGGCGGGTGATCTGCCACCACGGACACAAATACCTTCTTTTTAACACTGGAACTTACTCGCAGTCTTTTGATCCATGGTGGAGAATGTATTATATTTAAAAAAAAATATTTAAATAGCTAAACAAGCTATTGCTATAAGCTATAGATGCCGCTCTCTGCATTGTTTATGTCCACCCTGTTTCTCTGCCTGTCATGAGTTTGCCGGTGAACATAAATTTAAGAAATTATTCAAATATAAGGTGATACATAAATATAAAACCTTATTATTATCCTAATTATATTTTATTATAACATAACTATATTAAAATCGTGACAAAAAAAAAATATATATATATATATATATATATATATATATATATATATATATATATATATATATATATAAACAAATAAATAAATGTGTATACGTTTTGTATATAAAACTATGACACTTTTTGTACCTAACCTTTTGTTTTTGCAAAATTATGTACTGAGTTATGTTTTTTTGTTTGTTTTTTTGTAAATAATGTAATGTAAAAAGGGTAGGCAAATTATAAGCCTCGGCTTCAGCCTACACCTGGTTGGTCACTTTCTTTCTTTTATACATTTTCTACTACTGTACATTGCTTTGTAAAAGAAGACTGAAATAAAATCATTCATTCATTCATTCAACATTGACTGACATTTACTTTAGATCTCCCGGAGCGATGGCATGTCATGTAATTGTATTTTATTTACTCAGAAACATTCTATATTACCTGTGACAGTGGCTCAGGAGGTAGAGCGGCCGTCTGGTAATGGGAAGGTTCCCGGTTCGATTCCAGCTCCTCCCGGCAGCGTGTCAAAGTGTCCTTGAGCAAGACACTTAACCCCTAACTGCTCCCGATGAGCAGGTCAGCACCTTGCATTGTCGCCTCCGCCGTCAGTGTGTGAATGTGTGAGTGAATGGGTGAATGTTGTGAGGCATAAGTTGTAAAGCGATTTGGATAAAAGCACTAGACTCCCGAGATGTAGCACTGAACGGCACAGGAAGTCCTTCATTCTGACAGCCATCAGACTTTATAATGCATCACTGTGCCTCACTGCATCACTGAGCACAGGGTGACAGTTACCATGTTCCTGGACTTTTACTTTTACAAATGTACACTTACTGTATATTTCTGTATATTTTATATTGGAATGTGACATAGGAAATGTATATCCCGGACCGTATTTTATTATTAGGCTTATTTTTTTTTTTTTATTTGTGACTTTTGTTTTTGTCTGTTTACTGTGAGTGATTTGTAGTGCCAAATTTCCCTCGGGATGAATAAAGTATTTATTTTCTATTCTATTCTATTCTATAGATGCTGCTGTCCATTTACCATTTACCTAAACATAAAATCCGGGCCACTTGTTTGTCAAACACTTTCCCCAAAATTGTTCAACTGGTCCAACTTCTCAAAACTTCAACAGAACTAGTAGCAGCTTCCATGATGAATCCAATGGGAAATGGAGTGAAAAATTAAAAAAATAATTACGTTCTAATCAAGATGTCAGCCCCCAGTAAACGGACAGACTCTCCATTGGAATTTTGAGAAGTTTGATGATTTCAACAACGATTTAAGATCACGATGGAGAACCTGCGCATTATTAAATGAACATCTTGTTGCGCTATGATGTGCACTTTTATCCATCAAGGAGGTTTGAATAATAGTCCTGCATTTTCTATTGTACATGCTAGGGCTGACCTTGACTAGTCAAATAGTCGACTAATCGATCGAAAGGAGTCGACTGCCAACATCTTAACCGAATGCAAAAATTTTTATAAATATACAAATAAAAAAGTATAATATTTTTTATTTTTTTTGTATCATTCTTTCCAAAAGCAAAGAGACCTAGAAGCGTGGCTAACGCTAATGGTGCGCATACCAGCGAGGCTAACTGCCTAAGAAAACAGGCACAGAGGCACTGAAAGAGGATTTCACCCGTCTAATGAACACACTAGACAAACATCAAGATGTATCCATCAGTCGACCAATTGCATGCTTTCGCAGAGGACAAGAAGCCTTCCGTCGACTCCTTCAGACATTAAGCACCCCCCACAGCCCAAATGGAATGATTAAAAAAAGAAATTGAGTAATTATACTTTTTTTTTCTTTTTTTGCATTCGGGGGATAGTCGACCAGTCGACTATCGGCACATGGCCAATCAAAGTCGACTATACAAATCCTTATGGTTAACCCTTTCACAACCACACTACAGACGGTTAACCCTTTCACGACCACACTACAGACGGTTAACCCTTTCACTGCGACAATACAGAAGGTTAACCCTTTCACTACCACACTACAGACGGTTAACCGGTAGTGAAAGGTTAACCTTCTGTAGTGTGGTAGTGAAAGGGTTAACCTGCTGTAGAGTGGTTGTGAAAGGGTTAACCTTCTGTAGTGTGGTAGTGAAAGGGTTAATATAGGAAGACCGAACCTACTGCTAGTTCTGTAGTGTGGTAGTGAAATGGTTAACCTTCTGTAGTGTGGTAGTGAAAGGGTTAATATAGGAAGACCGAACCTACTGCTAGTTCTGTAGTGTGGTAGTGAAAGGGTTAATATAGGAATACCGAACCTACTGCTAGTTCTGTAGTGTGGTAGTGAAAGGGTTAACCTTCTGTAGAGTGGTTGTGAAAGGGTTAACCTTCTGTAGTGTGGTAGTGAAAGGGTTAACCTTCTGTAGTGTGGTAGTGAAAGGGTTAATATAGGAAGACCGAACCTACTGCTAGTTCTGTAGTGTGGTAGTGAAAGGGTTAATATAGGAAGACCAACCTACTGCTAGTTCTGTAGTGTGGTAGTGAAAGGGTTAACCTTCTGTAGTGTGGTAGTGAAAGGGTTAACCTTCTGTAGTGTGGTAGTGAAAGGGATAACCTTCTGTAGTGTGGTAGTGAAAGGTTAACCTTCTGTAGTGTGGCAGTGAAAGGGTTAACATTATGTAGTGTGGCAGTGAAAGGGGTAACCTTCTGTAGTGTGGCAGTGAAAGGGTTAACCTTCTGTAGTGTGGTAGTGAAAGGGTTAACCTTATGTAGTGTGGCAGTGAAAGGGTTAACATTCTGTAGTGTGGCAGTGAAAGGGTTAACCTTATGTAGTGTGGCAGTGAAAGGGTTAACCTTCTGTAGTGTGGCAGTGAAAGGGTTAACCTTCTGTAGTGTGGCAGTGAAAGGGTTAACCTTCTGTAGTGTGGCAGTGAAAGGGTTAACCTTCTGTATTGTGCTAGTGAAAGGGTTAACCTTCTGTAGTGTGGCAGTGAAAGGGTTAACCTTCTGTAGTGTGGCAGTGAAAGGGTTAACCTTCTGTAGTGTGTCATTTCAGACCTGAGAGCCTGCAGTGCATCATAGAAGCATTCATAACCAAAGGTGCGTCCAATTCAGTGTGTTTGGGCCTTTAGTGTCAGACTCACATTGTTGACAGCACAGAGGCTACATCACAGATGGCCACCTTGATGTCACTTGTCGTGTGTGTGTGTGTGTGTGTGTGTGTGTGTGTGTGTGTGTGTGTGTGTGTGTGTGTGTGTGTGTGTGTACTGTGTGTGCATGCGGTGGCTTAGCAATCACAGTCAACTCTTATAGGTCTATCTGAGTGTGAATGAATAATGCATACCGTGGGGCTCCACCGCCCCCTGTCTCTCTCTCTCTCTCTCTCTCTCTCTCTCTCTCTCTCTCTCTCTCTCTCTCTCTCTCTCTCTCTCTCTCTCTCTCTCTCTCTCTCTCTCTCTCTCTCTCTCTCTCTCTCTCTCTCTCTCTCTCTCTCTCTCTCTCTCTCTCTCTCCATAATAATGAGATGAGATCCCTATGGAGGAACCTGCTGTGGTGTTGGCAGATAGCCAACATGGGGTAAAAGTTTACTATAAACAAACACACGTGCACACACACACACACACACACACGCACGCACGCACGCACACACACACACACAC
>NC_140179.1:78082784-78097784 GCF_963971535.1 Notolepis coatsorum | reverse complement strand
TATAGAGTGCCTTGCTCCAAGGCTGCAGCCATACCATAATATTATAGAGTGCCTTGCTCCAAGGCTGCAGCCATACCATAATATTATAGAGTGGCTGCTCCAACTTTAATCCCTCTCCTTCTTCCATGCTTGCTCCCAAGCCACTCGTTTGATGTCTATTTCTGGCTTTTTCAATTGTTAAAGTAATGGAATATTAATCTCCCTTTTTTCTATCTCTTATCTCTCTACACTCTCTCTCTCTCTCTCTCTCTCTCTCTTTCTCTCTCTCTCTCTCTCTCTCTCTCTCTCTCTCTCTCTCTCTCTCTCTCTCTCTTCCCCTCTCTCTCTCTCTCTCTCTCTCTCTCTCTCTCTCTCTCTCTCTCTCTCTCTCTCTCTCTCTCTCTCTCTCTCTCTCTCTCTCTCTCTCTCTCTCTCTCACACAGACAGAAAATGGCAGTGCTCTCCACGAAGCAGCTCTCTTTGGGAAGATGGATGTAGTTCGTCTTCTGCTTGACTCAGGTGGGCTTTTCCAGGGGGAAATATAATTAATTATAAATACAAATAAAAAGTGTGTGTGTGTGTGTATACTTGTTTTCCTATCCTTGTGGGGAAAAACAATTTCTTTGTTCTGTCCTTGTGGGGACAATTTAGTGTAGTGATGAGTAGAGTAAGTTAAAGTTAGGTCAGTAGAATGACTCTTGTCTCTACAAACACCAGGGCCCTCATTTATCAATGGTGCGTACGCACAGATATGTGCGTAACCCGTGCGTACGATCATTTCTAAGCAAAGTGTGGGACTTATCAATTTGAACGTGTGCATGACTTTGTGCGTATATTTACGCACAGCTCGGACCATGCTTACCTGCCGCCCAGCGGTAGAATATGGAGACTGCAGACGCGGAAATAAGCTTTTGTGCATTAGTTTGACTGACGTGTTCGGTATGACCCCCCGTAATTCATCATAGTTAATTGTAAAATAGCGACAGTAGTGTAATTATTGTCAAAACCCTATAAATAGCATTTGGAATAGGTCTTTCTTTCCGAATGAATGCAGCATGGTTTATATATAGCGTTATCGGAATACTACGGGGTGTACCGTGTACTGACTGCGCTCCACATAACTCAACTCGTTATTATTTTGCGCATAGATTGCAGAAATACGGGAACGTTTTGATTATATTTAAAAGGCTTTGCCATTGTTAAACGAAATAAGTGGAATTTCGAAGCTGTAAGCAGAATACAAGTCATATGAACACCCACGATATAGTGTTCTTCCCCCTTCCTACTGTATAAGAAATAATTAAAAACGCATTGCAACGAGAACAGAGGTTATTTGTTGAGTTTATGTGTATTACAAAACCCTTGCAATAAATGTGTCTTAAATGAATGAAAAGCATACATGCTCTGGTAGCATATATCGTGTGGGTGATATGACTTGTATTCTGCTTACAGAATTCCACTTATTTCGTTTTACAATGTAAAAGCCCTTTAAATATAATCAAAACTTTCCCGTATTTCTGCAATCTATGCGCAAAATAATAACGAGTTGAGTTCTAACAAAGAACGTATTACATGCTGGGTAGGCTGATAGAGTAAACTGTAAATAAAATAGCCTATAACATTATAAAGGATATGGGCTATAGCAGGGGTTCCCAACCTTTATTCCCCAGAGCCCCATGATTCCTTGGAGACATATAGGAATATGATATGATATAAAGGTATACATGGCAATGTACAGTTTCTACGCCTACAATGTACAGTTTCTACACCTAATGTATATACTCTTTTCTTTCTGGACTCTTTTTGTATCACAAACAGTACTGTAATTGCAAATCTGGTATGTCATAAATGTATAGATGTAGCAGTACTGTCTATCTGTATGTCATGTATGTCATATATGTTACGATGAATTGAAAATGGGGGACCCTGATGTAAACAAGACGAAAGTCTTTCTCTGGTCTGCATCCCCTTAACAATTGTATGTATTGAGCTGTACTGTACTGTACCCATTCTGCAATCTGTTAATTCATTCATTCATTCATTCATACTGGTCCGTCAGCGAGGAGATAGCCCACAGCGGATAGCCATTAAATGCCATTTGAGAATATAGGCTATTAATGCAAAACGACGGCCTATAGCCTATACATATTATTTAATGTTTTCATTAGCGTAAAGATACAACAGCTAGATTAACGATCAAGTTAGTTTACTGTATGCAGGCTTCGCGGGGCTGTGCCATGTGTTATTATATATGCGCAAGTTACTGTTGCATAATGTAGGCTATGGCTGCTATTATATCTAATTTATATAGGCTACCTAATACCGACAACAAAATAGATTGTATGCCTCTACAAATCATATTATACCCGGTAGCCAATCGAACGAAACGAATAAAGGCATCAATATTCCAGCATGGTTATAATGACACACCAACGCCAAACAGTGGTTAACGGTCTTTATTAGTAGTTTGAGCTGTCCAGGCAGAATTGCAGCAATGGTCTTAGGGAGTCGTTGATATCTGACATCACCGTGTACAAGTCCGCCAGCCTGTCGTGTATTTATCCCATAATAACACGCATTGTCTTCTTGGTTCGACAGCGCGTTCAATTATTTGCTTAGACCTCCGTGAACAATCTCGCTCGTGAAGTTTCTCAGAGTTCGCTCGGGTTAGTCCATTATTTCACATCCCATGGGGGTGTTACATTACCATATATGGATAATCATGCACGAGCATTGACGGTAAGAACAAATGGTATTTATCAACACAGAGTGTGCGTACGACCCGTGTACGCACGTGTGATAAATCCCGATTTTTCTGTACGTACACACATTATAAATTCTGTGCTTATGAACGAAAATAGAACACTTTCTAAGAATTGTTGATAAATGAGGGTCCTTTCATGCAGTGAGATCATCTCAAAGAATGGAGTGCACACTCTGTCACCATAGCGACGCCAGTCATCCCGTGTAGACCATACTGTATGAAACACGTGTCAGAGTTAGGGTGATGAGGTTTGGGTGAGGGCTTAGGGAATGATTGTAAGTCAAGGGGATGTCCCCACAGGTGTTTGTGTTCCCTGTGTTCTACCTCTTTTTAAGCTGTACTAGACACATTCTTCTTTTCTTTTCTAACTTCAGCCCAAAGGTGTTCTTGTCTCTTCCATTTATAGGGAGGTGGAGTCTGACGTCACTTTAGTTTCCTATAGGGAGGTGTAGTCTGACGTCACTTTAGTTCCCCGCGCGGTCCACCCGTATAGGGATTTATCATTGGGAAAATGTATTATCGGCTATTGTAATAATTCTGCCTCATGAACATTGGCAAGCTTTCCATTTTTGCACAAAATGAGTTCCCTTCACTAACATTATTGTTTAAGCATTTTTGGTTGAAATAAAATTATACGTAATTATTTTACGATTAATTGCGAATTGTTTCATGTTGAGTTGAGCTATAGATCAAGTTTCAAGTTTCTTTAATAGTTGTCATACAGAAGTACAGAATACTTTTATACAAAATGCTTCTTACTGTTACGCTCCAGAGACTGTGTTAGACAAGATAAGTATGAAATAAAATAAAGTAGCATGTAAAAAGAAGTAAAAATAGAGGTCACAGTGCTCAGTATAGACATATGTACAATGTTCGATGCAGACTAGAAGTAACTGAGTTACCATACAATATACAATATACTATGCAATATACTAATATACAATACTATATAGTGCAAAGCAGAAATGGGATGAGGTACAATTTAGGTACAATTTACAGTAAGGTGTACGAGTTGTAGTGCAAATCCTTTACCAATAAATATAAAGTGTGTTTAGGTGTTCTAAAGTGTGGAGAGTGGGTGCTGCAGTGTGTTGTTTGTTTAAAGTGAGTGTGTGCGTGTGGATGTGTGTGCTGTGTGCATTTGATGGTTGTTGCATAGTGTTTATTGTTCGTTGAGCATACACACAGAAGACAGAAAGGTACACCATGCCAATGTTCATGCTTTATTTGTTTTAAACGAGACGATTTAGAAATGTGTCCATTGGAAATACATTACTATTTCAAGCGAGGTGGACCACTACGTAACCACTACACCTCCCTATAGACCAGGAAGTAACCACTACACCTCCCCGTCTATACTTTCCGTAGCCGCAATTCGCAGGACGCTCTCTGATTGGCCGACGTCAGTTTCTACACTGGTTAGGCTTAGGCACTCTTTCGAAGTAGGTTAAGGTTAGAGTTTGTCTTAGAGCGTGACGGCAAGTTCTTTCGACGGTTAAGCTTAGGCACTCTTTCGAAGTTGGTTAAGGTTAGAGTTTGTCTTAGAGCATGGCGATAGAACGCCAGGTAGTTTGCAGGCTGTTTGACGCGGAAATGGGCAAAGACATAGCTCGTCACGCCATTGGGCAAACATGTCAGTGGCCAATCAGAGAGCGTCAGTCAGTGGCCAATCAGAGAGCGTCCTGCAGAAATGCGGCTACGGAAAGTATAGACGCACACCTCCCTATAGATCACTACTGCCGTGTTCACGTTTCCCAGCTTCCGACTGGGTAAAACCATTCACGACAGCCTCCTAGTGGTAATTCCTACTAGGACATATGGGATTTTTTATAGACCCCGATATCTCCCACTTCGCGTCACGAATTGCGGAAGTATGGATGTGGGCGTTTCATCGAGTCAATGCGTGAAGGCTTCCTAGTTGTAGCAACGAGATGTCCTCTGGTTCTTCCGCTTCTTCCCACGTAACGTGAACGTGGCATAAGTAACCACTACACACCCCTATAGACCAGGAAGTAACCACTACACCTCCCTATAGACCAGGAAGTAACCACTACACCTCCCTATAGACCAGGAAGTAACCACTACACCTCCCTATAGACCAGGAAGTAACCACTACACCTCCCTATAGACTACTACGTAACCACTACAGCTCCCTATAGACCAGGAAGTAACCACTACACTTCCCTATAGACCAGGAAGTAACCACTACACCTCCCTATAGACCAGGATGTAACCACTACACCTCCCTATAGACCAGGAAGTAACCACTACACCTCCCTATAGACCAGGACGTAACCACTACACCTCCCTATAGACCAGGAAGTAACCACTACACCTCCCTATAGACCAGGACGTAACCACTACACCTCCCTATAGACCAGGAAGTAACCACTACAGCTCCCTATAGACCAGGAAGTAACCACTACACCTCCCTATAGACCAGGAAGTAACCACTAAACCTCCCTATAGACCAGGAAGTAACCACTACACCTCCCTATAGACCAGGAAGTAACCACTACACCTCCCTATAGACCAGGAAGTAACCACTACACCTCCCTATAGACCAGGAAGTAACCACTACACCTCCCTATAGACCAGGAAGTAACCACTACACCTCCCTATAGACCAGGAAATAACCACTACACCTCCCTATAGATCAGGACGTAACCACTACAGCTCCCTATAGACCAGGAAGTAACCACTACACCTCCCTATAGACCAGGAAGTAACCATTACACCTCCCTATAGACCAGGAAGTAACCACTACACCTCCCTATAGACCAGGATGTAACCACTACACCTCCCTATAGACCAGGAAGTAACCACTACACCTCCCTATAGACCAGGAAGTAACCACTACACCTCCCTATAGACCAGGAAATAACCACTACACCTCCCTATAGACCAGGAAGTAACCACTACACCTCCCTATAGATCAGGAAGTAACCACTACACCTCCCTATAGACCAGGAAATAACTACTACACCTCCCTATAGACCAGGAAGTAACCACTACACCTCCCTATAGACCAGGAAGTAACCACTACACCTCCCTATAGACAAGGAAGTAACCACTACATTTCCCTATAGACCAGGAAGTAACCACTACACCTCCCTATATACCAGGAAGTAACCACTACACCTCCCTATAGACCAGGAAGTAACCACTACACTTCCCTATAGACCAGGAAGTAACCACTACACCTCCCTATAGACCAGGAAGTAACCACTACACCTCCCTATAGACCACTACGTAACCACTACACCTCCCTATAGACCAGGAAGTAACCACTACACCTCCCTATAGACCAGGACATAACCACTACACCTCCCTATAGACCACTACATAACTACTACACCTCCCTATAGATCAGGAAGTAACCACTACACCTCCCTATAGACCAGGAAGTAACTACTACACCTCCCTATAGACCAGGATGTAACCACTACACCTCCCTATAGACCAGGAAGTAACCACTACACCTCCCTATCGACCAGGAAGTAACCACTACACCTCCCTATAGACCAGGAAGTAACCACTACACCTCCCTATAGACCAGGAAGTAACCACTACACCTTCCTATAGACCAGGAAGTAACCACTACACCTCCCTATAGACCACTACGTAACCACTACACCTCCCTATAGACCAGGAAGTAACCACTACACCTCCCTATAGACCAGGACATAACCACTACACCTCCCTATAGACCACTACGTAACCACTACACCTCCCTATAGACCAGGAAGTAACCACTACACCTCCCTATAGACCAGGACATAACCACTACACCTCCCTATAGACCAGGAAGTAACCACTACACCTCCCTATAGACCAGGAAGTAACCACTACACCTCCCTATAGACCAGGATGTAACCACTACACCTCCCTATAGACCAGGAAGTAACCACTACACCTCCCTATAGACCAGGAAGTAACCACTACACCTCCCTATAGACCAGGAAGTAACCACTACTACACCTCCCGCATAGTTTTTTTTCATAGCCGCATTTTGCGGAGACGCTCTCTGATTGGCCACTGACTGACGCTCTCTGATTGGCCACTGACATGTGTGCCCAATCGCGTGACGAGCTGTGTCTTTGCCCATTTCCGGGTCTAACAGCCTGCAAACTACCTAACGCCTAGTTTATCACTGGTTAAGCTTAGGCGACTCTTTCGAAGTTGGTTAAGGTTAGAATTTGGAATCAGGGCTGGTGTTCTATCGCCCTGCTCTAAGACAAACTCTAACCTTAACCAACTTCGAAAGAGTGCCTAAGCTTAACCGGTGTAGAAACAGGCGTCACACGATTAGGTGCACATGTCACATGAAGTGGACAATCAGAGAGCGTCTCCGCAAAATGCGGCTACGAAAAAAAAATAACGCACACCTCCCTATAGACCAGGAAGTAACCACTACACCTCCCTATAGACCAGGAAGTAACCACTACACCTCCCTATAGACCAGGAAGTAACCACTACACCTCCCGCGTGATTACGAAACCAAGCCGTATTTCTCGGAGACGCTCTCTGATTGGCCGACGCCTGTTTCTACACTGGTTAAGCTTAGGCACTCTTCGACGTTGGTTAAGGTTAGAGTTTGTCTTAGAGCGTGACGGCAAGTTCTTTCAACGGTTAAGCTTAGGCACTCTTTCGAAGTTGGTTAAGGTTAGAGTTTGTCTTAGAGCATGGCGATAGAACGCCAGGTAGTTTGCAGGCTGTTTGACGTGGAAATGGGCAAAGACACAGCTCGTCACGGATTGGGCAAACGTGTCAGTGGCCTATCAGAGAGCGTCAGTCAGTGCCAATCAGAGAGCGTCTCAGAGAAATGCGGCTTGGTTTCGTAAGCACGCACACCTCCCTATAGACCAGGAAGTAACCACTACACCTCCCTATAGACCAGGAAGTAACCACTACACCATTTATCGTTGGGAAAATGGATTATCGGCTATTGTAACAATTCTGCCGCATGAACATTGGCAAGCTTTCCATTTTTGCACAAAATGAGTTTCTTTCTATCACTAACATTATTGTTTAAGCATTTTTGGTTGAAATAAAGGTAGTTATAAGGTTTTTAATTTGTCGTAAAAAAAGAACTACATTTACCAGTAGGCAGCCTGTTGTTAAGTAGGCAGCTGTTGCCTACCTCACGTCACAGCAAGCTGATACATAGCTAGCTAGCTAACGTTAACGTTACCCGCTAAACGTACTAGATGTTAGCATTATGTCTACTGTCGTGAACCATTTTAAATCGGGGCATGTAGTGTTTGGTGAAACAGATACTAGCCACAGATTCAGGGTCAGTTATTTCCCCATTGTACGAATTGTTAAGCTTATGGAATGTAAGGGAAATCTGATCCTAGGTCTGTGACTGACTACAGGCAGGAGGCAGGCTACGCTGTGGTGACGTCAGTCAGCAGCGCCAAATAGCAGTGTAGTTTCCCAGCGAACGAAAACATAAACGTTGTTATTTTGCTGCCTTTACGATTAATTGCGAATATTTTCATGTTGAGCTATAGATTGTGGATAAATACGCACAGAAAGGTACACCATGCCAATGTTCATGCTTTATTTATCTAAAACGAGCCAATTTAGAAATGGTCAATGGGGAAATACATTAAGTGGAACAGAGGGTGGAACAGGAAAAAATGAAAATGACGTAACCACTACACCTCCCTATTGAAGCTCAGTCCTCCTAACATCCACTGCCCAGTCCGTCTGTACCGACCCTGGCTGTCACACGGAGGGGGTGGAGGGTGGGGTGGGATGTAGACTAGGAGACAGTGGGAAGGTGATAACTCGTGGCCTGTCTCGTACTGAGGATCTCATCAGGACTGACAGCGAGGTCGGAGGTCACGGTGATAACCAGGAACCGAAATGGGCTCCCAGAGGAGCTACGACTCCTGTCATAATGAATCACTGTGTGTGGAGAGAGACAGAGAGAGAGAGAGAGAGAGAGAGAGAGAGAGAGAGAGAGAGAGATATGGGGAGAGAGAGATATGGGGAGAGAGAGGAGGGAGAGAGAGGAGAGAGGGAGAGAGGGAGAGAGGGAGAGGGAGAGAGACGGAGAGACGGAGATAGAGGGAGAGAGACGGAGAGACGGGGACATGGGGAGGGAGATAGAGGGAGAGACAGACAGACAGAGATAGAGGGGGAGGTAGGAGAGAGAGAGAGAGAGAATGTTCTCTGGATTAAAAGTCTCTGTGCTCTAACAACTACAGTACATTTATCTTGAAGAGGCCAGCGTTAGAAGTATGGAGCTATTGTCCTTTGATACTGCCCCTCCCTCCCTTGACCCTTCACTTTCCTCTAGCACTTCCTGTTTCCTCCTCTGTCCCGGAGGACTTCCTGTGGGTGGCCATGTTGTTTTGGCCTGGAGTTTGTTTACACCCCAGACCAACACTGGCCAACTCACTTAACCCGTCATGTCCCAAACTGTGTGTGTGTGTGTGTGCGTGTGCGTGTGCGTGTATGTGCTAGCTTCCTATTGTCCATCATGGTCTATTCAGGAAGATGGTTTATAACGTGGAACTGTCAACATCCATTCTACAAATAAAGAATATCCTTGCATGGGCATACAATAGTGGGCTTATATAGTTGCAATGTGTACATAACATAAAGAAACAAAAATTATTACGCAAACTCTATAAATAAATAAAGTGCTTTGCCTCTTATCTATATAATATATTATATAGTTCCTACCTTACATCTGGGCTGAAACTAAAGTGATAAACTAACATTACATAAAGTTAATACTTGCATTTCAAAACGTTAACGTCAGTCTGTTGTTGTATGTACAATCCGTAATAATAATAATAATAATAATAATAATAATAGCTTGAATTTGCATAGCGCCTTTCAAGAAACCCAAGGACACTTTACAAAGCAACAAAAAAAGACACATGAGACATAAGCTAAATAAATAATAAATAATAAATGCGTCTGTCTGTCTGTCTGTCTGTCTGTCTGTCTGTCTGTCTGTCTGTCTGTCTGTCTGTCTGTCTGTCTGTCTGTCTGTCTGTCTGTCTGTCTGTCTGTTTGCACACCGCACCTTGTTTGTAACCTTTATTTTAACTCGAAGGACATTGAGGTTTTCCTCATTTACAATGACGACGAGTTAACACACACATGAGCAACACAATGAAAATATGAAAAGAATAGAAGAAACTAAAAACAATTGCAATTTGACAAACAGAGATTTAACACCAGATGTTTAAAAGCAGAAGCAGATGGGAGGACCTCTAACTTTAGGGTTTGTTGAAGAGCGTTCCATACTCTCCATTTTACCCAGTCTTAACCCTTTCACTGCCACACGACAGAAGGTTAACCCTTTACTATCACACAAACGACGGTCGCCGTCTGTGTATTGTCGCAGTGAAAGGGTTAACCGTTGTGGTAGTGCGGCAGTGAAAGGGGATGACTGTGAGTCATCTTAGCCGTGTTAACTTTACACTGTATATAGTGCGTCTGCCCATCTGATCTGTGTTTGTGTGTGTGTGTGTGTGTGCGCGTGTGCGCGCGCGCGTGTGTGTGTGTGTGTGTGTGTGTGCGTGCATGTCCCAGGGATTGACGCCAACCTGAAGGACAGTCAGGGCCGAACAGCTCTGGAGATCCTGAGAGAACACCCAGCACAGAAGTCCCAGCAAATCACTGCTCTGATACAAGGTAACACACACACACACACGCACACACACACACACACACACGCACACGCACACGCACACACACACACAGACAGATCACATCATATATCACACATAGGCATCAAATATGAACAGATGGTCGATAGCTTTTGAGGACATTTTATGGGTACAGCAAACCTTGTCTCCACTACACTGCCTGGCTATACTTCACAGTGGAGACAGCAGGGGTTTGACCAGCAGGGGGCCTTTCTGTGCGGTTAGTTACCCCACTTCTCAGAGAGCTGCACTGGCTTCCCATCGCCACACACATCCGCTTCAAGGTCTTTGAGCTGCAGCGAGGGGAACGGCTCCCTCCTACCTCCGGTCAATGGTCTTTAACTACACACCCTCAAGACCTCTACACTCTACATCTTCTAACTACACACCCTTAAGCCCCCTACGCTCTGCATCTTCTAACTACACACCCTCAAGACCCCTACGCTCTACATCTTCTAACTATACACCCTCAAGACCTCTACACTCTACATCTTCTAACTACACACCCTCAAGACCTCTACACTCTACATCTTCTAACTACACACCCTCAAGACCCCTACGCTCTACATCTTCTAACTACACACCCTCAAGACCTCTACACTCTACATCTTCTAACTACACACCCTTAAGCCCCCTACGCTCTGCATCTTCTAACTACACACCCTCAAGACCCCTACGCTCTACATCTTCTAACTATACACCCTCAAGACCTCTACACTCTACATCTTCTAACTACACACCCTCAAGACCCCTACGCTCTACATCTTCTAACTACACACCCTCAAGACCCCTACGCTCTGCATCTTCTAACTACACACCCTCAAGACCACTACGCTCTGCATCTTCTAACTACACACTCTCAAGACCCCTACGCTCTGCATCTTCTAACTACACACCCTCAAGACCACTACGCTCTGCATCTTCTAACTACACACCCTCAAGACCCCTACGCTCTGCATCTTCTAACTACACACTCTCAAGACCACTACGCTCTGCATCTTCTAACTACACACCCTCAAGACCCCTATGCTCTGCATCTTCTAACTACACAGCCTCAAGACCCCTACGCTCTGCATCTTCTAACTACACACCCTCAAGACCCCTACGCTCTGCATCTTCTAACTACACACCCTCAAGACCCCTACGCTCTGCATCTTCTAACTACACAGCCTCAAGACCCCTACGCTCTGCATCTTCTAACTACACACCCTCAAGACCACTACGCTCTGCATCTTCTAACTACACACCATCAAGACCCCTACGCTCTGCATCTTCTACACACCCTCAAGACCCCTATGCTCTGCATCTTCTAACTACACAGCCTCAAGACCCCTACAGTCTGCATCTTCTAACTACACACCCTCAAGACCCCTACGCTCTGCATCTTCTAACTACACACCCTCAAGACCCCTACGCTCTGCATCTTCTACACACCCTCAAGACCCCTATGCTCTGCATCTTCTAACTACACAGCCTCAAGACCCCTACGCTCTGCATCTTCTAACTACACACCTCAAGACCCCTCCGCTCTACATCTTCTAACTACACACCCTCAAGACCCCTACGCTCTGCATCTTCTAACTACACACCCTCAAGACCCCTACGCTCTGCATCTTCTAACTACACACCCTCAAGACCCCTACACTCTGCATCTTCTAACTACACACCCTCAAGACCCCTACACTCTGCATCTTCTAACTACACAACCTCAAGACCCCTACGCTCTGCATCTTCTAACTACACACCCTCAAGACCCCTACACTCTACATCTTCTAACTACACAACCTCAAGACCCCTACGCTCTGCATCTTCTAACTACACACCCTCAAGACCCCTACGCTCTGTATCTTCTAACTACACACCAAGTCAAGTCAAGTCAAGAGTTTTATTTGTCACGGCATACGAGTATACAATGAAATGCGGGTGGTCTTGCCCGCAACGATGTGCAATACAGTGGGTACAACATATAATAGAATCCAATACAAAACAAAATTGTGCAATAACAGGTAACAGGTAACATGGTGTGACATCAAAATCGGTATCTGTACATAGTTATTTACTCTCAAGACCCCTACGCTCTGCATCTTCTAACTACACACCCTCAAGACCACTACGCTCTGCATCTTCTAACTACACACCCTCAAGACCCCTACGCTCTGCATCTTCTACACACCCTCAAGACCACTATGCTCTGCATCTTCTAACTACACAGCCTCAAGACCCCTACGCTATGCATCTTCTAACTACACACCCTCAAGACCACTACGCTCTGCATCTTCTAACTACACAGCCTCAAGACCCCTACGCTCTGCATCTTCTAACTACACACCCTCAAGACCCCTACGCTCTACATCTTCTAACTACACACCTCAAGACCCCTACGCTCTGCATCTTCTAACTACACACCTTCAAGACCCCTACACTCTACATCTTCTAACTACACACCCTCAAGACCCCTACGCTCTGCATCTTCTAACTACACACCTCAAGACCCCTACACTCTACATCTTCTAACTACACACCTCAAGACCCCTACGCTCTGCATCTTCTAACTACACACCCTCAAGACCCCTACGCTCTGCATCTTCTAACTACACACCCTCAAGACCCCTCCGCCCTACATCTTCTAACTACACACCCTCAAGACCCCTCCGCCCTACATCTTCTAACTACACACCCTCAAGACCACTATGCTCTGCATCTTCTAACTACACACCCTCAAGACCCCTCCGCCCTACATCTTCTAACTACACACCCTCAAGACCCCTACAATCTACATCTTCTAACTACACACCTTCAAGACCCCTACAATCTACATCTTCTAACTACACACCCTCAAGACCCCTACAATCTACATCTTCTAACTACACACCTTCAAGACCCCTACACTCTACATCTTCTAACTACACACCCTCAAGACCCCTCCGCTCTACATCTTCTAACTACACACCCTCAAGACCCCTCCGCTCTACATCTTCTAACTACACACCTCAATATCTTACCTTACTGTCATGCACTTGTCCTAATAAACTAACCTACACTGTAGCACTCAACACTTTGATGAACATTGTTACTCAGCTGATAGAGTTGTACCCTTCCCGATGACTTGTCGTACAGAACTTGTAAGTCGCTTTGGATAAAAGCGTCAGCTAATCAGGGGTTCCCAAAGTCGGGGTCGCGACCCACAGGAGGGTCGCGAGCCGCCGCGCGCGGGGGGGGGGGGTCGCCAGATGATTTCAATTTATTTTTATTTTTTTGCAGTCAGGCCACTGAACTTAGAAGCAGGCCAGGACAGTGTTTCTAGTTGGAGCAGCGCAATAGTTAGATAACCTAGGTGGGGAACAACCAGGAGATCACTGCAACTCACACAAGTTGGAGAACTATCTCTCTCTCTCTCTCTCTCTCTCTCTCTCTCTCTCTCTCCTCTCTTGCTCTCTCACACACACACAAAAGGAGCTGCATGTGATTGGTCGAGGCTGGACCCTTACAAACAACTGTTGTTGCTAATCATTGACACATGCTAGCCTGTAATAATCCCCCCCAGAAAAATCTACTTTGCATTTGATATATTGCAAATATATGCCATCACACAACTGGCATTTAAAGGGTTAGAATTATTTCCAATATGACATTACAAAAAAACTGAAAATCCATCAAAATCAGTGTTGTTGCTAATCATACATATGTTAGCCTGTTTTTTAACAATATTTTGTGATGCCATCACAAACACTGGCATTTAAAGGGTAAAAATAAAAAAAATGCCTGCACCAGAATACAGGAAATTAAGTCTTTGTAACAAAAAATTTCCTGGTGGGGGACCCCAGACCCCCTGCTTAAAAAGTGGCCAGACTGGGACTATATTTTGCACTATATTTCCTGGCCTGAATGATTTCCCCAGTCCGGCCCTGTTAAAAGCCTCCAAAGCTTATTAGTGTGTGTGCGTTTGAACGTGTGCATGTTTCAACCATACATTTCCATTTATTAAAAAAATATATATATATATATAGTGGGGTCGCGGCTCTCTGACCCCGTCATTTTTCGGTCGTGGCCTGAAAAGTTTGGGAACCCCTGCTCTAGTGTAGCAGTATGTAGTAAGTAGGGTACAGGCCCGGACTGGCCATCGAGATCACCTCACTGCGTTCTGTAGGTTTGGTTGATTGGTTGGTGGGTTGGTTGGTTGGTGGGTTGATGGGTTGGTTGTTGGTTGTTTGTTTGTTTGTTGGTTGGTTTTTTTGTTTGGTTTTTGGTTGGTTGGTTGGTTTGTTAGTTCTTTGGTTGTTAGTTGGTTTTGGTTGATTGGTTTGTTGTTTGGTTGGTTGGTTGGTGGGTTGGTTGGTTGGCTGGTTGGGTTGGTTGATTGGTTAGTTTGTTAGTTGTTTGGTTGTTGGTTGGTTTTGGTTGGTTTGTTAGTTGTTTGGTTGTTAGTTGGTTTTGGTTAGGTTGATTGTGTGTGTGTGTGTGTACAGTATGTGTGCATTTGCTCGATCGCTTCCCTCAGTCACACAGTTGGCCGAGCTCCAACGCTGGATTCATCATCCACACACAACAACTGCACACTTCAGAGCACATCATCCACACACA
>NC_140179.1:78046477-78082584 GCF_963971535.1 Notolepis coatsorum | reverse complement strand
AGTGATCTTACAAAACGATAGAACTCTCCAACCACAGCTGCGTTAGTTGAGGGATCCACAGGTTTTCTGTGGTTATTACGACCAAAACATTACATTTTATAAATGTTTTCAATGTTTATTTGCTGGAAACGTTTGTGGCCGTTTAGCAACAGAGGACACAATTTGACTTTGCTTGTTACTTGATGAAGCTATTTATCTTGCCATGAAGTTTGCAAGTTATTTGTGAATGTTATCAGCGGCAGTAATTTTTTGATAAGCAAATTAAGTGAGTCATTCATTCATTACAAAACCACTGGATAGAATGTTAAGAGCTGAACATCCTAACGATAGATATTGTAACAATACTGGTCAAGGGAATTTGTGGTTCTAGAATTAGTTTGAATAAACCTTTATTTGTATAGGACCTTTCATATACGAATTGCAGCCCAAAGTGCTTCACAGCAGTAATGTAGACATAAAATGGACACGAAATAGACATAGGCATAAGACAAGCATAACATTGGCAGAATAAAAGCAATTATAGAATAGATGTTTCTTCCACACCGAAGCCTGATAAAAGAAGATAGAATTCAGAGAAAACCTCCCAAAAAGCTTTTACACCTGAGAAGGTTAGATGTTTAGGGAATGGTCAAAACTGCATGCATGTGCAATATGTACAGGAGACTCATGATGTAGTGAGAACGTTTGCAGTTACCCCCCCCCCCACCCTTGGAGGACTGCCTTGTCCCTGCTCCGACATCTGTGACGAAAAGTAGATAAAGACATCACTGCAGCGCTGGGCCGTCTCACGACGACTGCTTTTGACCCTAATTAGCATGAATTAGAATCACTCTTTTTATTCAGATGGAACAACCAAATGACTCATTCACATCTCCTTACATAACTAACTGCATTCCATGCCATGCCGTGTTGCAATTGCTTTACCGTGTCACAGGAGAGTTATGTAATGCGTATTGCTGCATATGATATGTGGGCTGCTGGTGGGGGGGATGTGCCCCAGGAGAGAGAGGCTCGCAGGAGACCTAGCCCCAAGGACCTCCGAGAGAGAGAGAGAGAGAGAGAGAGAGAGAGAGAGAGAGAAGAGAGAGAGAGAGAGAGAGGAGAGAGAGAGGAGAGGAGAGAGAGAGAGAGAGAGAGAGAGAGAGAGAGAGAGAAGAGAGAAGAGAGAGAGAGAGAGAGAGAGAGAGAGAGAGGTGGGGTGACACAAATGATATACTGTACTCTATCACAGTTAGATTGAAAGTGGTGGGGGGACAGACAAAGATATACTCTATCATGGATAGATTGAGAGAGGGGGCACACAAAGATATACCATAGATAAAGAGAGAGAGTACTGGGGGTGACTGTGGCTCAGGAGGTGGATTGGTCGTCTGGTAATCTGAAGGTTCCTGGTTTGTGTTCCGACTCACACAGTGTGGATGGGTGAATGTGAGGCATAAGCTGTAAAGCGCTTTGGATAAAAGAGAGATATATATATAAATGCAGTCCATTTGCCATTTCATGTGGTGTTTATCAATGGTGGGACTGGTTACACAACCTGGTACAGTCCTCACACACAGACACAGGAACCAGAGAGAGAGAGACACACACACAAATACGCATGCATGCACACACACACACACAGCTCTCTTTTCATCTATTTAAGACTCGGTACATGATGTTGTGTTGTAGGCTAATCAACAGTTGAATGCAAAACAGAATAAGATTATACAGTATGCCTCTTGTGGCTTATGTATTCAGTGTGTGTGTGTGTGTGTGTGTGTGTGTGTGTGTGTGTGTGTGTGTGTGTGTGTGTGTGTGTGTGTGTGTGTGTGTGTGTGTGTGTGTGTGTGTGTGTGTGTGTGTGTGTGTGTGTGTGTGTGTGTGTGTGTGTGTGTGTGTGTGTGTGTGTGTGTGGTGTCAGTTAATATGTTTCTGTGTTTTCACTCATCAATGGATTATCATGCATGATTAGGATGAATTAGACACACATGAATAAGGGAGCACCATGTGACTGAGTGTGTGTTTGTTATCTGCTGGTGCAAGACCTGCCTGTCTGTCTGTCTGTCTGTCTGTCTGTCTGTCTGTCTGTCTGCCTGTCTGTCTGTCTGTCTGTCTGTCTGTCTGTCTGTCTGTCTGTCTGTCTGTCTGTCTGTCTGTCTGTCTGTCTGTCTGTCTGCCTGTCTGTCTGCCTGTCTGTCTGTCTGTCTGTCTGTCTGTCTGTCTGTCTGTCTGTCTGCCTTCCTGTCTGTCTGTCTGTCTGTCTGTCTGTCTGTCTGTCTGTCTGTCTGTCTGTCTGTCTGTCTGTCTGTCTGTCTGTCTGTCTGTCTGTCTGTCTGTCTGTCTGTCTGTCTGTCTGCCTTCCTGTCTGTATGTCTGTCTATCTGTTAGTCTCTCTCTGTCTGTCTTTCTGTCTCTGTGTCTGTGTCTCTGTTTGTCTGTCCTTTTGTCTGTCCCTCTGTCTGTTACTTATCTCTGTCTGTCTCTATTTGTAAATACACATTATCTTTTTTATTTTAATTTTAATTTATTTTTAATCTTTTTCTCCTCCTGATTTTTCTATGCTTTTCTCCCCATCCCAATTTAGTCGTTATGCAATTCCCCCCCTCCCCTACCTGGTTGTTGTGCGCATGTTCCCCCTACTGGGAACCCTGAAGTCTACCACATGCTTCCTCCGACACATGCGGAGACAGCCAGCGGCTCTCTTTTCACCTGTCAGCGAGGACTCTCATTGGTGAAGTGTAACGAGTGGGAGGTCACGCTGCCTTCACCACTTCCTGCCTTTCGCTAAGCAGGCGCCCAGACCTGACCTGTAGGCGTCGCTGTCCACAACGCCAGATTACCACCCACGACTTCCCTCCCGCTAACTCAGCCAAATGAGTTAGTATGATGATCGGCCCAAGCCGCAGGCAATGCTGACTCCCGGGAGTCGAGACCGCAGCCTCTTGCATTGGTGACGAGTGCAATCTCCGCTACGCCACCCGACCGCCGTAAATACACATTCTCAATGTTAACTCTTTAAAAGCCTACATAGAAAAAGGTTTACCTGGGACATATTGTTATATTTTTGCCAATTCTGAGCTTATTCTTTGAGTCAGTATCAAGTGTTATACCTTTTATGATCTAGGGGAACCTACCCCGTATTGCTGTGTAAAGTCACCATCATACATTACCTTTGTGTGAGCAGACAATATTTGACTTAAAAAAACACCCAGTGAAAAAACCTTGCATTTAGTTGAATACTGTAAATGCATAGTTTACCAGGGAATTGTTGTTTTTCCAACATGGTAGGTTCTAGTTCGGTGTTTTGAACCTCTGTGTGAAATGTGGTGCAAATACAGTGAGTGACAGACATTTATTTGGATATTGTTCTGGTCGTTTTTAGCAGACAATGTGAAAATACATACATTTATACATTTTGGTGCTGCCTTCATATTTGGACCAATATCTCCCTGCAATACCTCCCCCCCCCCCTCCACACACAACACACACACACACACACACACACACACACACACACACACACACACACACACACACACACTAAGAAAAAATATATTGCACGTTTTCTCAATTTTATGTTTATATATGCAAATGAGGCACTGCCTTATTAAATATGCACACATTTGCATATATCGCCAAGACACGAATCACCAACATGGATAATGCCAGATTCAAAACGTGGTTTTGAAAAAAATAGATTTTTGCCTAGTTTTGGTATAAAATGTACTATAAACCCGCCTATGAATGATATATCAACAAACCCTTCTGGAATTATAAGATGGATGGGAAGAAATGTGGAAAGTTGTGTGTAAGTTAAATGCATAAAAACTAGTTTTTGAGAAAACAACCTCAAAGTTCTGTATTGTAATTGTGATCTATTGACACAATCAGACAAAATCAAGTAAAATAAACAACTAATTGTCTGTTTTCGATATTTTATTGCCAATAGTTTGAAATAAGACATGTTAAGGAAGCAAAATATAACAAAATCTCAATATCGTTGCGAAAAAGCAAAAGGTGATTTCAGGGGTACTGTCTCGCCTTAACTCTTTGACTGCCATCAGCTTTCGCCATCTTTACTAAATGGCGCCAGCGTTATTGACCATTTTAGCGATGTTTGAACACCCATCGTGTGTTCTGTATTATAGCTACTGTCATGTACAGAGGTCTATTGACCATACAAGATAGTAATCTGGGCAGGTGTTACATGAGCAAAAAACAACCCCCTCAGTAGAAAAATGCTTCTCAAACAGTCCCGGGTAGGCAGATAGTAAACAGAGACGTTTTCAAATGGCAAATCCAAAGGGAAAAGGGGATGTTGTCAGTGGGGATTTCAACCCAGATCACACAAAGGGAAAAAGGTACGGGGAGAACAAACACGGTACACATACAGACAAACAAACAATAAACAAGTGAACTGTGTATCCTTCATAAAACACCACCACCATTTGGGGATCGATCCACAACCAGTGATCACTAATACCGCGCCACCACTATATCGCTTCCAACGCGACAGCTAAGAGAGAAGGCAGCCTCCTCACTCCACTCTGAGACGTGGCAGTGACTCCCAATGAGGCGCCTCGTGTGTGTGCCATCTTCCAGGTTATATCCACTCATCCAACTGACTGCCCACAGGTGTAACCAAGCAGGTGCAATCAGCTCAATCAGGAGGATGAGAGGTATCTGGGAAAAGAGAAAAGAAACAGGATTAGAAGATGACACATCACACAACCAGGAATAACATAACCCATACTCATGATACTAATCTGATGTTCACATGGTCTTCCAAATACAGTAATAATGATAATGACCAACCCACGTACATCACACCTCCCCCCATAAGAGCGAACCCGCAGGGTTAGCAAAACATTATCACCCGTTATCAACCAACATTCGATTAGCATCACAAAAAAAAAAAAAAAAAAAGTCCACAGACAAAACAGCAGCCTATACCACAAAACCAACTAGCCCCACCCCCAGATCTACCCCAGACCTACCCCCTGGACAAGGCATCAGCCACAATATTGTCTACGCCCTTCCTGTGACGAATGACAATATTATAGCCCTGTACCAGTAGGGCCCAACGCATCAACCGTTGGTTGTGGTTGTACATCTGAGCTAGAAACACAAGGGGATTGTGGTCCGTGTATATCAGCACTGGAAGAGAGCTAGACCCCACATACACCTCAAAGTGCTGGAGGGCGAGGAGCATCGCCAGCGTCTCCTTCTCAATGGTTGAATAATTCAACTGATGCTGCTTGAATTTCACCGAGAAGTAACACACCGGGTGACGCACACCGCCCTCCCCCCCCTGCAACAGCACAGCCCCAGCTGCAGCAGCACTCGCGTCGACCTCCAACTGAAAAGGAGAAGCAAAGTCAGGAGCCGCCAGAACAGGAGCACTGCACAAGAGGGACTTAGCAGCCTCGAAGGCGCACCGACATTACGCGGACCACACGAAAGGCACAATGGGACTGCATAAAGAGGTGAGAGGGGCAACCACCACCGAAAAATTACTACAGAAACAACGGTAATAACCCGCCATCCCTAGGAAGCGACGTAACTCGCGCCGCATGGAAGGGGCCGGATATGCGAGGATCGCCGAGACCTTAGCGTCCACCGGACGAACCTGCCCATGCCCCACCTGCTTGCCCAAGTAGGTTACAACAGCCTTACCGAACTCACACTTAGCGAGGTTCAAGGTCAGAGATGCCCCAGCTAAGCGTGCAAACACCACCCCCAAATTCGCAATGTGTTCCTCCCACGTGTCAGAGTACACCACCACGTCATCCAGATACACATTGCATTTAGGCACCCCTCCCAACACCATGTGCATCAGACGCTGAAACGTGGCCGGAGCATTTCTCATCCCGAAGGCCATGACGGTGTACTGCATAAAATGATCAGGGGTAACAAACGCCGAAATATCCGAGGCCCGCTCCGTCAGGGGAACCTGCCAGTACCCCTTCAGAAGATCGAGCTTCGTGATAAATACCGCGGGCCCAATACTATCTATGCAGTCATCCATCCTGGGCAACGGGAATGAGTCAGGCACCGTCACCGCGTTTACCTTCCGGTAGTCTGTACAAAAACGGGGAGAGCCATCAGCCTTCGGAGCCAATAGGCAAGGGGAGCTCCATGGACTCCGGCTTGATTTAGCCATCCCATTTTCAAGAAGATACAGAGCCTCCTTTTTCATCACATCCCTCTTCGCCATTGGACAACGATACGCATGCTGTTTGATGGGAGTCGTACCCCCAACGTCAATGTCGTGCTCCAGGACAGAAGTCCTAGACGGTACATCAGAAAACAACACTGGATATGTCAACAACAGTTTCCCCACATCACCCCCCTGTGCCTCGGGCAGGTACAATAGACGAGCTGTGACGTCACTCATGAATTCTGAGTTAGTCAACCGCCCTGTCTGCTGACCCTCGGACAATACCTTTAAATCATCGTCCGGCGGGGGGTGCACACATGACAAGACAACAGCCGGAACAACTCCCGAGCTCCCAGACTGCCCCTCCTGCGTACCCCCACCTGTTCGGGTGAGATATTTTTTTAACATGTTTATATGACATAACCGCTTCTTTCTGCGCCTTTCGGGCGTACATATCACATAATTGGTGTCTGATATCTTTTTCTCCACTCTATAGGGCCCCGAAAACCGGGCAGAGAGCGCTGACCCAGGCGTGGGCAGCAACACCAGTACCTCATCGCCAGCCTCGAACCGCCGCGCCACCGCCTTCCTGTCAAACCTCACCTTCATCTCCCCCTGGGCAGAGGCAAGGGCCACCCTAGCCAACGAGGATGCACCGTGGAGCCGCTCCTTACAGCGGGAGACAAAATCACACACGTTCGACGTGGGAACGGAAACAGACAACATTTTCTCCTTGAGCATCTTCAATGGCCCACGGACACTGCGACCAAACACCAGCTCGGCAGGACTAAACCCAAGCGACTCCTGCTTAGCGTCCCTAATGGCAAACAGCACGAATGGCACTCCTTCGTCCCAGCCACAACCTGTATCAATACAGTATTTTTTTAGCATCGCCTTTAGCGTCTGGTGCCAGCGCTCTAGCGCCCCCTGCGATTCAGGATGATATGCACTTGAAACTGTGTGACTGATACCCAAAGCCTGTAATGACTGATTAAATGTTTTAGCCATGAAATTGGTGCCTTGATCGCTTTGTACAGTTTTTGGCAGCCCGAAAGTAGCAAAAAATCTGTTTAATGCTTTAGTAATTACAGGGGCTGTAATCGTCCTCAAAGGTATGGCCTCAGGAAAACGGGTGGCAAGACACATAATAGTTAACATATACTGGTTTCCCGACTTTGTTCTAGGTAAAGGGCCCACACAGTCTATGATCACATGCTCAAAAGGTTCCCCAATTGCTGGAACAGGGTGTAGAGGAGCTGGAGGAACCCCCTGATTTGGTTTCCCCACTATTTGACATGTACTGCATGTACCACAAAAGTCTACCACATCGGCCTTCAAGCCGAGCCAAAAAAAATTCTGCAGTATCTTGTCATAAGTTTTAGATATACCCAAATGCCCCGACCAGATATGCTCATGTGCCAGCATCAAGACCTGCCGCCTACTCTCTACTGGCAACACCACTTGATGCACCATATTCCAGTCTTCTCCAGACTGCAAGCCCGTCACACCTGGCCTAGCTACCCAGGTGCGCATCAACACTCCCTCTTCCATCAAAAAGGTGTGCTTCTTACTACCAGCAGTACTGGCTACTGCCGCGAAACAGCTTGTTAGTGAGGGATCATTCCGCTGGGCATCAATCAATGCCTGACGTGTAAGTGGCAAGGGCACGTCAGGGAATTTTGACTCCACCCGTATCCTCTGAACACCACCTCCATCGCGCCACTAGATGGCCACCTGTCTCCAGCCAGAGCCTCGATAGAATCACCCAGCGATACTGCTTGAAGCCGCTCCCTCTCCTTAGCTCTAGTGACAGCACAAACAGGAAAAACATGCGGGTAACTTTTACTCAATGCATCGCACAGACCCTCAGCCACTGGGGCGTTCACCACCTTCAGAACAGGAATTACCTTTCCCCCCGCTATATCATTCCCCATGATAAAATCAATCCCGCCACGGGAAAAGAGGGGCGAACCGCCACGGAAAAACAACCTGTGACTAAATCTGATTGCACATGTATCCTATGTAAGGGTGCGGGTGTATAACTCATGTCGATACCCTGCACAACAGTACTCAACTTGCAAGATGACTCCTCACTTAATGGCAACACATCGGCCAGGATAAAAGACTGCGAAGCACCCGTATCACGAAGGATTTGCACCTTCCGTTGATCACAGACTTCACCCGACACTGACACAAAACCAGAAAAAATAAAAGGTTCAAAACAACCGTCTGGTTTCTCCTGCTCCTCTGGGCATGATACAGGGCCAATCAACCCCACCCCCTTCGGTTTCTGAGCTGGTCCCCTAGCATCTTGCAGATTTTGAAATGCATAACAGTCCGACACCAAATGACCCTTCTTTTTACAATAAACACACACAGGGACCCTCCTAGACGGCGGTGTGCGAGGTCGAAATGATCGCTCGTCGCCTCCTACATACACATCATTTCGCACAGAAACACGATTTCTGTGGATCATTGCCAACTCGTCACACAACACCGCAGCTTCCTGGAGGGTAGAAACCTTTCGCTCCTCCAACTGTATTATCATGTGTTCGGGCACAAATTTTTTAAATTGTTCCATGAGGATTAATTCGCGCAAAGCCTCGAGTCCATCCACCTTACACGCTTCACACCAACGATTGAACACCATCCGTTGTTCATGGGAAAATGCGACATGTGTTTGCGAGGGGGCTTTACTTAGTCCCCTAAACCGCTGCCTATAAGCCTCCGGCACCAGTTCATACACGCGCAAGACAGCACCCTTCACTTTCTCATATACCATGCTGTCCTCCTTTGATAAAAACTGGCATGCGTCTTGAGCCCTACCCGTGAGCCTATATTGCACTAATAGTGCCCACTGATCCTCCGGCCAATTCGCAGCCCCCGCTACCCGCTCAAAATTCAAAAAAAATGTCTCCACCTCAGATTCTCGAAAAACAGGAACCATAGCAATATGTTGCCCAACATTAAAACTGCCATGGCCACCTTCAGATGAGGGTGAAGAAGAGCCAACACTCCCTAGCTCCATCCTCTTCAGTGTAATCTGGAGCTCTCTATCTCTCTCCCTCTCTTCCCTGTCTCTCTCAGCTGCTCTGTCCTCTCTCTCTCGTACAGCTTCCCTGTCTCTCTCAGCTGCTCTGTCCTGTCTATCTCTCTCAGCTGCTCTGTCCTCTCTGTCAGCTGCTCTGTCCTCCCTGTCTCTGTCCTCTCTGCGCAACAGCGCTCTCTCCTCCATCTGGAGACGGGCCAAACGCAGACTAGAGCGCGCATGGCCAGAAGACGTGGAGTCTTTATCCGAATCGCCTGCGGCCTCACTTTCAGCTCCGGCCGTACTACCATCCTTCCTAATAGCACCACCATCCATGTTAAGATCACGTAAGGGAGAGTTAACCCATTCGCCAGTGTGTACAACCTCCTGATCACTATGACTCACTACTCCCTGAGCCGGGCTAAACACCTGTTGCTCCACCAACCCCGCTATAACAGCTGCCTTCATATCCGCCTTGGATTGGGAATTTTGTACAGCAATAGCATAATGCCTAGCAATAAGGCCTAATTTCGCCTTAGTGCAACCTTCCACTTGACCCTCTGTCGGATCCGCTATAAAGGCTTCAAAAACAAATACCGACACAGCCATATTATGTTTTTATGTGTGTGTGAGAAGAAAAAAAAAATATACACATATATCACGTCCTCACTTAATTAACCATGACCGTGCACAATAATAATAGACACATTCTGCTTTCTTACCTCTTAACCAAAACAATCCAACTGACCACATCTACTAAATGAAAATAATAACAAATGGTCCTAACCACTCAACTAGGAGTCACCTGTGTCACTCTAGCCTATCCCAGATAAACTACTCCACTAGATGGATGAAAGGCTACAAATATCTTCAGTCGCTTACCGATTTCATTGCGCACTCCACCGGAATCACGACTCGTGCCCCCCACCCTCTAGCCAAGCAGGTGACCTTATTACACCTGACATGCTTCAATCGACAAGTCACCCCGTTATTTTACCAACAAGGAACCATACAATTGCGCAAACTTAACGAGCCCCCATGTCATGTACAGAGGTCTATTGACCATACAAGATAGTAATCTGGGCAGGTGTTACATGAGCAAAAAACAACCCCCTCAGTAGAAAAATGCTTCTCAAACAGTCCCGGGTAGGCAGATAGTAAACAGAGACGTTTTCAAATGGCAAATCAGATTTATTATGTGTGGGGCTTCCAACCCACAGCCTTTTCCCAAAGGGAAAAGGGGATGTTGTCAGTGGGGATTTCAACCCAGATCACACAAAGGGAAAAAGGTAAGGGGAGAACAAACACGGTACACATACAGACAAACAAACAATAAACAAGTGAACTGTGTATCCTTCATAAAACACCACCACCATTTGGGGATCGATCCACAACCAGTGATCACTAATACCGCGCCACCACTATATCGCTTCCAACGCGACAGCTAAGAGAGAAGGCAGCCTCCTCACTCCACTCTGAGACGTGGCAGTGACTCCCAATGAGGCGCCTCGTGTGTGTGCCATCTTCCAGGTTATATCCACTCATCCAACTGACTGCCCACAGGTGTAACCAAGCAGGTGCAATCAGCTCAATCAGGAGGATGAGAGGTATCTGGGAAAAGAGAAAAGAAACAGGATTAGAAGATGACACATCACACAGCCAGGAATAACATAACCCATACTCATGATACTAATCTGATGTTCACATGGTCTTCCAAATACAGTAATAATGATAATGACCAACCCACGTACATCACACTACAGTATGAAGACAATAGTATGGCTCATTTGACAGGCATTGTTCATAGTCCATTACTGACTAATTAGTTCATTTCTACTAGGCAGAGTGGATCACAGGACAAGTGATATCCGGTGGCGGCTAGGTGGTGCAGTGGGCAAGGCGCTCACCACCAATGCAGGAGACGCTGAGTTCGAGCCCAGCTCTCTGCGTTGCTATCAGCTTGGCTGGTCGTTCATACTAACACAATTGGCAGTATTAGAGGGTGGGAAAGCTGATGGGTGGGGATCGGACGTTGTGGACAGCGACTCCTACAGATCGGTTGGTGCGCCTGCGCAGCAGAATCAGGAAGCGACGGGGGCGGCGTGCCCTCCAAACGCAGACCCCTGACGCTGAAAGATCGCGCTGTGCAGGTGAAAAGATGCGACGGCTGCTTCCTCGAGTACCGGAGGGGACACGTGATGCAAGGCTTCGTCCACATTGCAGCCGGCTTGTGGGAGGCATGGTCTAACAACGTTCGAGACAGGGGAGGGTAGAATTGGACGATACGAAATTGGGATGGGAGAAAAATTGAAAATGGGAGAAAAAAGTAGATAAAAAAAAAAAAACACAAGTGATATCCTCAGTTCAAAGGTAGGTGATACTGCCACCTGGTGAGATTCGATCTGCATTGCAATTCCAACGTAGATGGCTCCAGCTGACAGTATAGAACGGGGATCAAAGGAAAATATCAAAGGACCAAAACCAGAGAAATCGCATGGCGAGATAACCCGACTTTTCTCGGGTATGGCGGGCAACTGTACATTGGCGGTGGTTCGGTGGGTGGGGTGGGGGGGGGGGGACTGTACAACTGTACAAGCAAAACTGTACATTGCAATATCGACGAAACCATACTTGGTTCTAAGAAGAGGGTCTTGTGTATTCTTGAGTTAGGTCATTTACTGTACATTGGAGGGGGTTGGGTTAGGACATTTACAGGGGCCAGTTTCGAATTGCAGTCTTCCGTAGGTGCTCCTTGAGAGTGTTTTTGAAAGTGGGTAGTGATTCGCATTCCTTTACAGCTTTGGGTAGGGCGTTCCACATTGATGTGGCATAATTGCGAAACGTGTTTAGTCCCTTGTTTGAGACGAATCTGGGTTTAACATGATTTGTGGAGCTCCCTCTGGTGTTGTGATCGTGGTATTCACTGACCTTTGGGAAGTATTTTGACATGTACATGGGTACCTTAGGGGTGTAGTGTATCTTGTAGACCAGGCCCATTGCAAGTTGCTGTACTCTTCTCTTCTTCTACTCTAAGCCATCCTAGGTTGTCAAAGTGGGCAGGGGTGAGGTGGGTTCTAGGAGTAAGGTCAAGCAGTAGTCTGACCAGTTTGTTTTGTGATGTTTGTAATTTAGTTTTTAGCGCCTTTGAGGTACTTTGGTACCATGAGGTGCAAGCATAGTCGTAGTACCCTTGAATGAGTGCTCCTGCCAGAGTCTTCAGGGTATTCTTGTTTACCAGTGAGGAGATCCGGTACAAGAATCTAGTTTGTTGGTTGACTTTTTTTATTACATTGGATGCGATTTTGTCACAGGAAAGATTTGCCTCTAGGATGGAACCTAGGTATGTAATTTCGTCTTTCCTTGTGACAATATTGTCACCCACTGTAACTGAGAAGCCGTCGGTCTTGCTGAGTTTGTTATTTTAACCGAAGAGAATGGACTCTGTTTTGCCCATGTGTAATGATAGTTTGTTATCAGCGAGCCATATGCAGATTCTGCCGAGTTCTGAGCTGAGGGTTTTTTCAACCTGTAACTTGTTCTTGTCAGAGACCAGCAGGGCTGAGTCGTCCGCGAACAAGAACAAGTTGCACGTCACAAGCTAATTATCATATCATTGGAAATGCTGTACCATCAAACTCAATTCAGATCAAACTGTCAAACTTGGCGTTGCTGATCAAATTACGATCCTCAAGATCCAGCAATTGCATGTCTTATATCCCCACATAAATAATGTTGTCAGAAACATAATTTAGGTTCAACTTTAGGTTGAAAAGAGAAAGTTGATGAGCGAGCAAGCAGCCATTTTTTTTTTGAAAAGGGGGAGCAGAGAAACATGCACATTCATGCACTAACATGCACATGCATGCACTAAAATGCACATACATGCACTAAAATGCACACACGGCTATCCCAGGTACCAAAACAAAGAACAGAGGAGCTGGAATAACAAACACAGAGGGAGTCTGACTCTCACTCTCTGCTCAGGACGCTATTACTACACTGTATCTTTACATATATAGTTTGCTGCTATATTGATGTTCAAAATCTGAAATATACACTGGCACCTTTAATTGTACTCAGTACTCTTGTGACCAAATATTTTACTCAAGTTAAAGTAGAAGTAAGTACTTTTTACTCAAGTTAAAGTAGAAGTAAGTACTTTTTACTCAAGTAGAGGTAAATGTATAGCCTTTTAGAAAATACTCTAAAGGAAGTTTTCTCCTGAATCTACTCAATTACAGTAACTAAAGTAATTATGGATTACGTAGGGCCTCTGCTCCCATGTATTCCTTAATTAAATGATGTGCAAATAAAACTTCAATTCAACTTCAAACTTGCTCAGGTAAAAGACGCAACTTTTGGGATATCGTGGGAGGTACATATTTTCAGACAAACAAGGCTTTCTTGGAACGTATGTAATGGAAATGATTTAGAAGAGAATAAAGCTTCCTGTAGCCCCTCTCTCAGCCCCTCTCTGTGTCTTTCAATGCTTCCATTTGGCTCTTATTACACCTCAAAGGATCCCGTCAGTGGTGCCAGCACTGACTGCATCAATGAAAGCATCATGCACACGTGCACAGGTTCAGACGACACACACATTTCAATCGCGGGGCAGAGCATAATGCGCGTAAAATTGGAGTCAGGAGTTTGTCTTTGCATTCCTACCGGCAAGCATAACATGTATTACCTCTTCCTTATCTTTACCGCTACCGTGCTGTGTCTGCTGGGCTACTGGGCTCATCTCTCGGTCCTATTCTTTACTACTTTGTGTCTTGCTGCATATTCGTAGGTTTTTATAGTATTACTGTGGTGGGGCTTGTTCGTACAGGGGCAGCAGAATACTATGCTATGATGCAATAAGTGTGGTGCTTCACGTTCCATTGCTTTCAGATTGTTAATCAGTGTATTTGTTGTTAATCAGTGTATTTGTTGTTAATCAGTGTATGTTGTTAATCAGTGTATTTGTTGTTAATCAGTGTATTGGTTGTTAATCAGTGTATTTGTTGTTAATCAGTGTATTGGTTGTTAATCAGTTTATTTGTTGTTAATCAGTGTATTTGTTGTTAATCAGTGTATTTGTTGTTAATCAGTGTATTGGTTGTTAATCAGTGTATTTGTTGTTAATCAGTGTATTGGTTGTTAATCAGTGTATTTGTTGTTAATCAGTATATTGGTTGTTAATCAGTATTTGTTGTTAATCAGTATTTGTTGTTAATCAGTGTATTTGTTGTTAATCAGTGTATTTGTTGTTAATCAGTGTATCTGTTGTTAATCAGTGTATTTGTTGTTAATCAGTGTATTTGTTGTTAATCAGTGTATTTGTTGGTGTTTCCTCTCTGCAGACGACGGCCCGTACCAGCGGGACCCTCTCCCTCCTCCTCCTCCTCCTCCTCCTCCTCCACCCTCCTCCTCCTCCTCCACCCCCCTGCCGGAGGAGCGCAGGAGGAGCCACGTCCCGGAGCAGTTTGCCGGCCTCCTGCACGGCTCGTCCCCAGCCTGCGAGACCCCCGACACGCCTTATCACCTCTACAACTCCAACTCCTCCAAACCCAGCAGCAAGGTCACCGCCGCCGCCCCCCCGGAGGCGACAGGGAGCAGCCCGCCGCGGACCTCCGAGTTCAGCCCGGTGGTCGGCGGGGGGGCAGCCCCCCCTCAGGTCAGCCCCAGGTCGACGGGACACGACTCCAGCGACGGCCACAAACCGCAGGTGGTCTACCGGACTATCTACCACACCAGGGTGAACCAGGACCAGAGCCGGAGCGGAGACTCCTCCTCGACCCTGGGCCTCCCGCCCTGCTCCTCCTCCTCGACCCTGGGCCTCCCGCCCTGCTCCTCCACCTCCTCCTCGACCCTGGGCCTCCCGCCCTGCTCCTCCTCCTCGACCCTGGGCCTCCCGCCCTGCTCCTCCACCTCCTCCTCGACCCTGGGCCTTCCGCCCTGCTCCTCCTCCTCCTCCTCGACCCTGGGCCTTCCGCCCTGCTCCTCCTCCTCCTCCTCGACCCTGGGCCTTCCGCCCTGCTCCTCCTCCTCCTCCTCCCTGGGCCTTCCGCCCTGCTCCTCCTCCTCGACCCTGGGCCTTCCGCCCTGCTCCTCCTCCTCCTCCTCCCTGGGCCTTCCGCCCTGCTCCTCCTCCTCCTCCTCGACCCTGGGCCTTCCGCCCTGCTCCTCCTCCTCCTCCTCGACCCTGGGCCTCCCGCCCTGCTCCTCCTCCTCCTCCTCAACCCTGGGCCTTCCGCCCTGCTCCTCCTCCTCCGCCGCCTCCCCCTCCACCTCCCCCCCGTCCGGTCAGAAGAACGGGGCGGTTCCAGAGTTCAGGGGGAGCCAGGCGGGGAGCGCGCTCAGGGACGGTGCGTCGGGGGCCGGGTACGAGGAGAGGGCGTGCACCCTGGGGAGGATGAGGTCCGTGCCGAGGAGCGTGTTGGACCTGCAGCTGTCCAAGTCGCTGTCCAAGTCTGACTCCAACCTGGTGGCCGTGTCTCCCATTCAGGTACATCCCGGGTGTGTTGCATCGTGTGCACAGATGGCTGTATATAGCATTTTAGCATTTCATTTTTTTTAGATTATATATTGGATTAGATTTAGATTATTGGATTATTAGATTATATATTGTAACTAGTTATTGTAGGGCAAATATAACTGAGAGGGCATACATACCCTCACCTCGCACCTTGTTGCCCATATGCACATGTCCAGAGTTAATTATATTGATTTGTTATTGTAACTGAGGGGTTACAAAACCCTGACTGTATTAAAGATTGTGATAGATTAAACCACTGCTAGGTATGTACTTTAATTACTGGCCAGACAGTACATCGAATATAGATGGTGAACACTCATAATAACACGGCATTGACAAAGAAATAGTATTTGAGGGTATTTTATTATTATGCAACATTAGGTTACAGAATGAGAATTAGGGTCGCGCTTGTATGGCGAAGAATATGCATAAAGTCAGTCAGTAGCATGAGTCACTGGGAATAGCAGGATTCCTACGATGGGTACTAGGTTGACGCCACCTGGCGTATAATAGCAATTATAGAAGGCAACGCTGGTACCGCCTGGAGACACTGGGTTCCTCTCAGAGTTGTAAGGTCTAGAGGATAGAGGAATGTTCGGATACTCAGTCTGATTCAATGAAGAATAAAGGGACTCCACGTACAGAAGTCAGTCCTTGTAAATCCAACGATCAGCAGCAAAAGCAATAACTGTAATCCAATGCTCGATAGCAAACGATGATAGCTAGCCAGCCTCTGTCCATGAGGCCAGCCCGAGTGTAATCCTCACGAGGTTAAATCCCAAACGATAGTAGAAATCAACGAGGCTCTTCTCCGGGTAACACGTTCCAAATCAATATAATCCAACCAGTAATGGTTCTGCAATCGCCGCCGCTGGTTCTCCTGTGCACATGTCCAACGGTTCTCCGACTAGGCCTCCTCGGGTACTGGCACCAATGTATTTAGGCCACACACCCTGGCTAAGGTTCACTAGCTAACACGAACGAACCGTTAGGTAATGCTACACACGAACAAACTGGCTTGCACGATATACAATAAATGAACGACTATTTACTTCACATTAAACTAGGTCGAACTTGACGTTACTGCATTAAACTCTGACACTTTACTATTCTATTCGCACGTGTTCTCAACGCAAGGTTGCTCACTTCACTACCCGTTGACTCGGGATGAACTTGATGAACGAACTGCTGCTGTGCGCACCTGCGCCGTATATACTTAAGTGATTATCTAGTCCCAAACCTCAGTTCTTGTCTGGAATCAATACGCTGTCTCCGGGCATGTTACGACATGCCTGAGCTTGTCTTTGAACCTGACGTTGGGGGCTTGCGGGCTGGCGCCTAGGGCGCTATCCAATAAGGAGAGCGAATATTCCTATGGTTCGAACGCCGGTTTAAAGGGATATACCGTGTATATATAAATAATATACAATGTATTATAAAACAATAAATGTAGATTCTCAGCTTTAATCTGGCCCTTCACAACAGTTATATTGTTTACACCACTTTTTTACTACCTGTACCTCCCCTCCCCCATCCCCCATGCTGCTATGATGCCTGAATTTCCCCAAGGGGATCAATAAAGGAATATCTTATCTTATTTGCACTAAGGTTTAGCAATATACAAATTCAGGGGCGGCTAGGTGGCGCAGTGGGCAAGGCGCTCGCCACCAACACAGGAGATGCTAATACAATTGGCTTGTGGGAGGCATGGCCTAACAACGTTCGAGACAGGGGAGGGTAGAATTGGACAATACGAAATTGGGGACGGGAGAAAAATTTAAAAATGGGGAGAAAAAGTAGATAAAAAAAAAAGCAATATACAAATTCATATTGATATGACAATATGAAATAACACAATAACAATATAGGGTGTAACGGTACACAAAAACCACGGTACGGAACGTACCTCGGTTTTGAAGTCAAGGTTCGGTACGGTTTTCGGTACAGTGGGGGAAAGTTTGGCTTTCCATGTTCCACTCAGGGGTGATGTAGTGTGCAGTAACTAATTGTACTTGTAGGGCTGTCAACGAATATTCTATATTGAAATGAATAATCGACTTAGTCGTTAGTGGTTAAGATACCGTTGTATTCGTTCCGTACACTACACAGCCGTTCCGTACGGGGTATGGTACACACTGAAACTTGTTCGGTTCGGTACGGATACGTGTACCTTTACACCCCTAATGAATACAATAAAAGGATATTGTCTTCACTGGGAAAGCCAATAGGAGCCAGTAGAATGCCGTACATAGCAAGTACATGTACTCCCACTACAATATACCACTGAAAGAGTAAGTTAAAATAATATGAATGAATATATGAATATCTGCTGAAAGTATCGCAATCGCAATATCGCTCTCCATTGTCGTTCAGCCATAGTTAGCATTCACATTTATATTCTGACATCATCCTTGAGTTGTTCTGTTTCTAAGTTGACACATACAGTAAGTAAACATCCTGATTATAGCATCCAGAATGTGAGGAACCCAAACGTGATCGCTAGGATGTGCCGATATTAGCCACTGAGGCATGTAACCACCTCATCCCATTTACTGTTTTGGGATATATATCTATATATAATACTAGAGTATTATTTCCATGGTAGTACTTGCGATATTCAGTTCAATATTGGCATATTTTGTAATCTGTATATAAAAAGGCATGTATGACTGGTATCCATAATATTATATAAAGGCACTCAGTGAGGTCAACTTTTTCTACACTCATATTAGATGTTATGATATGATACAAAAGTGCAGTTAACCTCTTAACTGGCGCCCAGAAAAGTGGCAATTTTTAAACTTGAACATGAGGACTGCCTACTAAGCCTGGTCTCTTTTGAAAGATAACATTCTGAAGTTTCTGATACAATAAAGAAGGATCACTTTTACTGCTAATGAAATAGAGTAACACAGGTCTGAACTTGAGTTGTAGAGTTGTAGCCTGTTGACAGCATTATCGTCCTGATATAACGCACATTTCTGATAGGAGGGCAAGGTGAAAAGGTACATTTCCTGTCATTTTTCCTTTGTCTCTGATACTGTCACTCAGCTGTACTGTAGGTGTGGATCTGTATGCAGTGGTACTTTATACACTAAATATGTGTTGATTGACACACACACACACACACACACACACACACACACACACACACACACACATAGACCACCCGCATTTCATTGTATACTTGTATGCCGTGACAATTAAAACTCTTGACTTGACTTGACTTGACACACACACATACACACGCACACACACACCGACACACACACACACACACACACACACACACACACACACACACACACACACACACACACACACACACACCGGCACCGACACACACATACACACACACACACACACACACACACACACACATAGACACAAACACGTTGTCAAGATGGCGGCACGCACGGGATGCAGTGGCTTACAGCTCCCACTTCCGGTGCCTCCTTTGATGTTTTCTATTTCTTTGGTTATGTTTGTCTAGCGACACAGTCGTCAAAACCTACTGGACACACACACACACACGCACGCACACACACACACACACACACACACACACACACACACACACACACACACACACACACACACACACAGACACATGCACATACTGTACACACATAGACACACACGCTCACACACTGAATACTGAATTTCCCCGTGAGGGATTAATAAAATATATCCTTATCCTTACACGCACACACACACACACACACACACACACACACACACACACACACACACACACACACACACACACACATAAACACATAGACACACACACTCACACACGCACAGAAACACACACACACACACACACACACACACATAGACACACATGCACACAGACACACACACACACGCACAGAGACACACACACACACACACATAGACACACACACACATAGACACACACACACACATGCACAGACACACACATGTGTGTGTGTATTATACATAATCATAATCAGGACAGTCAGGCTAGTGGGCGAGCAGACAGGGGTTAGCGACGTGACCTGCTAATGGTCACAGACCTGATTTTCTAACAGCCATGCTTTGAACATTAAACTACATTGAACAAGGTGATTAAAGTACAGTAGCTGTACTTTATGTATAATTACACTAATGATTAATGTGAGCTCTGTGTATCTCTGTGTCCCCAGGAGGAGCACGGTCGGGGCTCTGGGTCTCGGGGCCAGGGTGCCGCCGGTCCTGTCCCAGGGGAAGGCACCACTCCCGGGGGACAGCTGGAGAGGACTCCCTCCTTCACCGCTGAGTGGGAGGAGGTAAGAGGCACACTGGCAGGGAGGACATCTTGTTTCCGCGGCTATTTCATAAAACCTTTATATCCTTAAAGGTGCTACAGATAACATTCAGCCACTAGATGTCACACTAGAGCACCACCGTGTAATGTATCCAATCGGGTTTACATGTAAACAACAACATTAATTTTAGACCCAGAATCTTTTTATTTTATTTGATTATAAATTAATTAATCATTATTTTTATTCCGCACCTTTTCTAAAAGCTCTGTGGATATACAGTGTATATATATATATATATATATATTTCTAAATGATTAGTTTACTTATAAATGTTATCTACAGCACCTTTAACTTGTTTAAAGCCTCAATCCAGGGCTGTTTTAACCATATCAATGTGGGGTATATTCACATATATTCTCGAAGAGCCTCTATGGAAAATACGCTGTCTGTAAACTTATTGTAAATCAGAATCTGTCTTACTCCAGTGTTCATCATTAACAACATAAAACCTTCTACAGCCATATAATAAAATACAGGAAATACAATTAAAACCCCATATTTACCTTTTGCCTAGTGTTAGTCCTCGTAGTGTCCTGGGCCCCGTTCCCCGTACCTGGATAACTGAGTTAGCCGGATAACTTTCGGTCAAGTCTGACTTAAGCCGGACTTTCCCGTTCCCCGAAGCTGGATTGTCTAAATCACCATGACAACAGATCAAAAAGTTTGAGCCTGGTCGAGAGCAGGGTTTAAGTTCAAGTTAGCCGGATGAACCATCGCCACGCCCCCGCAAAGAAGTGACAGCGCGTTTCCTGAAATTATTCCCACAGTCTAGGATCTGCATTATACCATTCTGAATTACGTTTTTGTGCTCCATTCTTCCAGAGGGGGCTTTTGAAATGTAAAATAGACCCAAAATGCTGATACTAAATTCACTTTGTCCTAAATAATGCACGTTATATACCGTGGCGCTCGCTCGGTGCGATGTACACATTATGTGGTTATTTTAACAACGCGCAGCATTGCAAATGTGAATCCCGCGGGGATATCCTTAATGATTGAAACCTATCGCTCGTTTGGCTCTGATTCCTTTCATATTCTCCGCTGTGGATGAGGAGCGAGGAAGGAGAGGAGCGCCTGGATTTTGTTTCATTCAAGCATAAAATTGAAGTGTCTATGCGTGGATTGTGGATCTTGTGTGATATTGTAACTGGGATTAAAATGTCTGATGAGATGCGCTGTTTGACGGATTTGAGAAATTGAATGAGCCGTTGACGTCACATTAATGAATGAGAATAAAGAGATAAAACTTCATTCAAAATAAAGAATATTCTAAACACGGGTCTCTCGTTCATTAATGTATAAACAATGAATTTATCCCATCTGGCACAGTGGCGCAGCGGTAGTGCTCAATCCTGGCAACCCGGCGACCGGTGTTCGAAACCCTGTGTTTCCAATATAATTTTTTGGAATATAATATTAATGATTATACGCAAAGGTAGCCTAGTTTTAAGTTAAAATATTATAAATCTACATGCATTGAGGATGTCATTCTTTATATAGCTCTCAACGTGCACCAATTTGAATTATTCCTACATTGAAAAAAGAAGGAAAAGACTAGGTTTCGAACCCCGGTCGTCTGCGTGAAAGTCAAAAGAAGAACCCGTTACACCACAGTGGAGATAAGTAAAAGATCGACCATACATCAATCAATGGGTAAGAGAGCCGTATCGTTATTCTGTATAACAGTTTAACTAATTATTTTCGCTAGCAAGATCTCATTTGATTATTCAATCCAGCAGGCAAGTTTAAAGAAATATAATCTGATTGATTGAGGTAATGAGGGACTTAAAATTAGCCTATAGATAACGCATTTAACTTGTCGGCGAGGCGATTGAGCCGTACTGCAATATGTTAATAAAGTTTTAAATCAATTAATCAATCAATGCCGCTAGAGAATCAGGATCTCTGCTATCGATACGTGCTGGCTTTTCAACTGAAGCGGCCGCGCGCACTTATCCTGGGTCTCAAGTCTGGTTTGAGTTAACGAGACTGAATCCACCTTCGAGGAACAGGAAAATCCCGGCTTCAAACATCGGGTTAACTGAATCTGGATAATGTGACTCTTGATCGACTTAGTTGAACCAGGTACGGGGAATAGGGCCCTGGAGTCATTCAGCTCAAGAATGAAAACACGTCTCCGACATGTCTAAATTCTGGTGGTGAGGCTAACCAATTGTTTACATTTGGATCAAAAGACGTGTGTTTTACTGGGAGCTACGAGACAGTTCACCTAAATAGCATGGACCTCAGACAGCAAAAAAGTAAAGGAGATTTGAGCCAGAGGGTAGTGTTGGGGAAAATGTGTATATGAGGTGAACTAGTTTAATATGGGTCAACTAAGCAGTACTGAAATGTCCATCTGTCCAAGTTGTTTTAAGAACGTCAGCCAGACCGTCTTTCAGCACTGCTTAGTTGACCCATATTAAACTAGTTCACCTCATATACACATTTTCCCCAACACTACCCTCTGGCTCAAATCTCCTTTACTTTTTTGCTGTCTGAGGTCCATGCTATTTAGGTGAACTGTCTCGTAGCTCCCAGTAAAACACACGTCTTTTGATCCAAATGTAAACAATTGGTTAGCCTCACCACCAGAATTTAGACATGTCGGAGACGTGTTTTCATTCTTGAGCTGAATGACTCCAGGGCCCTAGTCACACACACACACTCATTTTCTCTTTCACTAATCTTGACTCCAGACTCCAGCTTTGTCTCAGGACGATAAACCTTTAGACTTATCTTCGATGTTCTTAATGTTTTTATCTCTCTTCGATGTTCTTAATGTTTTTATCTAAATCTATGTTCTTCTTAATGTCTTTATCTCTCTTCGATGTTCTTAATGTTTTTATCTCTCTCCGATGTTATCACAGCTAGCCTCTCTGTAGCAACAACTTCACAAGCCAATAAGAAAACGAACAATAGTGTATCCGTAAACGTAATTAGTTTGACACAGAGAATGCCAGCTGTAATAACATCGGAGAGAGATAAAAACATTAAGAACATCGAAGAGAGATAAAGACATTAAGAAGAACATAGATTTAGATAAAAACATTAAGAACATCGAAGAGAGATAAAAACATTAAGAACATCGAAGATAAGTCTAAAGGTTTATCGTCCTGAGACAAAGCTGGAGTCTGGAGTCAAGATTAGTGAAAGAGAAAATGAGTGTGTGTGTGTGAGTGTGAAAGAGTATATGTGTGTGTGTGAATGTGAAAATGAGTGTGTGTGTGTGTGTGAATGTGAAAGAGTATATGTGTGTGTGTGAAAGAGAGAGAAGAACAAGATATGAAAGCGATATGATGTACGAGATTACAAGCACACAACGTGCCGTACTGAAATGTCCATCTGTCCAAGTTGTTTTAAGAACGTCAGCCAGACCGTCTTTCAGCACTGCTTAGTTGACCCATATTAAACTAGTTCACCTCATATACACATTTTCCCCAACAGTAGTGAGGAGGATGAGATGTTGGCGATGAACCAGGGGGTGTTGATGTCATCGTGGGGACTAGAGAACGACGTTCAAGGCCTATGTGTGTATTTCTTGTGCCTGGGGGCTAGTTTGGTATTAAAGCAAGCCACTGACACACATTTTCCCCCATTGTCAGACAAGGCTGTTTCACCTCAATGTAAACAACATTGGGAACATTTCTAGTTGGTTATTCTACGTCATGGAATGCTAGCGCTGTTAGCGTTCCCCATAGCAATGTACCCACTGGGCTGAATAAAGGTTTATCTTATCTTACTGTATCTTATCTTAACTATGGGGCACAGTTAAGGCTTCCACCTTAATGGCACGAGTGGGGAATATACTAACAATGCTAACATTCCATTACAAAAAGACAGGTCTGTGGTAAAGAGACTTTGTTGTCACGTGTGTATGTATGTGTGTGTGTGTGTGTGTGTGTGTGTGTGTGTGTGTGTGTGTGTGTGTGTGTGTGTGGGCACGTGTGTGTGTGGGCACGCGTGTGTGCATGCATAAAGTTTTAGTGTGTGAAAGTTCCTTTGTGTGCTTGTGCCTCTGAATATATTAGCATATTTCTTCTCCCGTCCCCATACATGTTCATTAGCCTTCACTTACTGCACACATCACAGAACTTGCTGATGGTGATACATTACCATATGGAATGTATCCGTAATCCTCACCAATTAACCTGACCTTTACTGTCTAATTATAGCCCTGAAACCCAAAGCTTCCCAATTAGCATCTAAATTACCACAGATGAGCATACATTGAGAATGATTTTATAGAACGACATATACATAAGCATTCTTCAAGGTAAAAGATTAAAGTAGACAGTAGTTAGCTGTGAATTATCCCTTTAAGCCTATAATGCTAATGACTATGGTATCTTAAGTTCAATGACTGATATAGGGCTTCCCTTGTGGCTAGTCCCTGGCTAATAGCACAATTCTTGCTTGACTGCTTGCTTCAAATAGAGCAAGTTATATTTCATGCCGGCTTTGTGTCTTGCTTCGCCTATTGGACTGATCCGCGCTCCCAAATAATTCCACTGACCAGGGCCACCCACCCATTGTATATACAGGGCAGTAGGGCTGACCTCTACTAGTCCAATAGTCGACTAATCTATTGAAAGGAGCCGTAGTCGACTACGAATCTGAAAAATAAAAAAATATATGTATTTTTTTATCATTCTTTCCAAAAGCAAAGAGGCCTAGAAGCGTGGCTAACGCTAATGGCGCACATACCAGAGGCTAACTGCCTAAGAAAACGGGCACAGAGAGGCACTGAAAGAGGATTTCCCCGTCTAATGAACACACTAGACCAGGGGTCGGCAACCTGCGGCTCTTTAGCCAATCAGCTGCGGCTCCCCGGCCCAAAAAAAAAAAAAAAAAATTATTTTTTTTATTTTGGAGATCAATGTCATACTGTGACACTGAAATGAAAAAATATTTCATCAACTAAGATATTTAGTCAACAAAAGGCTTACCTGTATGCCTGATATGTGGTGCGAAATTTGCGAACAATGAAAAATTTACTTTTTATTTTATAGATTTTCCACAAATAAGGGAAGGACTCTAATAGAGCTGCATAGTTCAGGGTTTTATTTCAAAGTAGGTCTACAGATGCCAGTGTTTTTTCTCATTTTCTGTGTTTTATTTCAAAGTAGGTCTACACATGGTATTCTTTTTTCAAAGTGGACTACTTTCTATTTTATAAATGTTCCACAAATAAGGGAAGGACTCAAATATACCTGAATAGTTCAGGGTTTTATTTCAAAGTCGGTCTACAGACACCAGTGTTTTGTCTCCTCTTCTGTGTTTTATTAAAAAATAGGACTACACAGCCAGTATTTTTTCTCCTCTTCATAAGAGTTTGAGGTTTTCCTTTGGTAAAAACAGGTAAAAACAGCAATTAAAAAGTCAAAATTTTTCTTTTTGTTGCTTTATAATCCCATTAATGCAACAAACTGTGTGCTATAAGTATAAAGTATAATAAATCGCAAATTACTTTGGGTATGCAATTGTCAGGCGTTTTATGCTAAATGTGGGGTATGCTTGGGGATATATAAAACGTTATACACTGTGTTATCTTCATTTTAAGGGTAAATAGGTTGTGCGGCTCCCCAAGCATTTTATTTTGTGGGACGGGGGAAAAGTGGCTCTTTTGATAGTAAAGGTTGCTGACCCCTGCACTAGACAAAATCAAGATGTATCCATCAGTGGACCAATTGCATGCTTTCGCAGAGGACAAGAAGCCTTCAGTCGACTCCTTCAGACATTAAGCACCCCCCACAGCCCAAATGGAATGATGAAAAAATAAAAAAATTACAATATTTATTATTATTAAAAAAATTATTGCATTCTACCAGTCGACTATCGGGCGGGGCTGGTGTCTCGCCAGGTCTACCCCAGGCTCTCCCAGGTTGAGTCAGTGGCTAGGGGATTCCTACCCTAAGCCCCGCCCCTCCTTTATACCATCATCATCATCATCATTATCATCCACCTTTATTTATTCTCGAAAAGACAATTGAGGTCACCCTCATTTTCAATGTCGTCGAGACTTTACAGACATTTCAATGCACACATTTCTACAATATAACAATAATAAATATGTGTAACTATCTATATAGTATAAAATGAACATAGGCATAAAATCAGCACACAGAATGACAGAATAAAAAAAACAATGCATACATTGCAGACATAAGAATAGGTATAAAAGACAATAAAAGTAGTGCAATGTAAACGTGCAGACTTAGTAATGGCATAAAATAAGTACAAAAGTACAATGTCGCTCAAAGGCATGTGAACCCCCCCGGAACAGTCAGTCCCCCCAAAACACCCCACACATCAAGATTATCGGAGATATCGGGGTCTATAAAAAAATCCCATATGTCCTAGTAGGAATTACCACTAGGAGGCTGACGTGAATGGTTTTTCCCAGTCGGAAGCTGGTTCTTCCGCTTCTTCCCACGTAACGTGAACGCGGCAATAGCCCTGGGCCCCGTTCCATGTACGTGGTTCAACTAAGTCGATCAACATGTCCATTATCCAGCTTCAGTTAACCCGATGTTCAAAGCCGGGATTTTCCTGTTTCACAAAGGAGGATTCAGTCTCGTTAACTCAAGCCAGACTTGAGAGTCAGGCTCAAGTCAGGCTAGATGCGCGCTCCCGTTTTAGGTGGAAAGCCAGCACGTATCGATGGCAGAGACCCTGATTCTCAACGGCATTGATTGATTAATTGATTTAAGACTTTATTGACAGATTGCAATAGGCTCAATCGCCTCGCCGACAAGTTAAATGCGTTATCTATAGGCTAATTCTAAGTCCCTCATTACCTCAATCAATCAGATTATATTTCTTTAAACTTGCCTGCTGGATTGAATAATCAAATGAGATCTTGCTAGCGAAAATAACTAGTTAACTGTTATACAGAATTACGAGACGGCTTTCTTGCCCATTGATTGATGTATAGTCAATGTTTAACTTATCTCCAATGTGGTCCAACGGGTTGTTCTTTTGACTTCCACACGGACGTCCCGGGTTCAAGACCGGGGTCCTTCTTTTTGCAATATAGGAATAATTCAATTTGGTGCACGTTGAGAGCTATATAAAGAATGACATCCTCAATGCATGTAGATTTATAATATTTTAACTTAAAACCAGGCTACTTTGGCGTATAATCATTAATATTATATTCAAAAAAATCATATTGGAAACACCGGGATTTGAACCCGGGTCGAAAAGTTGGCAGGTATGAGCACTACCGCTGGGCCACTGTGCCAGATGGGATAAACTCATTGTTTATACATTAATGAACGAGAGACCCGTGTTTAGAATATTCCTTATTTTGAATGAAGTTTTATTTCTTCATCCTCATTCATTCATGTGACGTCAACGGCTCATTCAATTTCTCAAATCCGTCAAACAGCGCATCTCATCAGACATCTTAATCCCAGTTACAATTAAAATAACCACATTTTTGTGTACATCGCACGAGCGAGCGCCACCGTCGCCACGGTATATATAACGTGCATTATTTAGGACAAAGTGAATTTAATATCAGCATTTTGGGTCTATTTTACATTTCAAAAGCCCCCTCTGGAAGAATGGAGCACAAAAACGTAATTCAGAATGGTATAATGCAGATCGTAGACTGTGGGAATAGTTTCAGGAAACGGGCTGTCACTTCTTTGCGGGGGCGTGGCGATAGTTCAGGCTAACTTGAACTTGAACTCTGCTTTCGAGCAGGCTCAAACTTTTGGATATGTTGTCATGGTGATTTGGGAAATCCAGGTACATGAAATCGGAAAGTCAGGCTAACACAGTTAGCCTGATAAAGTTATCCGGCTAACTCGGTTATCCCGGTACATGGAACGGGGCCCTGCACTCCCAATAGGTTTGGTTGTTTACTATTCCTGGTAAGTGTATATTCATATCAACAACTGACATAACCCCGTCCCCCTTCTGCCCACGAGGTAACAGTCACACTCAAATGTCAAGTTAGACCGCGCTCTCAAGATTCTACACTGGGTGCTGAAATCCCATTAAGTATTATATAAAACAGAAGCAGTGAAGCCAGACCAGCACTCTCAGGTTCAAGTATTTAATGGCAGCCTGAAACAAACATGTTTCGGAATTACATATTCCTTCTTCAGTGTTATAGCTTGCCAGTCACACTCAACAAACACCAAGTCTGCTCAGTGGTTTCCTTCCTTCTGTGGGATCTCAGTCTCAGCTTTGGGCCTCAGTCCACCTGTCTCTCGGCGCTCTCCACATTATGTGTATTGGACATCATGTCTCAGGATGGACTCCCTGGAGACGAGTGACGGTTACATCCAGACCGTGTCAAACAGAATCTGCCCCGTGTGGTTCTCCCAGCAGACTGGAGGACAGCCCTCCACTGGGAGTGGATGTGTTCTCCCTGTTCCGGAACGGCTCCTCTCTGTGTCTCCCCCCCTGATGGATCAGTTGTTGGAGACAGTGAATAATAATAATAATAATAATAATAATAATAATAATAATAATAATAATAATAATAATAATAATAATAATAATAATAATAATAATAATAATAATAATAATAATAATAATAATAATAATAATAATAATAATAATAATAATAATAATAATAATAATAATAATAATATATTTGATTTGTAGGGCGCTTTATAGTTGTGGAGCAAATCTCAAAGCGCTACATTATAAAATAACATAAAAACTAGCAAGAGGATAAAAAAAAGAAAGAATATAAAATAAGCAAGACTAAAACTAGTAAGGAGTAAAAAGAACACTAGAACTAGTAAAAGAGTTAAAAACATAAAATAAGAAGGGCTAAAACTGGTAAAAGAACATACAATGTGTTGAGCTAAAACTAGATACAAATCAACAAAAGGCTCTATTAGAAACATGCGTTTTGAGGCCCTTTTTAAAAGTCTGTGGTGCTCTCAGGTGGTCCGGGAGAGAGTTCCACAGACTGGGAGCGGATGAGCAGAAAGCCCGATCTCCCACGGTGCAGAGTTGGGTCCTCGGGCGCTGGAGGAGGTTTGCCTGGCCGGAGCGGAGGTGTCGTGAGGAGGAGTGAGACTAGAGCGCCGGACTCTTGTTCTGATCGCACTGGACCGGGGGGGGTCAGTACGCTGGTTCCCCCCGACCTGACGCAGCTTCATTCCAATCTTAGTGTGAGGCCATTCTCTGGGACCGGCTTCTTGTCCTTTTGGAATCAGTTCTCACCTTTCTCCGGTCTTTGTTAGACCAATCTTTCTTTCTCGTCTGTGAACGTCTATGCTTCAGCTATCTGTGCATGTCACCAGGGGCTGGTTAAGCGTTTTTTTTTGCAAGGCGCCGGCGGCACCTTAAACCAGTCCAAGTACATTTGAACTCGCCTTTCTCTCTTGGCCATCATGTCAGCGAAGTGTGTCATCGAAGCGCATTGGCAAACTGTGCGCTTTTTCAGTCCTTCCGGAATGATTGGCCATCGATGGAGATAATAGCAGTGCTGTTGTGAGGCCTGAGGAGCTACTAAGAACATTAGTAGCTCTTTCCGCTTCAGAGATAATATTGTTCTTTAGCCTCTTGTCTTCCCCCTTTGCCCTTTTATCCGGTTTTAGTTGACCATGTCTGAGAGTTCTCTCTCCCACCTTGTCCTCAGCTCAGGAGCCCTTCCTCATCCGTTCAGCTCTGACTAGTTGTCCGGTTTTCCGTGCTCCTTTTTTCCCCAGTAATAATGTTTTATGCACATTTACACACTGACATGCATATCTTCTCCTGTTCAGGTTACATTGGGTAACTCCTTTACTGGTTCCCTGGCATTCTGTTATTTCCCCCCCACCCCTGCTTAATAGATAGATTACATTCAAATGTATTGTCATTATACAGTACAACGAAAATAAGTTTGGCATCCAACCAGAGTGCAAATGTAGCAGTAAAGTGCAACAGCAATATACAATGTACAGGTGGTTAAACTGGGTACAAAATATACAAATTAATACTACTGAGTGTAGTGCTTATCAGATGTATGTACAGAGTTGTAGTATAATAAATAAAGTATAGTATAGTATAGTATAGTATAGTATAGTATAGTATAGTATAGTATAGTATAGTATAGTATAGTATGACTACTACTGTCCAGCAGCGTACTAGTAAGAGTAGAATATGTATAGATATAGTAAGAGACTGTGGGATGTGCAGGTACTAAGTATAGACAGATACAGACAGGTGAGGAGAGGTATATATGGCGGTGAGAATAAATATATATACAGTATATATTATGCATTATTGTACATGCTATCATAAAACACTATGGGTTATGTGCAGGTGTACAAGCAAGTATATAGAGGGGTTATATGCAGGTATATTCAGACACATGTGGGTAGATATCAATTATATAAAAGAGATATACATGTAAATATGTGGTATATACAACACTGCTGTACATCAATCAATCAAATGTATTTATATAGCACATTTAGACATGACACTTGTCAACCAAAGTGCTTCACATACTGTAGCTAAGAACAAAGAAAAGTATATAATAAACAGAAGAAAAAAACCAACGGATAGACAAGTAAAAAGTAGGTAACGTCAATACTCAATATACATATATACAATATACAATACAGAGTAAAATGAGTAACAGTGAGGTAGAATGCAGAGGTAAAAAAAAAAAAAGAAGAAAAGTATAGAATAAACAGAAGAAAAAAACAACCAACGGATAGACAAGGAAACAAAACAACACGTCAACAAGCAAGACAAGAGTCAAAGTGAGTCAGGGAAGGCCAGGCAGTATAGGTGGGTTTTGAGTTTTGATTTAAAAGACTCGATGGAGGGGGTAGATTTAATGGACATGGGAATGCTGTTCCAGAGGTCAGGGGCTGCGACCGCAAAAGCACGCCCTCCCCTAGACTTGAAATTAGACCTACGGGTAGTTGAGAGACCCTTGTCAGCCGATCTGAGGGCCCTGACGTTGGTATAGGGGGTGAGGAGGTCTGCTAGGTAAGCAGGGGCTTTACCATTAAAGGCTTTGTAGACCAATAGGAGAACCTTGAATTCTATTCTGTAGCGCACCGGGAGCCAGTGAAGGGAGGCAAGAACAGGGGTGCTGTGAGCTCTCTTCTGGGTACCTGTGAGCAGTCTAGCAGCAGCCTTTCTATGCTATCATAGAGAGTATATATATAGAGTATATGGGTAGACAGTGAAAGCAGTAGGTAGTAGGCAACAACACAGAGTTCAGAGTCGTGTAGTATGGGTAACAGAGCCTAGGGTTCAGAGTCAGAGTTCACAGTTTATATGTTGTTGCTGTCAACATGGCACAGAGTTCAGGGAGATGACAGCTGAGGGAAAGAAGCTGATCCTGAGTCTGCTGGACCTGGAGCAGAGGTTCCTGTAGCGTCTCCCGGAGGGGAGAAGGGCAAACAGTCCATGATTGGGGTGAGAGGTGTCCTTGACGATGCTGCGTGCCTCTTCCTCAGACACCGCTTGTGGTGGATAGACTCAATAGTAGGGAGTGGTGTACCGGTGATGCGTTGGGATGTTTTCACCACCAGAGGCAGTGCTTTCTGCAGTTGCCAGAGGCCAGAGGTCAGAGGCAGAGTTCTGGTCAGAGGCAATGCAGTTGCCAGAGGTCAGAGGTCAGAGGCAGAGTTCTGGTCAGAGGCAGTGCAGTTGCTGTACCAGACTGTGTGATGCAGTTGGTGAGGATGCTTTCAATGGCACACCGGTAAAAAGTTCACCAGAATCTGAGGGGACAGAACGTCTCCTTGTGGGACTGAGAACATTTTGTCCGGGGTCAGTGCTTTTACACATGTTTAAAGCGGGTCCCCTATTTTTACTGTTTGTAATCTGACTGCTATTCTTATTCCCCTTGTCAATCCTTTTAGGCCAGGGCAGGGTTTTTGGTCATCAACTCTAGCACTTACGTATTCCTAACAGGTTTAACAGGGACACGAGTTGTTTTTTCCCCTGGGTTGTTTTTTTGGGCCAACACTGATCAGGGCTGTGCTGTAGCTTTAATAGGCAAAGTAAGATGCAAAGCCAGCATGAAATATAACAAAGGTTATGAATCATAACTCTACTTATATGAAGGCTGGCCTCTCGCTTTCACTCCCTATTGTCCCCAGTTTTCTTTTTGCATGAAAGATACTACGGAAGGGAGATTCTATGCCACTCTCCTTTAGCAGAGGGCGTGGCCCTGGTCAGTGATAGGTGCATTGGTGAAATAATATATATATTTTTTAGGGTCCATACAAGCATTGTCATGACTTCACATTAATTGATCTCAGCCTTCTGCAATACAATTTTCATCCATTGTTAATAACTCTGAGTTAAAGTGCAGAAGTACACATACCCACATGAGGACCCATAGAGTCAATAACATCCTATACTTATTTTTTTCTAGACAAACAAAAACAATAACCAAAAATAACAAATTACAAAATAATACAGTATGTTGGGGTGCATCTCCAATAAATCTTCATCTACAATAAAACAAACAAATAACAAAATAATATGTTGGGGTGCATCTACAATAAATCTGCATCTACAATAAAACAAACAAATAACCAAATATTATGTTGGGGTGCATCTTCCTGACACTCAATTCCCTTTACACAAGGTTTGCTTAACAATTAACCCGAATGGACATTTCTATACTCCTTAAACAAATGTAGATCGTAACGGTGTAATGTACATTATCCATCTTTCCCATTTCTTCCGAAACTTGTCCAGTTGCAACCTAAAATAAAAAGTAATTCTTTCCAACTTAAAAATATCATAAATAATATCAATCCAATCATCCACTGTAGGAATTCCTGTTCTGTAGGAATTTCACATTCTAGTTATGGCTTTCCTGCTAGCCGCACACACGAAATAATATATCTAACCCCATTTTCTGATGGCCTGACGCCCAAATATAGACTCTCCAACTTAAATGGGATGTCCACCTGGAATACTTTTTCAAAGATTTTATGGACCTCCCTCCAGAAAGGCATCAGCAAGGGACAAGACCAGAATATGTGATAATGAATTGCCTCTGTGAAATAATTTCATTGGTGCATGGAGCAGTCCCAATAAGCAAAGCAAGAGGCTTTGCCAGCCTTTATATAACTAGAGTCCTGGTCGTTGTAAACAGCGACTCCTACAGGTCGGTCGGGGCGCCTGCACAGCAAGGGAAGGGAACTGGGGGAAGTAGTGTGAGCCTCCCACGCGTTCCTCGCTGTCAGGTGAAAAGAAGTGGCTGGCTGACTCCACATGTATCGGAGGGGACATGTGATAGTATCTATCAACCCTCCCTAGACCGGCAAGTGGGGGGCAAATGCGCGCAACGACCAGGAAGGGAGGGAAGGGAATTGGCATAATGACTAAATTGGGATGGGAGAAAAATACAGAAAAAAGGGGGAGAAAAAGTAGATAAAAAAAGCATTATCTGGCTCTCCCGTAGCACTCATTTTGTCAAATTAAGAGTTCATCCCTAATTGAATCCTTCAGAGAAAGAACCTTAGGAATCCAAAGTTGTCCAATGACTGACATTTTAAATCTCATTATAACTATGACTATGTTTCAAGATGAATGGTTTTAAGATTCAATAATTTATTGCCATATTAATCAAAGTCACTTGGAGTTTGACGCAGCGTATATTCAGAATGAAATCAGAACATTTATGTATGCAATACATAGTCTTATACTCCCCAATGCAAGCAATCACACATGCACTTTGCGACAAGTCTAGGCCTACACACACACACTACACTTTGTGACAAGGCATACACACACACTGCACTTTGCACACACAATTTACACACTGTGATCACTGTATTACAATTCAGTGCTATTCTTTTGTCATTGTATTATAATTAGGGCTGTCAAAATGAATGCTTTAACTTTGGAGATTAATTTAAATAATTTAAAGCATTAAAATAAATTAATATAGATTAATCTATGGAGTGGAAAATCTTCAATTTTAGCGCCGCGGATATAAGAAAGAGGTCTAGCTGAGCTGAGTCAATGTTGATGGTTTTGTTGAACATTTGTATTTCACAGGAGAGAAACTGTATTCAAAGAAAGCTATTAAAATAGTCTTTGAATCTAAATATACTTTCTTTGTGTTGATTTTACATTAATTCCATGATTTTACTCAAGTAAATATCTGTTACAAGCTTCGGTCTTAAATAGAAAAATGCTATTTTTAATCTAGATTAATCTAGATTAATTACAGAACATTTTGAGATTAATTAGTTAATCTTTTTTAATCTATTGACAGCACTAATTATAATGATAGACTACCGTAGCCCACAGTAGCATTGTATTATAATGATAGACTACCGTAGCCCACAGTAGCATTGTATTATAATGATAGACTACCGTAGCCCACAGTAGCATTGTATTATAATGATAGACTACCGTAGCCCACAGTAGCATTGTATTATAATGATAGACTACCGTAGCCCACAGTAGCATTGTATTATAATGATAGACTACCGTAGCCCACAGTAGCATTGTATTATAATGATAGACTACCGTAGCCCACAGTAGCATTGTATTATAATGATAGACTACCGTAGCCCACAGTAGCATTGTATTATAATGATAGACTACCGTAGCCCACAGTAGCATTGTATTATAATAATAGACTACCGTAGCCGTTGTTGTTATTGTTGTTGCTGCTGCAAGGTCGAGAGGTCAAACAAACTAACTAATTTCATTCTTGTGCTGTAAAACTGTGCCATGACGTGATCATAAAATATTCTGATTGTGATTCCGATTCATTCATAGCTGGCTAGCTATTACTACACAAGCTTCTAGTGGACATGTGCAGGTTCAACGCTTCTCTGTTTTTGTCCTAACTACGGACACAAGCCCAACCGACCCAACCGCCCAGTTATGCTCCCTGCATGACCAATTTGTCAAAAAAACATTTTTACATAAAGCACAGTTTTTACATAAAGCACTATAGACATATGATTTGTCGTATTGCACGTGGTATAACGTATTAGTCGTACACTTTTAATATCGCTGCCGTTAGGTGAAACCTTGTATCTCCCAAGAGGGTCAACTTCTCAGGAATGAAGACAAAAACACCTGATTATCAGGTGGACACCTACAGTATGTACAGTATATGTGAAGTTCTACATTTAGGTGTCATGGTCCCAAAGATCACAACATAGAAAGCCATGTAAAACGTTAAATAAAAAATGTATAAATAAATAAATAAATACATGAAATCCACCAAAACTTGGAAATACTACGTTTTCACCTGACGCCAGCCATACAATGTATAGCATGTATGGCTGTTCAAAGATACTCACTAAATACTCACAAGTAGGGATGCTCGATATTGGCTTTTTTACCGATACACCGATATTGTCCAACTCTTAATTTCCGATACCGATATCAACCGATACCGATATATGCAGGGTTTCCCCCCCCAAAAAACGGAATAATTTCAGGTAATTAAAATTACATATATCTTGTTGTGGAATTAACACAACATTATGCATACTTTTGACAATAAATAAAAAAAGTATTTGTTCTTACTTGCTTGCCTGGGTAAATAAAGGTTAAAAAAAAAAAAAATCTTTTTGAAAACCGATACCGATATTTTCCGATATCACATTTTAATGCCAATATCGGCCGATAATATCGGACATCCCTACTCACAATACTCAGGTACACAGTTCCTCAGCTAATGGTCGTGGACTCACTTCACGCCCCCAGATGAACCCCAATCGATCGTGCTCTAAAGCCCTTTATCCATCTTTTATAGACCGTTTCAACTTCACAATTCATCGTCTCATATTTCATCCGAGCTGGCCCTTTTAAAAGCCCTGTTCTCAGACCTGTGTGGAGGGCAGCAGTGGTGGTGCTCAGGTCCCACAGGCAGCAGTGGTGGTGCTCAGGTCCCACAGGCAGCAGTGGTGGTGCTCAGGTCCCACAGGCAGCAGTGGTGGCGCTCAGGTCCCACAGGCAGCAGTGGTGGCGCTCAGGTCCCACAGGCAGCAGGGCTGTACCCTCAGGTCCCACAGGCAGCAGGGCTGTACCCTCAGGCAGCAGGGCTGTACCCTCAGGGCCCTCAGGCAGCAGGGCTGTACCCTCAGGGCCCTCAGGCAGCAGGGCTGTACCCTCAGGGCC
>NC_140179.1:78013467-78041277 GCF_963971535.1 Notolepis coatsorum | reverse complement strand
TCTCTCTCCCTCTCTCTACCCCCCCTCTCTCCATCTCTCTCCCTCTCTCCCCCCTCTCTCTCCATCTCTCTTATACCTGTCACTAAATCTCTCTCCCTGTGTGTGTGTCTCTTTCTCTATCTCAACAATGAAAATCATATTCAAATGTACAAAAATAGTGCAAATCACCATACAATTAGACACAAAAACACCCTTTCCCTGCAACACACACACACACACACACACACACACACACACACACACACACACACACACACACACACACACACACACACACACACACACACACACACACAGACACAGACACAGACACACACAGACACACACACACACACATTTGAATACTTTATTTGGTTCCACAAATTATATTACATAAACAGGGAATCAAATGTATCGGGGCCAAGCAGCACTGAACACTTAAGGGACACATAGCACCTCATAAGCTGCCAATAATAGCTGAGACAGAGCAATATTTGGCTATTTGTTTGGCTTTTCTTTTAGACATTGCAGCAATTCTCAGACCGGTCATGGTGAATTTGTATACATGGCCAAGACTTCCGAATACAAGTACACTATATCTACACCTATACCCAAGGCCGGCCATCACACTGAGCAGTAGTTGGTATTTAATATACCATATATACTTGTCCCGGAAGGCCTGGGCCCTCATTTATCAACAATTCTTAGAAAGTGTTCTATCTTTGTTCTTAAGCACATCATTTAGAATGTGTGTACGCACAAAAAAACGGGATTTATCACACGTGCGTACACAGGTTGTACGCACACCTGTCTTGATAAATATCACTTTGATCCTACGCTGCAGCTCGTGCACGGTTTTACGTATTTGCATACCAGAACCGCCACGATTATCCATATATGGTAATGAAACACCCCCATGGGATCTGAAATAATGGACTGACCCGAGCGAACTCTGAGAAACTCCACGAGAGATTGTTCACAGAGGCGCTGCCGAACCAAGAAGACACAACCCGTGTTATGGGATAATAAATAAAATGTATATACATGGTGATGTCAGATATCAACGACTCCCTAAGACCATTGCTGCAATTCTGCCTGGACAGCTCAAAATACTAATAAAGAATATGGATTGGCTACCGGGTATAATATGATGTGTGTAGAGGCATATGATACAATCTATTTTGTTGTCGGTATTAGGTAGCCTATATGAATTACATATAATAGCAGCCAGCCCATAGCCTACATTATGCAACAGTAACTTGCGCATATATAATAGCACATGACACAGCCCTGCAAACCCTGCACAATAAACTAACTTGATCATTAATCTAGCTGTTGTATCTTTACGCTTATGAAAACATTAAATAATATGTATAGGCTATAGGCCGTCGCTTTGCATTAATTCTCAAATGGCATTTAATGGCTATCCGACTCCTCGCTATCCTCGCGGACGGACCAGTATACCTTATATCATATCATATTCATATCATAGTTTACTCTATCAGCCCACCCAGTATGTAATACGTTCTTTGTTAGAACTCAACTCTTTATTATTTTGCGCATAGATTGCAGAAATACGGGAACGTTTTGATTTAGGCTTTGACATTGTAAAACTAAATAAGTGAAATTCTGTAAGCAGAATACAAGTCATGATATCACCCACACGATATATGCTCTGTATCCAGAGCATGTATGCTTTTCATTCATTTAAGACACATTTATTGCAAGGGTTTTGTAATACACATACACTCAACAAATAACCTCTGTTCTGTTTCGTTAAGGGGCTCAGCTTGGCATCACCTTACTGTACTATCTCGCGTACGTGCACGCGCACTGAATAAATTCCACAAATGTACCTTTAATACCAGTATTAGTCTGACCACACCCCTCATCAGCTTACCTTCATAAGCAGGTGTGTGGTCACCTGCTCTCCTCCTTCTCGCTTTCACCACAAGGAAAGTGCCTCGGTAGTACCCCACTTGACGTGTTTGTTAGTTGAAAAGAGTTGTGACTGATTTACATTGTGCTTAACCTTTTCTTCTCTCACTTTGTTGTATAAGAAAAGGTTTGGGTCATAATGTATTCCGCGGAGAGTAGACCCGCTAGACCTACTCTTCACCACCGGTTCTCCATTCCCGCCTCCGTCGTGCGCCTCGGTGCTGGGCTGTTGCCACTCTCGTGGTTGCCGACCCAGCCCGGGAGACTGCCGGTGGATAGTTTTCCTCACCGACGAGCCGAGGGTTCGGTGCCGTCGCTCCGGCGATGGCCTGATCTCGACTCTGGTTCCTCTGGTTCTGGGGAATCGCCCGTTGATGAACGGGGGATTGTTTTGGAGCCGGAGGATTTGCGACGAAAACTTTTTGCGTCTGCTCGCTCGCGTCGCAAGATGGTGGCGTGCAGACGCGAACGGCCTGGGTTTGGGGAATTGCTGGAGACCAGCAAGGATGCGTCCGACTCTGGATTTCTGATGGAAACTGAGGACTTCATGGAGGAGGCGGACGGATTCTTGTATGATGGTCCCGTGGAGGAGAGTATCCCTCCTCCGGAGACCCCGGAGGGGGGAGAAATGGCTCCATGGGGCGCCTTGTTCGAGGATGTCGAGGAACCACCTTGGCCTCATCAGCAGGATGCCCTACTGTCGGCCGCATCGGATTGTGGCTCCTTGACCAGTCGCAGCCTGCTGTATGCGAGGGATGCGGGGTCGGTGGAGGAAGGTTCGCAGGGGGAACTGCGGGCCTTGTTTCCCGAGCTCATGGCGGTAGCCGCCACCGCAAACGGTGTGCCGCTGCCGCTGCCATTGCCTGCACCTGTCCCTGATGACCTCATAGGCCATCCCTGGCAGCGTCCCCCAGTGAGAGGGGTGGACGTTGTCTACCAATTTTTCCCATCGATGGGGGCCTATGTTCGTCGGGGTCAGGCGGTGTCCAACATCATGGGACTAACTCCCGCCTACGTACCAGTTACGCGGGTGTCAGGGTTAGTCAAAGGTATGGGGGAGGGCGTGCCTCGGCTTGACAATCCGATGGCCGCGCTCCTCTGTCCGGATATGGTGTGGGAACCCCTATGCAAGCCGGTCCTCCAGGGGAAGTCGGCTAGGCGATTGGCTTATTGGGGTGACCAGTCATTCATCGCTGGTACACAATCGCTGGCTGCGGCGTCTAACATCGCCCACCTGGCTAGATTTGTATCGGGGATAATGACGGGCGGCACGGATCTGAACGAGGTAAAATGCGACCAGATCACCCAGGCTGCGGGAGCTGTCCTGCACCTTTCCCAGGTGCTGGCCATAGCCATGGGGAAAGTGCGCGCCCTGGCCACCCTGGGCCAGCGTCACCTTTGGCTGGAGCAGGCCCGTGTGCCAGAGAAGAAGAGAGCCCCTCTTCTGACGGCCGCCCTCTCCGACGCTGGCCTGTTCGGGAAGGCCCTGCAATTGATGACCTCAACATGCAGAGAAATGGCAGAGGAGAGATCCGTCCTTCAACCCCATTTTCCGCCTCCCGTCCTTGCCGGTGGGGGCAGAAGGCTTCCGCGACGTCGAGCTGTCTCCGTCGCCGCTACCACTGCCGCCGCCGCCGCTGCTGGCCCTGCCAAGAGGGCCAGGGGACGAAACGGCGCTTTGGCCACCGCCGGCCCATCCCAGACCGGAGGAGACGGTAGGGAACGTCGTGTCCAGCAGACTGTAACCTACCGTCCCTCCGGGGCTCCCCGGGGTGGCAAGACTCGAGCGGCGCGAGGTGGCAGACGCCGTTAGGAGTGACTTTTTCCCCTCTGTGTCCCCTCCCCTACACCCTTCCCGGCCCCTCTGTGATATTGTGCCTTACACTTATTATTAATTAATAAAAAAAGTTCCCCGACATAAGGGGGACTGTGTTTGGCCGAACAAACTGTGTGTTTCTTCATACAAATCATATGGTGGGGTTGTGTATATATGAATCGACCCTGTTTACGTTGGGGGGTGAGTTGTGTTGTGTTACGAGGTTAAGCAAGGTCTGCAACTTACACTCGGTGATAGGTTCTATTTAGCTTGATGCTCCACATGCAATTAGAATTGGTGTTATTCCATTGCTTTAACTAAGTATATGTGTTTTCACAATGCTGTGTTGTTAGTTGCAGTAACGCTCGTACGCACACTTTTCACGGCCTAGCCGTTACTCTCGTTCGGCGTTCTTCCTATGTATGACATAGGCAACGGGGTTTGGGATTCACGCACAGGCGACTTGTGTTTTGTTGTAAACCCTTTTACACTTTTTTGTGGGTAGCAAGCATTGCATTAGCTTATGCTATGCATTGTTTCTACCGGAGGTTTTTCAAGATGGCTACGGTTGTTTCCTGTGTGTAGGGATAAAGGGTGTGTTTTCGGGAGGGGGTGTCGAATAAACCCCTCCTTTTTCCCACTTGATTGGTTTAGAGGATTTTTGATATTTTCTGCTGAGCCAGTCAGGGCCAAGCCAGTGCTTGACAGGGGGGGGGTCACGTGTCTATTGGTCACGTGTCTCACAGTTTACATATCTTTTTTCTTGACCGTAGTCTCATGTGGGAAGGTGTTTCTGGGAGAGTCTGGTCTTACACTCTGATTAAAAGGAGTGACTGGATTAAAATCATGTGAAAAACAGGGTTTTTACTCCCAGCTGTGCAGTTGGGTCATACGGGTGATGCCTTTTCTTTATTTTATAAAGAGTTGAATGTGTCTTGATGGATTGGAAATGAGGGTCCCTGATGGAAACAAGACTAACGTCTTTCTCAGGTCTGCCTCCCCTTATCTTTTTGTGTGTATTCCTGTACTGCAGTCTGTTGGGTAAATATTTTCATTAATTCATTCATGGAGTTGATTGCATCTCGCCCCTCTTGTCGTTTCCCTGGGCGTCTTGGGGATTCAATATGGTGGTCTAAACGGCCTATTGTTGATGTGGGTATGTCGAAACGCACACATAGTGCTGGTTCAGGATGTGCTTTGGGCCATTTGCTGACTGGCGCGCCTTGTTTGCTTGGGTGAAACAGCGTTTTTATGGAGCAATTGAGATGGGGGTTTTTCCTCTTCCGACATCCTGTGTGTTGTCGATGGGTTCCCGTTCATGTCAGGGGATGATGACGGAATGGGTCTGGACATATGGGGAAGGGTCTCACGCCCTAGGGGTGGGCCACCGGACGCGGTTCATACCGACACGTCTGGGTGGCGCCTTCTTTTTTGTGTTGGGATCAAACGCGCATATCTGCCCCTTCTCCTGGGGTTGGCAGGTCGGCGTGATTAGGGCACGGGACTGGTTCTGGTCGCGCTGGTCCAGATCAGTTGCACCCGTTGTCCGCTGGGGATGCAGATCTGCTGTTCTGGTACCCTGAGGGACTTGGGGTTTTTTCAGGGGGGGAAATGCTAGGTCGATCCGGGTGTCACAGGGTTGAGCATTATGGGACCCTTGTTGGGTGCGTTGTATTCTGCACTGTCGTAATGGCTTACGGCCGTGCCGACCTGTACGCGTCCGATCTCGTCGGATCTCGGCCGCTGTACGGGTTGGTATTGGTTGGTACTTGGTTGGGTGACCTCCTGGGAATACCGAGTGCGGGGTGCTGGGGCTGGTCTTCCATTTTTACGCTCTTCTCTTGCGTTTTGGCGCTGAGGAGCCTGTTGGGTGGTTTTTTACCTCCTCGGGGACCCTGTGCTCCCCGTATCACCGGGCCCGGTCCGGGGTGATGCTCGTTGACCCGTAGGCCCGGGATAGCCCTGTTGGGAACCGGAACGCGGGCTGCGGCGGTGCCGCGGGTGTGTTCGGGGTTTCTTTCCTGAGGGGTTATGGGACCAACCATTGCATGGGGTGATGCCTGGGTGGTTGGTTCTCTGGTGTGTTGCTGCAGTGTCAACTCCCGGTTCTCCGGTTGAGGGTGCCCCTGCACGTTCATGACGTCTGCCGATCGTATGGGCTTTTCTGTGGGCAGCTGTCAGGGGCCGAGTGGTCTCCGGATCCCACTTCTGACGTGCTGTTTGAAAGCTTGGTTATGCGACAACGCCAGCATACGCCCCTTCCGCCGGGGCGGCTGTTTTCAGCTGTCCTTTCTGGCGCCTGCCTCGTCCGCAGTTTTCCAGGCTTGGGTTGACAGCCTGTTGCCTGGTCTTTCCCCGGTGCACTGCCTGCTTCCGTTGGTTACCTCTTGTGTGTTATGACCATGCTGTCTGCCTGTTGCAGGGCTTGTGTTCCAGGCGGTGTGCTGTTGGGGAGGACAGGGCCCGCTCGGCTGAGGGGCCTTTTGTCCGGATACGCTGGCGATGTGGGGGGCGGGGTCACTAGGTGCCCCCCTGGTGGGGTCTTGATGCTGGCATCATGGACTTCTCCGGGCCCCCATTCCAGGGAGTCCAGTCCTTTTGGTGGGTCTGGGTCTTCCTTCGCGCTCCGCTGCTACGGCCTTGCCACGGGGTTGGGTTTGCCCTTGACCCCGTGATTCTGGGGGCAGTAACGAGGTTGTTCTTCCGTTCGTTCCCGGGTGGCATGCGGGTTGTGCGTGTGTGTAGTCGTGGGGTCAAGCCACGGTCTGCTCACCCTGTGCGTTGAGTTGCTTGAGTGCCTCTTCGCACGGTCGGGTCCGTCGCCTTCCCGTGAAGCCCCTAATAGGGGGGATACCCTCCATTAGGGGGGGTCGGGGGGGCTCGGCCCTCCCTGTTCTGATGGTTGTGGGGGGCTGTCAGCGGGGTGTATTTGTCAGCCAGCGGCTCCGCTTGGCCTCCCTTGTGCAGTAAGGTGATGCCAAGCTGAGCCCCTTAACGAAACAGAACGTTAGGTTATGGCTATAACCAAGTTCTGTTAGTTAGGGGCGACGCTTGGCATCAGACGGCCGCTGCAGCCCTTGACCTCACCTTGTGGTGAAAGCTTGGGAAGGAGGAGAGCAGGTGACCACACACCTGCTTATGAAGGTAAGCTGATGAGGGGTGTGGTCAGACTAATACTGGTATTAAAGGTACATTTGTGGAATTTATTCAGTGCGCGTGCACGTACGCGAGATAGTGCAGTAAGGTGATGCCAAGCGTCGCCCCTAACTAACAGAACTTGGTTATAGCCATAACCTAACGTTCTCGTTGCAATTTGTTTTTTATTCTTTCTTATACAGTAGGAAGGGGGAAGAACACTATATCGTGGCCCATGATTCGTGGGTGTTCATATGACTTGTATTCTGCTTACAGCTTCGGGGTTCCACTTATTACGTTTAACAATGGCAAAGCATTTTAAATATAATCAAAACGTTCCCGTATTTCTGCAATCTATGCGCAAAATAATAACGAGTTGAGTTATACGCGGAGCGCAGTCAGTGCTTATTTCCGCGTTGTAAACATATTCTACCACCGGGCGCCAGCTACGCATGCTCCGAGCTGTGTGTAGATAGATATAAGCACAAAGTCAAGCACAAGTTCAAATTGATAAGTCCCACACTTTGCTTAGAAATGATCGTACGCACGGGTTAAGCACATATCTGTGCGTACGCAACGTTGATAAATGAGAGCCCTGGTCCATCTGGCCTGGTGTTCCAGAGACTGGGAGCTGTACTGATACGAAGCAGCTTCTCCAGCTTCTCAGAGCTCCTAATAGGCTTCTCCCACCATCTGCCTGTCTCGTCCCCCAGTGCTGTCCCAGAGGAGTCTGGGACGGAACACCCTGCTGCCAGCTTCCTGTGTCGGCTGAGCCGAGCTGGCTGTCTGCGTCACACGCACACATGCCTGAGGCGAGCCGGGAGATCTCTTGATCTCTCTGTGGTGTTTAACCCTCTCAGTGTACCGATGTCACATGTGCAGGGGTGTAAAGTACTTGAGTAATTGTACTCTGTTACAATTAGGGATATCCGATATTATCAGCCTACCGATATTGGCATTAAAATGTAATATCGGAAATTATCGGTAGGTATTGGTTTTAAAAAATATATATATTATTATTATAAAAAAAAAATTACATTTATTTAACCTTTATTTACCCCAGGCAAGCAAGTAAGAACAAATTCTTATTTTATTTATTGTCAAAAGTATGCATAATGTTGTGTTAATTCCACGACAAGAGATATGTAATGTTAATTACCTGAAATTATTCCGTTTTTTGGGGGGGGAAACCCCGCATATATCGGTTGATTATTAAGAGTTAATTAAGAGTTGGACAATATCCGTATATCTGTAAAAAAGCCAATATCGAACATCCCTAGTTACAATACTTACCGTAAGTACTGTTTTGGGGGATTTGTACTTTACTCAAGTATTATTAGGTTTGTATACTTGTACTTTTACTCAATTACATTTCAGAGGAAAAAAACATACTTTTTACTCCATTTAAAATGCAGACCTACAAAGTACAAATCTCGCAGGTCCAACCATTTTAATTTGTATATTTGTTTCTCTGGCCGAACTAACGTTAACGTTATTAATCCTGCGGCCGCACCTTATTTAAAAACAGCCAATCAAATCCCCATCAATGGGATATGAGTCCGCCCATACCCATGCTGATTGGTCCTTGTGCACGACTAGAAAGCGGGGATCTTTGATTATATCAGAAGAATAGACAGTCAGAGTGACAAGCTACAGAAGATGGCCACAAACGATAGTGTGAGTGATGAAGAGGACGAAATGGAACATTTCATTGCCCCGGAATGAAAAAAAGTTTTTACTTTTACTTTTTAGTACTTAAGTACATTTAAAAGTAGATACTTTTAAACTTTTACTCAAGTGTGTTTTTAGCCAGATACAAGACTTTTACTTGAGTAAGATTTTGAGATGGTACCCATACTTTCACTTAAGTATAATTTCTGGGTACTTTCTACATCCCTGGTGAAGATGTGGAAAAGGAATATTTTTTCCAGCCATACATTGTCGTTTTATACCGTGGTGAATAAGTATATAAGAATAGTTTTAAGAGTGGTCTAGGATAATTCCTGGAACGCTAGTAATAGGCCGCAACGCATATTATACTTAATCCATTGGCATTTTGTCCCTATACACGCTACAATAAAAAATTCAAATGCATATGATCGGTATATTATGTGCCATCATGCATGCAGGAAAGGGGGGGGGTCGTTTATGATTAATTGATTGTCAATAACGGCATTCGTTAGTACAACAGCATACGTTGATCAGAGCGATGGCTCTGATGGCAATGGACAATCAAGCTGAAATTAACGTTAGATTGCTCTTACCTGTGGCCAATGAGACTGCAAAAAGAATATTCCAATTATTTGATTGCCATCTGCTAGATCTTATGTCCATTTGGCCCACAACATAAGCCCCAAAAGCATAATGATTCTGGCGTCCCGAAGGCGATTCAATGCAATCGAGTGTATATCTTGATCCACGTTACAAGATAACTCCGCCCGGTAGACATTCACTGACGCACAGAGTCAAGCTTCCTTCAGAAAGTAAGTGCAACATCGGCCGCATACAACCAGGCGGCGGTATCGGACCGTTGCGATCTCAGACAGAGTGCCACACATTCCCACAGCACAGCAGGATGAATTATGAATGGAAATAGCGAATAAAAGAAATAACGATCATAATAACGAGTACTCGTTGTTGGCAGAATTCGATTGGCGGGCTATAACGAGTTAACTCCATTGTATTAATGGTACAGTAGTTGTTTTGGAGTTGAGCGTGTTAATCGTAGTCATAATCATGGTTGTTTGCTTTTTAAAATCTCTTTAATAATTGTGTATAATATAATTTATATATTATATTATAATATATAAAAAGTATTGCATCAGCCTGCCTCCATTCATGTCTAACAGCCAATCACGTCGTCTTACCTTTCTCCCATCTTCCAATCGTATTACTCCTCCGTCTTTTTAAGCAGCGGCTTGATGGACAGCTGTCAATCACCGGATTATGTGGATTTATTCCTGTGATGGGCAGCTTTCAATGAGTGGACTCTGTGGTTAATTACCCCTTAGTAGGGCAGATGTGTGGGCTTGATTGCACCTGATTCAGCGCAGCTGTGTCTAATTGCAGCTGGGCCTATTTAAATTGAAATCTCTCAGGGTTAGTTAGCTGCTTTCTCATTCACTTTTTGTGTTGGTGACGTAATCATAACAGATTATGATGTTCTAAACATGTAGAATGGTGCTAATCAAATATACGACATTGGCTATCCTTATGGTCAGGCTCTCTAGTATTCAGTGTAGTGCAGTTCTATGCCCTGTTTAGCATTTAGCCTTTCAGCTGTTGTTTTAGGCTACTGGCTTTATTTAGCACTTCGTTTTTGAGAAGCTGTTTGGAGCTGTGCCTTTGATTGTAGTGTGTTTCTTTTCATGACAGTTTCCTTTAGTCATTTGAACTGTCATTAGTCGACTACTACCCATAAACTCCCTTAGCAGAGGTTTATTGTTCTATTTTACATAATTAAACTCTTAACAGGCACCCAGAAAAGTGGAATCTTTTTTACTTGAACTTGAGGACTGCATACTTTTTTTTGCAAAGATTAGCTTTATATGTAATACTTATAGCACATGCATGAGCCTGGTCTCTTTTGAAAGATAACATTCTGAAGTTGCTAATGCAAAAAAGGAAAATCACGTTTAGTGCTAATGAAATAGAGTAACAGAGGTCTGAACTTGAGTTGAACTTGTGTACCTTCCAACATAGAGGTATAAGCTGGAAAACACTGCGGTTCCATAGCCTGAAGTCTTATTTTATAAAAATCCAATCCCCCCCCCCCCCCCCCCCCCCCCAAAAAAAATCCATTTCCTCATCCACGGCTGTGTGTTCTGAAGTCTGATTCACTTCTGGTTTTTGCTCGTCAACTTTCACCTAGTTCCCTGATGATTGGCAGTTCTGGAGCGTCTGGAGTCCGAGGTGGTCATCTGACGCGCGGCACGTAAAAAGACGCTCGCCTGACATATCCTCGAGAACCGAGGCACGGATTTGGTCGACTATGTATAAATTACAAACATCTCAAAACAAACTGGTCAGACTACTGCTTGACCTGACTCCTAGAACCCACCTCACCCCTGCCCACTTTGACAACCTAGGATGGCTTAGTGTAGACGACAGAGTACAGCAACTTGCAATGGGCCTGGTCTACAAGATACACTACACGACCAAGGTACCCATGTACATGTCAAAATACTTCCCAAAGGTCAGTGAATACCACGATCACAACACCAGAGGGAGCTCCACAAATCATGTTAAACCCAGATTCGGCTCAAACAAGGGACTAAACACGTTTCGCAATTATGCCACATCAATGTGGAACGCCCTACCCAAAGCTGTAAAGGAATGTGAATCACTACCCGCTTTCAAAACCACTCTCAAAGAACACCTACGGGAGACTGCAATTCGAAACTGGCCCCTGTAAATGTCCTAACCCAACCCCCTCCAATGTACAGTAAATTACCTAGTATGGTTGTCAATATTCCAATGTACAGTTTTGCTTGTACAGTTGTACAGTGTCCCCAACCCCTCCTACCCAACCCCCCCCACCCAACCCCACCCAACCTCCTCCAATGTACAGTTTTTACGTCAAATGTATATACTCCCTTTTCTGGACTCTTTTTGTATCACAAACAGTACTGTATTTGCAAATCTGGTATGTCATAAATGTATAGATGTAGCAGTACTGTCTATCTGTATGTGATGTATGTCATATATGTCCTGATGAATTGAAAATGGGGGACCCTGATGTAAACAAGATGAAAGTCTTTCTCTGGTCTGCATCCCCTTAACAATTGTGTATATTGAGCTGTACTGTATTGTACCCATTCTGCAATCTGTTAATAAAGTTTTCAATCAATCAATCAATCAATCAAAGGTGACGTTCGAACGGCAACAAATTGATCTTTCAAACGATATATATGTTTGGCGAAAAATGCAGCCCCGAGCCGCTAGATGCTCGCAAAGTCCCGTGATGTCCAATTGCAAAACAGCACGTATACGTGCCACCACCTGTTAAGAGGTTAAGTTTGTTATATAAACTCTATATTTGTATATAGAATTGTTCTATATACCTCTTTATTTAGTGTTGATTTCTTTTCTTATCTACTCATTTTGAGGCATTCCACCTGTTTTTTGTTTATTTCCCCCCTTCTTCTTAGTGTCTGCTTAGCAGTTATGTGGTTATATATATTATTCTTTACAAATAATTTATTAACCCTATTATCTGTTTGTGACCCAAACACCCGCAGCCCTCACACCTATAGGTTTTGAAAACCTAGGGTTGACACCCAGGTGTGTCACATGTCCCGATCCATGACCACAGGTTGCCACATGCACCCCAGCTCATGGCCATGGATTGAAACCACCCTTTGGGGAGTGAAGACAGCACTACAGGTGTAGAAATCTGTTGAATAATGGTACGGCAAAGCTTGTAATACAATCTTTGGTCTTATCACGCCTGGACTACTGTCCTACTATATGGTCTAACGCCTCTAGGCTTGATCTGAACAAACTCCAGTTAGCTCAGAACAGGGCGGCACGCCTAGCTCTGCGCTGCTCTGTGAGGAGTAGTGTTGGAGTGATGCATGCCGCGCTGACCTGGATGACGGTGGAACAGAGGATGGCATGTAGCCTGGTAACTTTTTTGTTTAATATCTGTAATACTGGGAAACCGGAGGGTTTGCACTCACAACTGTACCCAACTAATATGAGACATGGATATAGCACAAGGCAAGCATTAGATTCATGCTTTATTTTACCTCTACCAAAAACAAATGCTCTGAAAAAGACGGTAATGTATAGAGCAGTTGCTTATTGGAATAAAATACCCAGAAATATAACTATGATAAGGAACAAATGTATGTTTAAAAAAAATTTAAAATTGCGCTCATGAATAATGAGTTACATTTTGGCCATTGACTTTTGAAATTAGTATGGAAATATAAAGGTGATCGGTGACTTGAGAAAAGTTATGCTATAATATGAGTTCAAATCATATATATGATTTTGATCTGTTTTGTTCTTATGGACTGAATATGTAATTTGTATTTTATGGTTGAGAATTGTGATATCTAACTTATGAATATTGAGTGAGCTTTTATTCACTGTTTTGTTCGTTGTGATGTTTTCTTGTGAGTACTTCAATGTTTGTGGTTTTATATTTTTATGTAACTTTTTTTGTGTGTGTTTGTATTTTTAATGTTTGGACCCCAGGAAGAGTAGTCTCACTTTGGTGTGTAGACTAATGGGGATCCACAATAAAACAAAACAAAACAAAACTACATGGGCTTACACAGCCTCAGGCACTGGCACTATCATGCCTTCATAACGTCTATGGCGGCCTTTCTCGATGGCTAGGCTGTGCTCGCTGAGTCTGTACCTAGTCAAGGATCTTCTTAGTTTTGGGTCAGTCACAGTGCTCAGGTATTCTGCCACTGTGTACTCTCTGTTTAGGGCCAAATAGCATTCCAATTTGCTCTGGTTTCAGGTTGATTCTTTCCAATGTGTCAGATTTGTAATTTGTGTCAGATTTGTAATTTGGTTTAGTCCAGTGTGGTTTCTGTCTGGCGGCTCTGCTTGTGTTTGTGAGCAGAGTCCCAGAACCATCTGGCTGAGTGGGCATCTCTCAAGGGTCTCTCTGTGGGTGAGGGCTATGTTATGGAGTGTGTCTGGGTTTCTCTCTCTCTCTCTCTCTCTCCTTCGCTCATCTCTCTCTCTCTCCTTCTCTCTCTCTCTCTCTCTCTCTCTCTCTCTCTCTCTCTCTCTCTCTCTCTCTCTCTCTCTCTCTCCTCGCTCTCTCTCTCCCTCTCCCTCTCTCCTCTCGTCTCTCTTCTCTCTCTCTCTCCTCTCTCTCTCTCTCTCCTCTCTCTCTCTCTCTCTCTCTCTCTCTCTCTCTCTCTCTCTCTCTCTCTCTCTCTCTCTCTCTCTCTCCTCTCTCTCCCTCTCTCTCTCTCTCTCTCTCTCTCTCTCTCTCTCCTCTCTCTCTCTCTCTCTCTCTCTCTCTCTCTCTCTCTCCCTCTCTCTCTCTGGAGAGGGGTGAGTGACAGGTGTCTAAAGGTCTCTCATCAGACTAATTAAAGGTGGAACTCTGTATGACACCCATAGGGACTTTTGTGTGTGTGTGTGTGTGTGTGTGTGTGTGTGTGTGTGTGTGTGTGTGTGTGTGTGTGTGTGTGTGTGTGTGTGTGTGTGTGTGTGTAGAATCAGAATTTGAAATATCACTACAGACAGCTTACACTACAGTATGTAGTTGACCTCATACCATAGGCTACATCATTTACATATATATATAAGTAACGGATGGTACCGCTAAGCTTAGTCAGGAAAGACTTCAGATGTTGTGAAGTGACCGGGGCGAGTAGCGGTGCTATGGGTTAAACTCACTCTCATCCTCAAAAGACACATAGACACGTTACAAAGCAGTGAGTTCACCTCTAGCGGTCTGTGCTGTTGCCCGCGGCGTGGGAGACCCGGGATCGAAAACTCCGTTATATATATTTGACTCTCTATGCTTTTCGCTCACCACGTTCCTAACGCATGTGACTCGAGCTTGTTCAGATCAATCAGTGCAGTGATTGACCCTTTATGTGCCTCCGCCATGTGAGCTTCTGTCTCTGAAATTAGATTAGGTTTGATTGATGATGTTTAAATGTTTAATGTGTTCATCTATCACACAGCCGCCTGCTGCCCCTAGGGTCGGTGATAACAACATGCTAGTGCCTGCAGTGATATGCTAAGTGGTACCGGCCGTGTTGTCTTTGTGCGCGCCACGTCGCCTCGAGGCAGCAGCCGTACTTCCTGCAATATTATGAAAACCTGATGAATGACAGTGAGCTGTGTTGTTTATGTACATGTTTTAGTGTTTGTGAGGAAACGATGCATGCTAACTGCCAGAGCTGCAACTGGACTTAATTACCTCAGTTTTCATTTAATTTCAAATCTTGATTTGACCTTGAAACCCACTGAGGGTGACCTTCATTCACAGTGATGTTAGTGTTAGTGAGTAGTGTAGTGTAAAACAAGCAAATAAAAAGGTTAAGTAGAGAATCAGTATAAGGATAATTAATTAAATCAAAACAAACTGAAACTGGTTTAAATTCAAGTGCCTTATTAATAGACCACCGCAACACTTCCGGTATTCTGAAATCATGGGAGAGAGCGCGGGGGGAGAAGATTAATGAATGTGGATGAGAGCCTTGACATTAAGTGGTTGTAGCTACGGCTGTGGGGGCGCTGGAGACATGATCCAATATACTTTTATACGCCCGAGTCTCCTGAACACGGAGAAACCAATCCCAAGTCGATCGGAACTTTCTCGGCCGAGCTATAGTCACTTTTCCGCACCTACTCCCCGAACTCTGCATGCACAGATTGCCCACGGAGTATCTCTGTATTGTCTAGGTTTATCAATCTGCGCATTACGCAGTCTGTAGATGATTATGAGCCAAATAACCACTTTTAGTGCTATTTAGCACCTTTTTGTTCAGAGTGTAGACAGGGGCGGACTGGCAAATAAAAAGCAGCCCGGGAATTTCAAGCGGCCCCCATTTGTCCGAAATAACATATCATGCTAATCAATCAATCAATCAATCAATCAATCAACGAATCATCAAATAACAAAACACAATCCGCTAATTTACCTTTGTGTCAAGTTAATATGCAAAACAATGGGTCTCATTTTCAAATGTTTTTCTTTCATATATTTGTGCGTACATAACATATCTACTGTATGATTACTTTTAAACTCTGTTGTGCAGTGGCACTGGTTGGTCGTCGTCACACACCTGTTTCCCTATTAGTCCCTGCAAAGGCTTCTCCCTCCTCGAACCTTTCCCTGTCTTTCTCTGTCTCTCTTACAATTTTACTGAAAGTGCCAGTACCTTTACTTGAGTAATGTTTTTCACTTTTACTGTCTTGTCTTCAGTGTACAGTATATACAGTATATAGGACTATGCTAAATTACTACTAGCCTGTATTGTATTGTCATTATGCCAAATGCTAATGGCTGGTTTTGTATTGTCATCCTCAGGGAAGTAACGTCGTGGAGGACCAGGACTTATTGGAGATCGGTACCCTCAACTCAGCCCACAGACAGCGCCTCCTACAGGCCATCCGCCTGCTGCCCAGGGTCAGTACAGCAACCGTTTACATTTAGTCATTTAGCTGACACTTTATTTTTTATTTATTTATAATTTTTTTGCCAGGGTCCATACAAGCAATGTCATAACTTAACATTAATTTATGCAAGCCTTCTGTAGTACAATTTGCATCAAGGGGTACTGAATCTGAGTTAAAGTGCAGAAGTACAGGTACACAAATGAAGACCAATACAGTCAATAACAACCTATACACTTTTTTCTACAGTATTATATAGACAAACAAAAAAATTACAAAATATTATATGTTGGGGTGCATCTTCCTGACACTCAACTCCCTTTACACAAGGTTTACTTAAAACTTCAACCAAAAGGACACAGCAATACACATTAAACAAATTAAGAGCGTACCGGTGTAATGTACACTATCCATCTTTCCCCATTTCTTCAAAAACTTGTCCTGTTGCAGTCTAAAAGAAATTTTTATTATTTCCATCATAAAAATATCATAAATAATATCAATCCAATCATCCACTGTAGGAATTTCTGCTCTTAACCACTTTCTAGTAATGGCTTTCCTGCCAGCAGCACTTAGAATCTGAAATACATATCTATCATATGAGCTTTAGCTGATGCTTTTATCCAAATTACAAGTTCTGTACAACAAGTCAGCAGAAAGGGTACAACTCTGGCAGCTAAGGTTAAGTAACATTGTTCGTCAAACAGCGTCGAACCTGAGTGCTACAGACTTGAGTGTACAGTATATTAGCATAGTACTGTAGGTATATAGTATAGGCAAGGTAGATTCCTTAGTAGTAGAGTGTATAATAGTAAAATACGGTACAAAGGTTAGTAGGTTAGGTAATTTCTTTTTATTATTAGTAGTATTTATTCACTATTGCAACATTTATAAACTGCTGCTTTAACCCTTTGAATGTTTTTATTCATCACTGGGTCCATTAACGCATTTACTCTAGTATAGCCTATAGACTTATGAAAAAGGTTATGGAAGAGTTTATGGAACAGGTTACCCCCCCCCCCCCCCCCACACACACACACACAAACGCAAAAAAAAAAACGTTTTATGTCTAAATCTAATTTTAATAATTCATTTTCCAGCACCTCTTTGAATCCAGCGGGGTGCTTCTGGTGGATGCAGCAAATCAAATTTAGAATTCATTATTTATTATACTGGCAGCCCCGCGGCCAAAAGTAAACAAACATTTCCAAATCGGGCAGTAGATTAGGTTGGCGGTTTTGGTTTTATGCAAATGTTGAGTGTTTTTGTTTCCCAGTTTGACAAGAGCCATGGAGTCAGTACAAATTTAATATATTCCCAGTATTTAAATAACTTTAAGACTAGACACAACTCATTTCCATAATATGGGACCGGGAAATGTAATAACATTTTCCTTTTAGAAGGACTTTATAATGTAAAACACCACGTTGTGACATTATCCGTTCCACTTGTTTATTACATTATCCGACAAGTTATTACATTTCCCGATGTTTCTACATTTCTCGGTGTTGCAGATCTTAAAAAAAACATCATTGACTGTTATTGCCCAATATGTTATTGGGCAATATGTTATTATGACCAATAGGGCATACAGACTCGCATCTGTACCTTTGTTTATATGGTTTAATTTTCTCATATTTTATATTCAGATTTAATTGTATTGCCTATTCATGTCTTTCTTACTTATTACCCTGCCTGTAACTGAGGGGTACAATTCCCTGACTGTATTACTAGATATGATACTTACTACCACTACCTTTGTACTTAATATTCGGCCACCCAGTACTCGGCATAAATATATTATGATGAACACTGTCACGTAGATGAAACGGATCCAACACAAATGTACGAATTAGAAATAGGTCTTTATTTCTACACAGCGATGGTGTGTAGAGCAAGCACTTAATCAAATCAATCACATTTATGAATGGGAATTAGTATGCACTTTTATGGCAAGAGTATTCGTCGGTATATCAATAGAGAATGTCCAATCTCTGAAGGCGCAGGTGGTACATATACGACCTGGAATAGTTTAAGGAATAACAGCAATGATACTTTAATGATTATAGGCTGGATACACTAGGGGGGGTTAATCCGGTCGCTTGTAAGCCGACAGGAGTAGGAAGGGGGGGGGGGGGTAGAATCCGGCTGCCTCATCCGGCCAAGGGTATCCCAGGTGAACCCACTGTAGTGCCGTTCAATGCGCCGGCGATCCTTGGACCACAGATGAAAGCAGGTGGACTCTTTGTGGGCCGGCGTCATCCGGTCCACGGGGGAGAGACGTGAAGCGACCTCGTCTTGCAGAGCGTCTCCTCACCTTGCGTCCTCTCCAGGGGGGGGGGTTCCAACACACGGCAGTGTCGGGGGTCTTTATCCATGGAATAATCAACGTATACAAAGCATAATCCGTGCCTGGGAAGGCGGGCTGTCGTCGGTAGAATAATCCGGTATACAGGTCCACTCGCTCGTCGGCTCTGGGGCTCCTCGGGTGCAGCTTCACGTGGGGTCAACCACCCTGGATAAGCAGCCAGTTCTCTGCCCGAAACGATGGGGTACTGACTACGGTAGTATTCTCACCGCACGAAGCACTATATATTAACAGACTATTATTAGCTTAATAGACTACGTCCAACTCGACGATATAGTGCCAAATATGACTATTCAAATATTAATATACACGATGTCTCAATACCGATGGTAGGCGAACTTGGCCTTACTCCCACACGTGGCGTCGCGGGGAGGCTTTACGTCTGTGACTCTATTGGAGGGTAAGAAACTGGACTGAAAAGGAAGTCCTACTTTAGTAGCGCAGTATATATACGCACTATGAACAAATAGTCCCATTAGTGGTGCGGTAGCCAGATTCCTACGCGGAACTAGGACTTGTTCGTACATGTTGAGCGGTACGTTTGAACTGGGTCTGGGGGGTATGGCAGCCTGGCACCAAGGTCTCGACCAATAGTAGAATGGAGACTATTATGGGATGTTCAGTAGGCTAGAATGGATATTCAATGCATATTGTACAAGGAATATACAAGGGATATCAGGGAATATTAGAGAATATACAAATACAATTAAATATATATATATAATAAATATATATATTCGGTTTAATCTGGCCCTTCACAACAGCCACCCCCTGATTGGTCCCAGACCTAATCAGTTAAGCAGAGACAGATTAATCGCGTTGTCTATTTACACATAAGGGTTTGCTGTAGGGGTCAGTCAACTTCACAAAGTCATAGGGTTATAGGGTCATGGTCATCATCGATTGTGTCTGGGAGTCGGGGCAGTTCTATGAGCCTCGCCACGGGACGGGTGTAAGTGCGACCCTGGACAAGCACTTCAGCTGCTCGGACCTTGCCGTCGGCACCGGTGATCACTTTGCTTACGCGGCCGGCCGGCCACATAGCTCTGGGCAGTGATTGATCAATAATCATGACGACTGTTCCTTCTGTCAAATTGTCTCTTTCCTTTACCCACTTCTGGCGGGTCTGTAGAGACGGTAGGTAGTGCAGTAGGAAACTGCTCCAAAACTTGTCGGCTAATACTTGGCTGTACCTCCACATTCGTCGGCCGTTCGCTTCTTCAGGCCGGTACATTGTCTGGGGTAATGCAGGATCTAGCCGCCCCATCAGGAGTGTGTTGGGGTCTGCGGAGATAACAGTGCTCAATCCACAGAACACAGGCTTCTTATTCTCAGCCTCCTCCTGACTGGCTTCCCTCGGGATAGGCGTGGGCCACTCTCCTTCCGGGAGCTTTAGGAATGCTGGGCCGTCACTGTAGACATTGCGACGGGTGAGGTCATCCAGGGGCATCCCCCGGGTGATGACGTCAGCTGGGTTCTGTTTTGTATCAACGTAGCGCCACTCTGTTTCTCCGGTTAACTCTTCGGTTAAGTCTTGAATCTCGGTGACTCTGACTCCCACGAAGACTTTGTACTTGCATGAGTCCGATTTGATCCAGGCGAGTACTGTCGTGGAATCTGACCACAGGATTGTTCTAGACACCGGTATGGTGAGCTCACGTTGGATGAGCGTGGCTAGGTGCGCTCCGGCTAGGGCTGCGCAGAGCTCTAGACATGGGATAGATTGTTGCTTGCGTGGGGCTGTTCTCGAGCGGGCGAGGACAAATGCTGTGTAGATCTCTCCCCCCCTTTCTTGGGCCCGCAAGTAGGCTACTGATCCGTATGCGACCTCTGAGGCGTCACTAAAGACGTGTAAGTCCATTTTACATGTCTCTGGCCTCACCGTGGGTGGGAAGTAGCTTCGGCACATATTAACGCCTGGGAGTGAGTGGAGCTCCATCTCCCACTCTCTCCAGGTGGATCCAAGGTGTGCGGGAATGGGGTCGTCCCAGCCCTGGTCCTTGTCCCACAATGCTCGTACAATCATTTTTGCCCTGGTGGTGTACGGTAGAATACATCCTAGCGGGTCATATTGTCGGGCGAGTGTTGTGTACACACTCCGTCTGGTGGTCGGCGCCGCCGCCGGCCTTCCCTGCTCCGTAGTCAGGGGCTTGTGTCTGTAGTGAAGCGAATCTGTTTTGAATCGCCACACCAATCCCAGGGTCATCTCCTGGGCTTCTCCCGGGATTGTAGCCATCCAGGTCTCGCTGCTGGCTGCCTTGTCCTCGGAGGAGAGGCTGCGCAGTACTTGCGGATCGCTGCTGGCCCACTGCCTGAGATCAAAGCCGCCTTTGATCAATGAGGCGCAGAGTTTAATCAGGAGAGCCTCGGCTTCTTCCTGGGTTGAAAGGCTTTGTAGACAGTTGTCTACGTAGAAGCTGTTCTTTACGCTGTGTCGGACCTCTTCGTCCGCTGCTGGGTCCTCTGCTACATGTTTCTGTAGTGCAAATGTAGCACAGCAGGGGCTGCACGTCGTTCCGAAGGGGAGGACTTCCCATTGGTAGATGGCTGGGTGCTCATCTCCTGGCTTCTCTCTCCATAGGAACCGTAACAGGGGCTTGTCCTCCTCTACTAATCTCACCTGCAGGAACATTCCTTTAATGTCCCCGCTGATGGCCACCTTTTCCTGGCGGAAGCGGAGTAGAACGCCGAGTAGGGAGGGGCCGAGTGTGGGACCGGGCAGTAACTCTTTATTCAGATTTTGGGATCCGATCTGGTAGCTGCAGTTAAATACTATGCGGTCTTTACCGTTGTGATGGACCTTGTGGTGAGGCACGTACCACGATTCAGTGGTCTGGTCAGCCTCTTTAATGTCCATCTTTGTGACGTGTCCCGCTGTGATGAGCTTCTCAATCTCAGCGCGGTATACACTCTCTTGGGCAGGGTTCTTGGCTAAGCGCCGCTCCGTGTTCAGCAGGTACCGTTCTGTGGCGTCTGTCTTGGCGTGGAAAGTAGGCATTCCTTCTCGCCGCAGGAGTGGCGTGGCGTATCTCAACACGCCGTTGACCGGGACTCTCTTGGTCCCTGTCTCGAGGAGGTGAATGGCGTAAATGTCATCTTTAGAGCGAATGTCTTTCTTTCCGTTCTTAAAGGGCATTTGTTCCAAGGTCCATAACCGCTCTACGTGTTGCAGGAGTGCGGTTTCTCCCTCTGTGACTCGGGAGTGGAGACATCTAGTGGCTGTACTTCGGTTGAGAGATTTGGCGAGCGGGCCTTGGAGAGTCCATCCCAAACGGGTCTCGACTGCTGCAGGACAGCCTCGGGGTCCGGTATGAACCCGGTCTATCGGGACAATGAGGTCTGCATGGTCGGAGCCTATCAACAGGGTCGGCATAGCATTGTCTATGAGCGGGATCGGTAACTTGCGCAGATGTGCATATTTCTCCATCAGCTTGGCGACGGGGTATGTGTACCGCGACAGTCCTATTTCTTGGCTGGTGAAAGCGTCTGTAATCTGGTACCGTCGCTCAGGCTGGCCGCTTGCTGCGATAGAGAATGAGACATTCTCGCCCTTTATCGTCTTCAAATCTCGTCTTATTGTCCGAATTGTCATTTGGGTTTCGCTTCCCCGCAGCCCTAGCTGGGCCGCAGCGGAGGCGAGCAGAAGGGTCTTCTCTGACCCGTCATCGAGGACGGCGTAGGTGTCCAGGACTTTATTCTGGTAGCTTAGTGTCACACGCACTACTTTTAGGAGTACTCGGGCTCTACTGCTGCTGGCGGGATCGATGTACATGACGCTCGCTTTGCTGCTGGATGGTGCGGGTGAAGGGCGCCGTCTGTTACTGTCGTGAAGTATGTCCAGATGGGCTCCATCGCACTTGGTGCACCTTTTCTTTAAGCGGCATTCGGCTGCCATGTGTGAGCGCGCACAGCGAAAACAGCGCTTGTTGGACTTTATCCATTGACTTGCTTCCTCCGCGTTCAGCTTGGGGAAGGAGTCACATTGCGCTAGCCAGTGTTCTTTCTCACAGTAGGGGCACACTATCTTCCACTTCTCCGTTCTGGAGGGGGTACTGTGGCTCCTGCTGCTCGGTACTGACTCCGATTGGTGCATCACAGTCACCGATCTTCTTCCATCATTTAGTCGTCTGGTTCCTTCTCTGGAGCCAGGGGTGCTCCGTCCGAATGTATCTAGCCGTAGGCTGCTGACTTCTCTCGCCAGGAAGTCTGCTAGATCGAGGAGGTTCGGTTCGGGGCCATTCGGGTCTCGGTGGTCTCTCTGCCGTCTAAAACGCTCCTGTCGAGCGGGCGGCAGCTTCTCCAAGATCCTTTCCACATTTGAGTTGGCGTAAAGTTCATGCCTCCCCTTCTCTCTCTGCGCTCCCAACATCCCTACCAGGGACTGCACTCTGATGGACAGGTCGTCCAGTGCTCGATTGTCTATTGCTGGGGGTAAGCGGTCGATGTGTCGGATCTCCTGGATCACGTAATCCCATATGCGCCCATACCTCTGGTCCAATGCTACCAGCGCTGCTGTGTATGGGGTGGTGGAAGTCGCGTAGGCGAGCGCTATATTATGTGCGCGGGGTACCTTTAAGTGCTTCAGTAGGATGGCGTATTTGTGGCGTTCATCCAATACATCCACCAACATGGTCTCCAGACACATGCAGAGTTCTGTATACTGGGCCCGGTTCTCTTGGGTGAAGTCGGGTACCATAGGCGTGCCAATGTATGACGCTGACTGTGGATACATCGGCTAGCGTTGGGGGAGAGGCCTCCTAGGCGAGTCTCCTCCCGCTCCTTGGTATGGGCTGGTACCGGCAGTGTACCATGGCCCGCTTGTCCAGGTGCTGTTCCTCGGTGCGGGTCGTGCGTCGTGCTCACCCGGGTATAGAGTCGGGGGTCTGTAGCGCAGCTCCGCGGGAGTATGGCCTGGGCTGTACCGGACCTCCTGGTCCGGTAGAGTACTGTGCTGTCGTCGGGCGTGGTTCTCCTCCTCTTCCTCTTCGTCTTCAGTTAGGTCATCCAGTGCTTGTAGTCTCTGGTTTAGCCTCTCCACAGGATATGCTGCTCCTTCCCGGTTGCTAGGTCTCGCTTGGACCGGTGGGGGGAGGTGGTGTGTGGGGGGTATAGACCTCGTCTGTTGGTCAAGTTCAGGGTTGTTCACTCGGCTAGGGGATGCCGCCCTGGAGGTGTGTCTAGACGAGTTCCTGGAGCCTCTGGCGGAGGGAGAGGGTGTTGTCCGTCTGATCAGCTGTTCTATTAGTTGCGCTTGCTGTCTGTCGCGCTCTGCGTCCCGTAGAGCACCAGCAGCTGCTCGCTGGCTGTCTGCTCGGTCTCGGGCCACATTCTCTTCTCTCTGAATGCGTCTTATTTCTAGACGTATATGCTCTTCTTCGCTCCGCTGCTGGATCTGCAGTCGGTCGCGTTCAGCAGCGGCGTTCAGGCTGATGAGGAAGGCCTGCTGTAGGGTCCTCTCTGCCTCGCTGGGAGAAGGCGGTTGTATAGGGGAGCCTTCCCTCGGGGTACTCCTTGCGGAGCCTTGGAGCTCTATCTCCACGGTGCTCTCCCCGTCTTCTTCCGTGCCGAGTTCTCTCTCGGTGGCGTTGTATTCCTCCCGGGACTCATCGGGGACTACTTCTTCAGTACTGGCGGGGTGTGAAGTCATGTCTGGTTCCCACTGGTCCCCACCGTGAACTTGGTCAGTTACATTAGAACCCGTAGGGGCCTCTATGGTCGGGGTAGTCTGGGCGTTGGGGTTAGACATACTTTTACTTTCTAGTTTTACCGCGTTTACTGTTAGTAGAAGACTAGGTTGTTGACTGACAGCGTAAGCCTCTAAGTACTGAGGGAGCCGTCGTTCGCGCTGCGGGCGTTGGTTAGGAGGATCGTTTCGTGGAGTGTTCATCATAGGCCATTTCAATATTAATAACACTATATTAATATTACACTAATTACCATCCGGCTCGAAGGACCAATTGTAACTGAGGGGTACAATTCCCTGACTGTATTACTAGATATGATACTTACTACCACTACCTTTGTACTTAATATTCGGCCACCCAGTACTCGGCATAAATATATTATGATGAACACTGTCACGTAGATGAAACGGATCCAACACAAATGTACGAATTAGAAATAGGTCTTTATTTCTACACAGCGATGGTGTGTAGAGCAAGCACTTAATCAAATCAATCACATTTATGAATGGGAATTAGTATGCACTTTTATGGCAAGAGTATTCGTCGGTATATCAATAGAGAATGTCCAATCTCTGAAGGCGCAGGTGGTACATATACGACCTGGAATAGTTTAAGGAATAACAGCAATGATACTTTAATGATTATAGGCTGGATACACTAGGGGGGGTTAATCCGGTCGCTTGTAAGCCGACAGGAGTAGGAAGGGGGGGGGGGTAGAATCCGGCTGCCTCATCCGGCCAAGGGTATCCCAGGTGAACCCACTGTAGTGCCGTTCAATGCGCCGGCGATCCTTGGACCACAGATGAAAGCAGGTGGACTCTTTGTGGGCCGGCGTCATCCGGTCCACGGGGGAGAGACGTGAAGCGACCTCGTCTTGCAGAGCGTCTCCTCACCTTGCGTCCTCTCCAGGGGGGGGGGTTCCAACACACGGCAGTGTCGGGGGTCTTTATCCATGGAATAATCAACGTATACAAAGCATAATCCGTGCCTGGGAAGGCGGGCTGTCGTCGGTAGAATAATCCGGTATACAGGTCCACTCGCTCGTCGGCTCTGGGGCTCCTCGGGTGCAGCTTCACGTGGGGTCAACCACCCTGGATAAGCAGCCAGTTCTCTGCCCGAAACGATGGGGTACTGACTACGGTAGTATTCTCACCGCACGAAGCACTATATATTAACAGACTATTATTAGCTTAATAGACTACGTCCAACTCGACGATATAGTGCCAAATATGACTATTCAAATATTAATATACACGATGTCTCAATACCGATGGTAGGCGAACTTGGCCTTACTCCCACACGTGGCGTCGCGGGGAGGCTTTACGTCTGTGACTCTATTGGAGGGTAAGAAACTGGACTGAAAAGGAAGTCCTACTTTAGTAGCGCAGTATATATACGCACTATGAACAAATAGTCCCATTAGTGGTGCGGTAGCCAGATTCCTACGCGGAACTAGGACTTGTTCGTACATGTTGAGCGGTACGTTCAACATGGGTCTGGGGGGTATGGCAGCCTGGCACCAAGGTCTCGACCAATAGTAGAATGGAGACTATTATGGGATGTTCAGTAGGCTAGAATGGATATTCAATGCATATTGTACAAGGAATATACAAGGGATATCAGGGAATATTAGAGAATATACAAATACAATTAAATATATATATATAATAAATATATATATTCGGTTTAATCTGGCCCTTCACAACACTGCCCATACCTGTACCTCCCCTCCCCCCTGCTGCTATGATGCCCGTATGAATATCTTATCTTATCTCATCTTATCTTATCTTATCTTCTCTTATCTTATCTTATACGGTTATATGATAACCTCTGTCATTCAACATAGCAAAACATCATGGCAGCATCAGTGTAATGATTTAAAGAAGCGTTTGACTACAGTAAGGCCTTGTTACTTCTTTGAATTTGTTTTGGACACTGTGATCATAAAATAGTTAGAGACTATTGAAATATTTCCCACATATCCCACACATATGGTTTCCAATCTGCTCACTATCAGATGGATAGCAATTACTGAGGCATTTATTACAACAGATCGCTCCCTAGATAATGGCATGTTTAAAGCAGGTATTTATTGCAGAGTGTGCTAATTGTATTTAAATCACAGCGCTCCCCTTGAAGTTGTGACTAATGAGATTTGTTCACTAGAGAAATTCAGTTTGCTTCAGCGGGATCCCCTGCTCTCTTGGTGTTTCTATGTGATGGAACACAGTGGTTGGCTGGTGCTTTCTCTCTCTCATGCTATAGGTCAATACTTAAACAAGGAGGAGGGGCTTGGCATTCAGGGCAGGGAGAGGCATTACATTAGATCAGCGGTTCTCAAACTACGGGTCGCGACCCAAAGTGGGGTCGTGGTAGGGCTGGGCGATATGGCCTAAATATGATATCACGATATTTTCTGACCTTTCGGCGATACACGATACACATCACGATGTTTTTCTTTTTTACCCCAAACAATTCATTATGAGGCTTACCAAGACAGTATTTGATTTTGCAAGCTAACATTAAAGACAAAATAAAATACCCATGCATTTAGCATTTTTATATTATATATTAGATTTAGATTATATATTGCATATATTTAGCAATGAGATATTATATGATTTAGATATGAAATATGATGAATTGAAAATGGGGGACCCTGATGTAAACAAGAATAAAGTCTTTCTCTGGTCTGCATCCCCTTAACAATTGTATGTATTGAGCTGTACTGTACCCATTCTGCAATATGTTAATAAAGTTTTAAATCAATCAATCAATCAATCAATCAATCAATCAATCAATCAATAGCATTTTAATGAAACTACTGTATATATGTATGTCTCTAAATGTTTTGATGAATTGAAAATGGAGGACCCTTATGTAAAAAAGTCGAAAGTCTTTTTCTGGTCTTCATCCTCCTGTACTGTATTGTACCCATTCTGCAACCCTTTAACAAAGTCTTCACTCATTCATTCTGACGGAAACATATAATTTTGATTGACAGTCGAGTCTGCCAATTACGTCACAGCGCTTGCACCCGCCCTGCTGTTCTTAGCACCAATCGGCAAGCTCCTAGTTTTTTACTTCCTGAATGTCCTGTGGCTCAACAACGTCAACAAAGCTACTAACGTTAGCTCCCCGCGGCCGTCGAGTAGGAGACCAGTGCTCAACAGGACTAAATGAGGCATAATGATTTTACTACAACGAATGTTATAATAAAAGCCTTTCCATACATCCGTCTGATTGAAAACTTTATTAACAGACCGCGGAATGGGCATATCTCAGCACGGGCTGAGATATGAACGAGTAACGTGTGGACAGATTGACGCGACACAATCCTCTTGGGCAAAACATCACGATATCCACGATACGTTGAAAAAGTGTATCGTTAATGAACTGTACCCGATATTTATATAATATCGTCATATCGCCCAGCCCCTAGGTCGTGGGTAGGTGACAGTGCATTGGCAAAAAAAAAAGTTTGGCTAAATATGCCTCATTTTATGAATGTGTATTGATAACATAGTGCTGTAATTACATTTTCTAATAAATATGCATGATCAAGTTCAACAACATGTGCTTTTATTTTGATATTCCTTAATTCCACGTTGAAATTACGCGATACATTAACTCATTGACCGCCACACTGTTTTCCCATCTCTACTAAATGGCGCCAGGGTTATTGACCATTTTAGCGATGTTTGTGGACCCATTGTGTGTTCTGTATTATAGCTATGGAGACAATAGTATGGCTCATTTGACAGGCATTGTTCATAGTCCAACAT
>NC_140179.1:77998467-78008467 GCF_963971535.1 Notolepis coatsorum | reverse complement strand
AAAGGTGCAGAGATTCTGTAGACTTTTTCCACTCAACTCCCCCCCCCCCCCCCCCCCCCCCCCCCCACACTCAAAATGCGCCTGCGACCCATTTTTTGGTGGCGACCCACCAGTTGAGAACCCCGGCTCTAGAGGGAGACTTGGTTTAGCCACCGATGACATGTAAATGAGGAGCATTGACATGATTAACTGTACAAGAATACAGCAAAGGAATACAGGTCAAAAACTGGTGCAATAAATGTATGTCAGACTCATACCATATCAATAATATCATATTGTCTACCATATGAATGACACGCATACCTTTTCACGCATACCTTCCTGGTTTTCCATAGCATGCACACATACACACACACACAGACACACACATTCACGTGTGCATGCAGCCATGCACTCAGTTTGAGTCATTCTGAGGCTTTGATGCATACATTATTTGTGTCTTATTAATCTCCCTCAAGCCTCGGATACACAGAGACAGCTGCTGAACAGGGCCGTCACAAGATCATATAATGATCTACAGCATGACAAGGCCCCGGGCCTGATGGTCTGACCCCTGACCCCAGCATGTTATGCAGCTCTCCAGAGCCTGCTGACTCACTCTATGTTGTCCTTGAATCTGGGCCTCTGATTGGCGCAAACATCTCATTAATAAAATATTTAAAAGGGCAACACTGCAGATGAACCAAAGCTTCTGAGAATATACATATTAACAGAGATGGGGACAGATAGTGAGTGTTGAATGTTAAGTGACTTTTTAAAGTTGGAAAAGAACGTTCTGCCCTCGTTGAGTTGGGACGATGGATGTTACATTAGTTTGTAAATGTGTAAAAAAATATATATATATATGAAATATTTAAAATGTTTTAACCTTTATTTACCCAGGGTAGGTTCGCTGAGCACAGATGCTCTTTTTCAGCTACGCCCTGCTTCACATTCACACAGTTCCATTCACACCTGGGAGCTAAAAAAGAAGTAAAAGTCTGCTTTACGTTGTGGAATTCACAGCAAGAGACGACCACAGCAGCAGTGGGTTATTTAGAGTCATTAATTTTTTTTTTTTCATCAGCGCATAACAAGGTGTTGTTATGCCCTGATGAAGACTACATTAAAGGCTTATCTTTCTTCCTCTAATACTTTTCTGAGTGCCTGGGATCATTTTGGTAGATCTGATGTGGTCTGTCCACTGTGACTGGTCCAATGTAGCTGTGGTGTCCATTTTAAATAAAGGTTTTCAAGTCAAGTCAAGTCAAGAGTTTTATTTGTCACGGCATACAAGTACTGTATACAATGAAATGCGGGGGGTCTTGCCCGCAACGATTGTGCATAATACAATAATACAATAGTAAGAATCCAATAGGATGCGAACGACATTTGTGCAATAATACAAGTAATCAAATATATCGGTATATATGAGTTTTTACAAGAGCATGGTAAGACATGCTAGGTCCTGTGATAGTGCAATACACTGTTAGCTACGGATGAGGCACTGGGTCTTTATGTACACTGCTATACAATGCTATATTATACAATCTCAAGTTATACTATACTATTTTTTAAAGTGACCTTTCATTTTGTAAAGTGACCATAAGTGTGAGCGTGTGCAGCATGAGTGTGTGTGTGTTCATGTTAAAGTGGCTGCTAGTGTGTGAGCGTGTACAGTGTGTGTGTGTTGTGTGTGTGTGCTCATGTGTGCTTGTGTGTGGAGAGTTCAGTGTTTAAGACTCTGATGGCCTGGGGGAAGAAGCTGAGCCGAAGTCTCTCTGTCCTAGTTGCTGGTGTTCGCAGGCGTTTGCCTGACCGCAGCAGCTTGAACAGGCTGTTGTTGGGGTGGTGAGGGTCTTTCATTATCCTGCAGGCTCTGGATTTGCACCTCTTGTTATATAGGACCTGCAGGGGTGGTAGTGCAATACCCGTAGTATGCTCGGCTGAGCGTACCACTCTCTGTAGGGCCTTCTTGTCCTGTGCCTTGCTGTTTCCATACCAGGCAGTGATGTTTCCAGTCAGGATGTTTTTTATGTTGTATTCAAGAGCAAGGAATATTAACTTTGATGAGGTGAGGATATCTACTGTCAGTGGCTCTTGTATAGAGAGAGTCACTGAGTATAAATATCTTGGCCTGTGGCTCGACGAGAAATTAACATTTAAGTTCCATGTGGAAAATCTTGCCACTAAACTGCGACAGAAAATTGGTTTCCTGTACAGAAACAGATCCAATTTTCCTCTATTTAGTAGAAAAAGAATTGTGGAATCAGTCTTCTTATCAGTTTTGGACTATGGTGATGTAATTTATAGGCATGCTGCGGCATCAACTCTTAAACCTCTGGATTCTGCATATCACTCAGCTCTCAGATTTATAACTGGTGACAGATATGATACTCACCATTGTGTCCTGTATGATAGGGTGGGTTGGCCTTCTCTTGCAGAAAGGCGCAACAAACACTGGTATTTATTTATTTTTAAAGCCCTTATTGGTAAACAACCTGTTTATATCTCCTCACTGTTAGATTGGAATATTGGAACCTATTCAACTCGATCGAATGACTGGATGGTTCTTAGGGTTCCTCAGATTTGTTCTGAGTTAGGGAAGTCAGCCTTTTCCTTTGATGCCTCTAACTCATGGAATGTCCTTCAACTCACGCTAAAATTGGAGGTTCTCCCTTCCCTTGGAATGTTTAAATGTATGATTTCAGACCATTGTGTGACTACCTGTAACTGTTTTAGTTGATATTTTAAAATGATTTTTAAACGTTTTGAATTTTTTTACTCTGGTGTTTAAATTTCTGTGAATATTGTTTTTATTATGTACTGTACAATCGTCGTTTCTGTAAATGAGGGAAACCTCAGATGCTTACGATTTTAAATAAAGGTTGAAATGAAAAAAAAATGAAAAATGTATTCCCTGTATCTTTTAGAATTGATTTTAAAGTCCTTAACTCTTAACAATTTAGCACCCTCGTACATCTCCTGTCCTTTTATGTCCCCTCACGAGCCGAGCCCTAAGGTTCTCCACAGCTGGTCTTTTAATTGTTCCTGGGGTGCCCCAAAGGAAAATTGGGGCATCTGCTTTTAAATTCTATGCACCACAGCTGTGGAACACAATCCCAAAAAATATTAGAGAGGCTGGCTCAGTGGACATTTTTAAACGACAGTTGAAAACACACCTTTTTAATATTGCTTTTAATTAGCAACTCTTTTTATTATTTTTCTTTAATCATCAATTTTATCCATTTTCTTTACTTGTGATTTTAGACTGTGTGGTTTACTTTGTTCTTTTTTTAATCTGTTATATTATTCATTGTTTTATCTTTCTTTTATCATGTAATGTGAAGCACTTTGGGCTGCATCTTGTATGAAAAGTGCTATATAAATAAAGTTATTATTATTATTATTATTATTATTATTATTATTATTATTATTATTATTATTATTATTATTATTATTATTATTATTATTATTATTATTATTATTATTCATGCTGTCCTCTGCCCGTCTGCAGGTGCGGCCTGTGGGCTACGATGGCAACAACCCGACGTCGGTGGCCGAGTGGCTGGAGTCCCTGGAGCTGGGAGACTACACCAAGTCCTTCCTCATCAACGGATACACCTCCATGGAGCTGGTCAAGAAGATCTGGGAGATAGAGCTCATCAACGTGAGTCGTCTGATTCTGATCCCGTTACCGTCGCTAGTGTGATAGTAAAGGGTTAACCTTCTGTAGTGTGGCAGTGAAAGGGTTAAAAGCTCAATGGGTAGAGCAGGACTCCCTGTTTCCAATGCCGTTGTTTATAAGCCTAACCCCTTACCTTATTATCCCTAACCTTCACCTCACTGGACAGACCTCGAGACAAAGAAAAAGTATTATGTGTTATTATTATGTATTGGGGCGACAGTGGCTCGGGAGGTAGAGCAGTCGTCTGGCAATCCGGAGGTTTTCCGGTTCGATTCCCGCTCCTCCCGGGCAGCGTGTCGATGTGTCCTTGAGCAAGACACTTAACCCCTAATTGCTCCCGATGAGCAGGTTGGCACCTTGCATGGTCGCCTCCGCCGTCGGTGTGTGAATGTGTGAGTGAATGTGAGAGTGAACGGGTAAAATGTGAGGAACAAATTGTAAAGCGTTTTGGATAATGCTATATAAAAAAGCAGCCATTTACCGTGTGTCTTTAAAACCACAGCCCCCCTGGGGTGAAAATAGACTGTCCCGGGCACAGAGACGTACTGCCAGGGTTAGGGGTTCAATTCCCACTCGGCACTCATGTGAGGCGCTTTATGAAGGGGACGCAATGACACATGAAGAGTGGTTTTGAGAATGCTGTGAGGCTGATGCAGTAGCCAGGCACTATGCATTGTGTTGTACCGTTAGCTTAAAGCAGTTCTGAGGATAATGTCTACCCCTGTACGTTCCTCCTAGTTTCCCTTGTTCTACAGTATGTCCTGTCTTCATCCTGTGATGTCACTTCCTGCTTGCTATACACGTTGGCTGCTGGTGGTATGTGATTTTGGATGATAATGGTGACCTGAGTAGTGTTGAATTATTTCTTGCGCTTTCTTGCGGGAATCGAACCCAGGACCTTCTAGCTGTGAGGCGACAGTGTTGACCTCTACACCACCGTGCCGTATGAATGCAGTCTGAGTCAAGGCTGGTTTCTACTGTATGAATGTAAAGTATGAATGCAGACTGTGTAGATATCCCCAAACCAAAGACACTAGAGTAGAGACCCCTCTCTGTGTGTAGATATCCCCAAACCAAAGACACTAGAGTAGAGACCCCTCTCTGTGTGTAGATATCCCCAAACCAAAGACACTAGAGTAGAGACCCCTCTCTGTGTGTAGATATCCCCAAACCAAAGACACTAGAGTAGAGACCCCTCTCTGTGTGTAGATATCCCCAAACCAAAGACACTAGAGTAGAGACCCCTCTCTGTGTGTAGATATCCCCAAACCAAAGACACTAGAGTAGAGACCCCTCTCTGTGTGTAGATATCCCCAAACCAAAGACACTAGAGTAGAGACCCCTCTCTGTGTGTAGATATCCCCAAACCAAAGACACTAGAGTAGAGACCCCTCTCTGTGTGTGTAGATATCCCCAAACCAAAGACACTAGAGTAGAGACCCCTCTCTGTGTGTAGATATCCCCAAACCAAATAAATAATATAAGCACAAAACTGCTTAGCTAGCCCACTGTCCTTGTAATAAAGAGAGAGAGAGAGAGAGAGAGAGAGAGAGAGAGAGAGAGAGAGAGAGAGAGAGAGAGAGAGAGAGAGAGAGAGAGAGAGAGAGAGGGGGGGGGTTGGGAGGGAGGGAGGGAGGGAGGGAGGGAGGGAGGGAGGGAGTAATGAGTGATCAGCAGGAGGAAGTGGAGAGGGAGTTACATAACTGAGTGGGATGAGATGCTTCACAGCGTTGGGGATACCACCCACACTTTGTGTGTGTGTGTGTGTGTGTGTGTGTGTGTGTGTGTGTGTGTGTGTGTGTGTGTGTGTGTGTGTGTGTGTGTGTGTGTGTGTGTGTGTGTGTGTGTGTGTGTGTGTGTGTGTGTGTGTGTGTGTGTGTGTGTGTGTGTGTGTGTGTGTGTGTGTGTGTGTGTGTGTGTGTGTGTGTGTGTGTGTGTGTGTGTGTGTGTGCGCGCGCGCGTGCAGATACTGTACACTTGTGTTTTATACACTTCTGAGTGTGTGTTGTGTAGCGATATGCTTGTGTGTCCATTCACTTGTGTGTGTGTGTGTAGAGGGAATGCCCTCTATTATATTCAGCGTTACATCTGAATATTTACATCTGATTAACATAACATGTTGTATCAAAGGCTTGGTTACATCACACTGATTAACATAACATGTTGTATCAAAGGCTTGGTTACATCACACTGTCCTGCAGTAACTCTGACCTGAAACTGACCTGCAGATAAATGGGACAGACCAAAGCAACAATCATTTCATAATATGTATAATACTGTAAGAATACTGTGTCATATAAGAATGTTTTGAATTAATATATCATTATAATATTTGTTATTGTCATTCTTCTTCTTCTTCTTTTACTTTTACTTCTTCTTCTTTTACTTCTTCTTCTTCTTCTTCTTCTTCTTCTTCTTCTTCTTCTTCTTCTTCTTCTTCTTCTTCTTCTTCTTCTTCTTCTTCTTCTTCTTCTTCTTCTTCTTCTTCTTCTTCTTCTTCTTCTTCTTCTTCTTCTTCTTCTTCTTCTTCTTCTTCTTCTTCTTCTTAATAATAATTGTTCTCCCTTGCACTGAAGAACCATATAATTTAGTTGAACACAACACTTTACTTACCATTTTTAGATAACAAAGTACTCAACCTCTACAGTTTTTAACTATGAATGAACACAACACTCTAACTTACCATCTTTATATAACAAAGTATTCAACCTTTACGTTAGGTTATAACTATAACCAAGTTCTGTTAACACTAGTGAACGCTCAGCGTCTCATGCATAATCTCGCTTCAGCGTATGCACACTGAATACATTTCAAATGTACCTTTAAATGCCAGCATTCATCTGGCCACACCCCCATCCGCCTACCTACATAAGCCGGGATGGGCCACACACTCATCTCCTTCCCAACAAATTTCATCACAATGAAAAATCAAGGGCCTGCAGCAGCGTCTAGACGCTGAGCGTTCACTAGTGTTAACAGAACTTGGTTATAGTTATAACCTAACGTTCTGTGCCACACTAGCTCACGCTCAGCGTCTCATGCATAATAGGAGCTGAGCGGGAGCTAGAAGCTCGACAAATGTACCCTGCTGAGGCCCCCCACAACCATCAGACCAGGGAGGGCCGAGCCCCCCCGACCCACTCTAATGGAGGGCACCCCCCCTATTGGTGGCCTCACGGGAGGGCGACGGACCCGACCGTGCGAAGAGGCACTCAAGCAACTCAACGCACAGGGTGAGCAGACCGTGGCTTGACCCCACGACTACACACACGCACAACCCGCATGCCACCCGGGAACGAACGGAGGAACAACCTCGTTACTGCCCCCAGAATCACGGGGTCAAGGGCAAACCCAACCCCGTGGCAAGGCCGTAGCAGCGGAGCGCGAAGGAAGACCCAGACCCACCAAAAGGACTGGACTCCCTGGAATGGGGGCCCGGAGAAGTCCATGATGCCAGCATCAAGACCCCACCAGGTGGGCACGTAGTGCCCCGCTCCCCACATCGCCAGCGTATTCGGACAAAGGCCCCTCAGTTACTGCACCTGGTATTCCCAGGCGGAATCCCATCCAAGTACTAACCAGGCCAGAACCTGCTTAGCTTCCGAGATCGGACGAGATCGGGCGTGTTCAGGTTGGTATGGCCGTAAGCCGAGCGGGCCCTGTCCCCCCAATAGTACACCGCCTGGCACACTGACCCTGCAGAACAGGCAGTCAGCATGGCCGTAAGCACACAAAAAAGGTTAACCAACGGAAGCAGGCAGCGCACCGGGGAAAAACCAGGCAACAGGCTGTTAACCCTAGCCCGGAGACTGCGGACGAGACAGGCGCCAGAGGGGACAGCTGAACACAGCCGCCCCGGCGGAAGGAGCGTAAGCTGGCGGTGTTGCATGACCAAGCCTCCATTTAAAAACCCCCACCCAGAGGGGTCGAGGCAGAGAAGGCTGACACGATCGGCAGACGTCATGAACGTGCAGGGGCACCCTCAAACGGTGAACCCGGGAGTTGACACTGCTCCAACACACCAGGGAATCAACCACCTCGGTGTTACCCAATGCGGTGGTTGTTCCTATAACCCCTAAAGAAAAAACTCCAAAACACACCTGCGGGTATACACCGGCTATACCGCAGTACAAGTGATTCAGTTTTCAAAAAGGGTTAACCCAGGCCTACGGGTCGACGAAACATTACTTCGGACCGGGCCTGGCGGTACGGGAAGCACAGGGTCACCAGAGGAGGTCAAAAACCACCCCCACAGGCCCCTCCTCGCCATGCGTGAGAGAGGAGCGAAAAAGAATGGAGAACCAGCCCCTAAGCACACCGTACTTGGTATTCCCAGGCGGTCTCCCAACCAAGTACTAACCAGGACCAACCTGTGTAGCGGCCGAGATCCGACGAGATCGAGCGTGTACAGAATGGCATGGCTGTAAGCCATTACAACAGTGCTGAGTAAAAACGTACTCAACCAGGGTCTCCATAGCGCTTAACCCTGTGACACCCGGACCGACCTGGCATTTTTCCCCCTGAAAAAAGCCCAAGTCCCTCAGGGTACCAGAACAGCAGATCTGCATCCCCGGCGGACAACGGGTTCAACTGATCCGGACCAGCGCAACCAGAACCAGTCCCGTGCCCTAACCACGCCGACATGCCTACTCCAGGAGAAGGGCAGATATGCGTGTCGATCTTAACATGAAAAGAAGGCGCCACCCAGACGTTCGGGCGAACCGCGCCTGGTGGCCCACCCCAAGGGCGTGAGACCCCTCTACATATGTTCAGATCCATTCCGTCATCATCCCCCAGACATGAACGAGAATCCGTCGAAAAACCAACCCAGGTCGTGGGATTTGGTCGTCGGAAGAGGAAAAACCCCCATCTCAGTTGCTTTATAAAAACGCTGTTTCAACCACAAGCAACCAAGGCGTGCCAGTCAGTCGCCTGTTAACAGCGAGCTAGCACTATACGTGCGTCGGGACACACCCCCATCAATGAACAGGCTATTTAGACCTGTCATTGAATCCCCAAGGCGCCCAGGGGAACGACAAGAGGGGTGTGACACTTCCTAACTCCAACACTTTGTGAATAGAAAAGAAGGAAGCATCAACCGTATGTATCCCAGTCTACACAGCCAGGGGTAAACATTTTTCACATTTTTACATCCCACCACCCTCCCATAGGAAGGAGACGGGGATCCCCAGAGAGACTTCCCACGCGAGCTGTACAGATTGAAAAGAATATATTGCACCTTGAGCCATGTAAAAAATTGGTTTTAGGGCTCTCCGGGGAAGAGGCACTGAACCCATACACACTCAACAATCGAATTGAATCGAATACATATACAATAGAACAGGACACCTTCTAGAGGGTCCACTCACTTTGACAATCTGAGGAGGAAGGCTCTGTACTCTGATGGAGGCTCCCTCACATGGAAGAAGGAGTCCGAACTCACAGAAGGCCCGAATAGGCGCTTGGTGAGGAGGAGCCCTGACCACCCCCCTGAAACAGATCCATCACATGGACCTGAACAGCACACGGAAGTCCTACCAACAGAGACGCGCACGGTGACGTACTCTATGGTGGGGGAATTCCTGCTGTGCACACGCCCAATATACCAGGCCGTGGGACCAGGAAACTCCCCCCCCCCCCCCCCCCGTAACGTGCCGAACCGCCACGTGACGGGAACCTTGAAGGACAGGGGGTGTACCCCTGACCAACAGAAACAAGGGGAAGAGGAAAAGTTACCAGTTCACCCCTTTACGACCCCACACCCATGATACGATGTAATGACAAAAAGAGAATATGACACAGTCATAGTCAGCTCTATGAAGCGTCTGACAGCTCCACACAGCGCATGAGCTAACCTGCTATCTGATTTTTACTAAGGAAAAAACACAGAATAGAGAGGGCTCTAAGAGCCCCGGTCCAACATACACATGTGCTTCTGTGGCCAGTCCAACCCAGTTGTAGGTCACATGACACACACAACCCATCATCACCTACAAAAAATGGCAAAAACACTCAACAGAGGAACGCCGTTTTTCACAATGAGAGAATACATAATTCTCGATTAGTAACGGCCACAGGCCTTGCTAAGCACACACGACAGCGACCAAACCATCTTTTCTTTTAGGAAAATAAAGTTTCTCCAGCTGTTTTAGCACAACCTCAGCAATCAAGCTAAGGGTTACATCGCATCCCTACCACACAAAAGACACAAATAGTGCACAACATGTCTGATAGGAGGATGAAAAAGTCCCCAGGGAACCGGGGGGAAAACACAATCCTCTTATTTTACCCTCAATACGGCCAGTTAAAACAGGAAAACCTGTTAATATGTGA
>NC_140179.1:77978467-77993467 GCF_963971535.1 Notolepis coatsorum | reverse complement strand
CCTGACTCAAAATGACAAAATATCACCATTGCTACTCACACTCAACCCAACACAGGACAGCTCACACCCTGGCTTCCACCTGTTGGACCTGTTGCCATCGGGCAGGCGTTACAGGTGCATCAGAGCAGAACACACAGGCTCAGAGACAGTTTCTTCTCCCACAGACATCACCACCCTGAACTCTAACATGCACCAATCACTCACCTTTCCCCATCCTCCCACACTGTGCAACATCCTGATGTGCAATATCCACAGTGCAATACTACCATCTGACACTGTGATTGTTATCTGTGTATTGTTATTCTGTATATTGTTGTTATTTTGTATATTGTACAGGACTGTAACATTGTCTTATTGTATAGCATTTAATGTTTCTGTATAGGATTTTATGTTTCTCTTTTATTACTTGTGATTTTATTACTGCACCTTAAGCTTGAGTCCCAAATCTCGTTGTATGCAAATATAATGACAATAAAGTGCAATCTAATCTAATCTAATCTAACACAGCACTGGTAAAAGCATAACTTTTGAATCTGACTTGCAAACGAAAAGCTAAATCGGCCAAATTTACAAGAACACCGCTTGCCTCTAGCCTGTGTACTCCAACCACGCAGTCCTCTGCCCACGCCGCTTACGCTTATATTTAAAGTTTTAATTTTGCTGTCATTTGGCGCTCTCCATTAATTTCCTCGTTGAGCTGCCTGGCGTGAGATCACTTCACGACGCTCTCTGGTCTCTCCAAGAGGTTCTGAAGCACGTTCTCCATGAATGCACAGGCTACAGAGAGAGAGACAGATAGACAACATACAGACAGACAGACAGACAGACAGACAGACAGACAGACAGACAGACAGACAGACAGACAGACAGACAGACAGACAGACAGACAGACAGACAGACAGACAGACAGACAGACAGACAGACAGTGAAAGGAAGGTGGCCATGCCCGCCTTGATTGTGCAAAAAAATACAAATAATAATAGAATAAAATAGAATAGATAATAAAATAGACATAATAAAAAGTACTAAGATAAAATACAATACAATGCTAAGCTTACGAATTGAAGGTAATGAGTCCTATACTATACAATACACAGTTATGCTATATATAACTATACTAGATATAGTTATAGTTATATACCCTAACGAACTATACTAACTATATATACTGTACAAAAACATACAGTTACAGAGTCTTTGATTAACGATAGAGTTTACTGACAGAATGACATGTTGCAACATGGAGAGACCTATAGGTTACAGCAATGGCCCTAAACCCTAGATCTCCCCAGGAGCTAACAAAGTATTTATACAGGAGAGTAGACAAAAGCTTTGATGTAGAACATAATATTAATTATGATGTACAGAGAGAAATCTGGAATTAGAGAAGAGAGAAGAAGTGTGTTCGTAAATGTCCCTGTCAATGAGTAAGTCTACGGCAGTGCCCACACAGGGCAAACCTCCCTCTCAGGGCGCAGTTCCCTCTCAGGGTGCAGTTCTAGGCCTGGGTTCTACACAGTTTTAAAGCCTGACAGTCTTTCTTGTTTGATACCCACACAGTTTTAATACCTGACAGTCTTTCTAGTTTTATACCCACACAGTTTTAAAGCCTGACAGTCTTTCTAGTTTGATACCCACACAGTTTAATACCTGACAGATTTTCTAGTTTGATACCCACACAGTTTAAAGCCTGACAGTCTTTCTAGTTTGATACCCACACAGTTTAATACCTGACAGTCTTTCTAGTTTGATACCCACACAGTTTAATACCTGACAGTCTTTCTAGTTTGATACCCACACAGTTTAAAGCCTGACAGTCTTTCTAGTTTGATACCCACACAGTTTAAAGCCTGACAGTCTTTCTTGTTTGATACCCACACAGTTTAAAGCCTGACAGTCTTTCTAGTTTGATACCCACACAGTTTAAAGCCTGACAGTCTTTCTTGTTTGACACCCACACACGTGCAGTGTAGAAGTGCAAAGAAGGAGGACAACGTTTCCTTTGAATTGATTGATTGATTGAATAGTTTATTGATTTAAATGAATAACACATAACAATTTAACAGGTATACATATCAGCCCACATATTTACCAATAGGATAAAAAAAACACACACACACACACAATAAAGCCATAATGCTTGTTTCCATTGCGGTCCTTCATCATTGCTGTCCGTGGAGTTATGTCCTGGTGTGCGGATGTGGGTGTTTCATTGTAGTGTATGTGTGTCAGGATGTGTGGTTATAGAAAACCATGATCAGAGTCTGTGGATACGCATGGGTGAGCCCGCCACACCAGGGGGGGGGGGGGGGCGACGACATATTGCAGACAACTTACAATCAATTGATCAACTATTCATACTATTAATACATACATAAATACAGTAGTAATCCATTTTACAAACAACAAAAGAACAAAAGGAAAGACACATAATATAATCCCTTTGTTATCTACTCCCAACTTCCGCTGCTCATGATCCACCTCTTTATAGACATACATATACATATATATACATATTCTTATATATAGATATAGATATAGATATATATGTGTGTGTGTTATTTAAATTGCATATAGTATAATATCTACATCCTGACCTTCACTGCACACTTTTTAGAACTGTATATAGTCATCTTTATTTTAGTCATCTTATTTTATTCTATGCAACATTTATTGTATTGCACTGCACACTTCTTAGAACTGTATATAGTCATCTTTATTTAGTCATCTTATTTTATTCTATGCTAAATGTATTGTATTTTTATTATTGGAAGCTGCTATGGTCGAGGGACCACAATAAACAGAATTTCACTCATCTCATGAATACAGGAATGAGTTTTGGTCTATAGGGAGGTGTAGTGGTTACGTCATTGTTGTTTCCTGTGCGGTCCACCTCGCTTGAAATTGCAATGTATTTCCAATGGACACATTTCTAAATCGTCTCGTTTAAAAAACAAATAAAGCATGAACATTGGCATGGTGCACCTTTCTGTGTGTGTTCATCCACAATCTATAGCTCAACATGAAACAATTCACAATTAATTGTAAAATAATTATGTATAATTTGAATTCAACCAAATGCTTAAAACAATAATGTAAAAGGGAACAAATTTTGTGCAAAATGGAAAGCTTGTCAATGTACCTCCTGTTGCATCTTACTGGGACGAGGTCTGTAGGGCTCCCCCTGGTGGTGTGTTTGTGTACTTTCCTAACGCTGTTAAAATACCCACGAGGTACTGAGGGACAGTATTCCAGAGTATCTTGTGTACCATGTAGAGTTTTAATTGAGAGACCCTCTCCTCAACCCTGAGCCACTTGAATGTTAAAATGTGTCTGTGAAAGGTGAGTCCTGGGATGGAGTTTTAAAATCAGTCTAGCTGATTTGTTCTGAGCTGTCTGTAGCCTACCTTTCAGTGCTACTGTGATGCCAGTGTACCAGGAGGAGCATGCATAGTCATAATGACATTGGATCAGGGCCCCTGCCAGTACTTCTAAGGCTGACCTGTTAATATAGGTGGACACTCTGCAGAGAAAATTGTATTCTCTGGTTGATCTTTGAGACCACCTTTTGTGCCATGCTCACCCCTGATAAGGTGTTGTCCAAAACACATCCTAGGTACGTGACTTCCTCCTTAGCTGTAACCACGATATCTCCTACCACTACTTTGAACCCAGGAGACCTCTTAAGTCGAATGGCAGAGCCAAAAAAGAATAGCTTAGGTTTTACCCAGGTGGAGGGATAACCGATTTTCAACCAGCCAATGACTGATCTTGTCAAGCTCAAGACTGAGTGACCTCTCAACTTCTCTTTCGTCCTGAATGAATGAAAACTTTTATTTAAAATGGACACCACAGCTACATTGGACCAGTCACAGTGGACAGACCACATGTGTTGTTTTGCGTGTTTATAGCACAAGTGCTAGTTTTCAACACCAGTCCATTGAGGCTTTTCTAAAAGATAGAATAAAATGAACAGTATAATACAGAATTAAAATCACAAATCAGAACAAATAATTACCAGAACAAGAGTTCATGATCAAAACAACAAAACCAGTCTGCGTCTACATAATGTGAGCACTGCTGCTTTGATTTCAGCCGTACTTTGAGTCCTCTGCTGAAGACGTTGGTATTGGATTCCAGTTTTAAGCCAGTAGGCAGAGAGTTCCATAAGTTTGCCCCGTTAACAGAGAAGGCAGACTGTCCAAACGAACTCTTGCACATCATGGGAACAGTACAGTCACCATTATTGGAAGCTTGTGTGTTTGCTCTGCTAGAGCTCCAACGTCTAACCACCAGTCCAGAAAATAAAGATGATACATGATTGTGCAAACATTTTGACTGATGGGAGACCATGAGTGCAGCATCGTCCGCAAATAAAAACAAGTTACACTCACAGGAATATTTCATGTCATTGACATATAAAATAAATAAAAGTGGTCCTAAAATACACCCTTGCTGCACCCCGCACGTCTGTTGGAGTGAGGAGGAGATGCTCCCATTAATTTCCACTACTTGTTTCCTGCCTCTCAGATATGACTCCACCTTAAGGACATACTGTTAAAACCATATAGCCTTCAGTTTATGTCGTGGCTAACAGTGTCGAAGGCTTTTTGTAAATCTAATAAAACCATCCCACGGAATTTACCTTTGTCCACCTCTGTTCTAATTTGGTCTGTCGGATATAATAAACAACAGCAACAATCAACACACATGAGCATATTCCACTCTACACACACAAAGTATAAAATGTGAATATAAAATAAATATCTGTATACAAAAAATCTGTATATTGCACTAGTCATATTATCAGAGTTCAGCTGTATATATTATATCTTATCTTGTCTTGCACAGTCTCTGGAGCGTAACAGTAAGAAGCATTTTGTATAAAAGTATCCTGTACTTCTGTATGACAACTATTAAAGAAACTTGAAACTTGAACTTGTATATTATTGCACTTAGCCAGGGTATTATTATACAAACATCATTATTCACAGTATCATAGCTGTTTGACAGAGGTCAGTTCTTTGATGGCACGCGGGTAAAGATTTGTCTGCAAATGTGGGTCTTAATAGACCTAAGCACAAGGCCCTTAACACATTGAGTGCCAATGACGATACATCTCGTTGTTGGCCGCCATGCGTTCAGTGCCAACAACGACAAATCTCGTTATTTAATCGTTATTGCTTTTATTAGCGATATCCATACATTTTTCATCAAGCCAGCCTCACGTTATCATTGGGACTGTCTATGAGCTCGAAAAGGGCAAATACCGCCCCCTATCGTCTCCTGGATGGTATTGCACCCATTGGATTGGACTCAATGGAAATGCATGGGGGGGAAAAAAACGGATTCCACATTTTACTTCTCAGGCAATGTAACCCGAGACTACTGCATTCATTGGGGACCCTCAGAGCAGCGTGGATTATCTGTTTCGAGGTCTAATGTTGAAACAATAAACACGATCGATATTTGGAATGGCGATCAGGAATTGGAATAATCTTTTTGCACAACATCTGATCTGAGGTAAGGAATCTATTTTACCAGTTTTGGGGTAATCAGATGTTTTTTTCACATATTTCACAATGTGTCCCCTATGTGTGTATGTGTGTATATGACGTTAGTGCTGACCAGGTCATAGATAATCGATTTTTCAGCCCGCTTCTCTAGCGTGCATAAGTACACATATACTATCGATAATCTAGCGTTTATTTGAAAACTATTCATAAATCAGCCGGAAAATGACAACGTGTTGTGTGTATTACACTAAGGGCGATTCCTGCGGAATCTTTTTTTTTTCTATAAATTTCCAAAACTATACTCTTTTCAAAACGGTATAAAAACGGAAATGGACCGATGAAAAAACTATCCGTTTCGTACATGTTGACTGCAAGCAAGTCATTGATAAGCGACAGGCGTATTAGACACATAGCCATAATAATAGAATATAGAAATAGCTCCGCGAAAATCATGAAATATCGGAAAATCAGTCCCAAAAGGCTGGCATTCAAGCGATAAATAGTGCGCCCCCTGCTGGCACTCAATGTGTTAACACTTAAACACAAACAGTATGGCCCTTAACACTTAAACACAAACATTATGGCCCTTAACACTTAAACACAAACATTATGGCCCTTAACACTTAAACACAAACAGTATGGCCCTTAACTCTTATAGGGTATGCATGTCTTTGCTCTTGCCAATACATAACATAAATGCTTTTGTTATTATGAGTAGTCTCAAGGTGTGCTTTTGACTATGGTCAATACAATGCGGTAGGCTGTGTCAAGTGTGAGGCTGGGTCAGATGTTAGCATGAGCAGTTTCTATTCAATGTCTATCCACAACACCTCTCAAAGTGAGAGCACTGATCTAGAGTCAGCTTCTGTCTGTTAGAGTGAGTGAGGTCATAAGAAGTATTACTGGTGGTCACTGATCCCAGATCAGCCCTCCTGAAGCTGCTAATGCCGTGCAGTCTGCTGCAGTGACTTGATAACGATCCACAAGATGGCGCTGTTGGCTCTAATTTCAGCTAGAGGCTTCTGTCGTCAGGCAGAGATGAACAGTAACAAACTGCATGAACCTGCAGAGTGGGAGAGGAAATTATTGTTCTCTCTTCAAAAGAGTAACGTAAGAGCTCACAATGAAGCGCTTAGAAAATAGTTGTTTTTCAATTTCCTTTAATATGTGTGTGGGGGGGGGGGGGGGGGCAGACAATGAGAAGGTATTTAATACAGTATGTTGGTGTGTGTTATACAGTATGTTGGTGTGTGTTATACAGTCTATATGTTGGTGTGTGTTTATACAGTATGTGCTGGCTTCCTTGCACATTGCCTTCTGGATTTTATTCTTATTATTAGTTACTCTTGTTTTTGTCTATCCAAAAATGTCTACTGTTTACTGTGAGCGAATTGTAGTGCCAAATTTCCCTTGGGATGAATACAGTATTTCTATTCTATTCTATAAAAGGATGGTCACGGTTGTCATCACATCACATCCTTCCGATAGCACAGCGGTCAAATATTTGACCCTGCGATTCCCCTGTACTTGGACTTGATGTATTTGACAATCTCATGTCCATCCGTCCGTCTGTCTCCCTCCTCCCCCTTTCCCTCTCATTTCTCTCTGTCCAACTCTCTCCCTCTCATTTCTCTCTGTCCATCCATCCCTCCCTCCCTCCCTCCCTCCCTCCCTCCCTCTCTCCCTCCCTCTCTCTCTCTCTCTCTTGCTTTCTCTAGTGAGTGCACCACACGTGTGTACGAATTGAGTTTCAAAGAAGTGCCTCCTTTCATTCCTATTGTATACATGTGAGGACGTGTGTGTGTGTGTGTGTGTGTGTGTGTGTGCGTGTGTGTGTGTGTGTGTGTGTGTGTGTGTGTTCTGTAGGTCTGCTTCTCCTGCAGGGTCAGACTTGTATACACATTCCGACACATTACTGCCACCTGGGGGGGGGGGGGGATCACTCTCTCTCTCTCTCTCTCTCTCTCTCTCTCTCTCTCTCTCTCTCCTCTCTCTCTCTCTCTCTCTCTCCTCTCCCTCTCCCTCTCCCTCTCCCTCTCCTCCTCTCTCTCTCTCTCTCTCTCTCTCTCCCCCTCTCTCTCTCTCTCTCTCGCTCTCTCTCTCTCTCTCTCTCTCTCTCTCTCTCTCTCTCTCTCTCTCTCTCTCTCGCTCTCTCTCGCTCTCTCTCTCTCTGTCACACACACGCACACTTAATTGTAATAGATGAATTATTATATATAGTATTGTATAGTATTTGATCTTAGTACCTTTTATCATTTCACTACATGTCTCGTGTATGTATGTGACGAATAAATCTCTTGAATCTTAGCAAAATCACATCTGTGTGTGCGTGCACGTGTGCGTGTGTGTGTGCGTGTGTGCTTGCGTGCGTGCATGTGTGTGTGTGTGTGCGTGTGTGTGTGTGTGTGTGTGTGTGTGTGTGTGTGTGTGCGTGCGCGCGCGTGTGTGTGTTTGAGGGGTCAAAAGTAAAGCTAGTGATGATTTAAGCCTAGTTCCTGTTGCCATGACGGCTACTAGTTTCCATAGAGACTGCAGATATGTGCACTAGCTATAACAGATTTGAAATGTGTGTGTGTGTGTGTGTGTGTGTGTGTGTGTGTGTGTGTGTGTGTGTGTGTGTGTGTGTGTGTGTGTGTGTGTGTGTGTGTGTGTGTGTGTGTGTGTGTGTGTGTGTGTGTGTGTGTGTGTGTGTGTGTGTGTGTGTGTGTGTGTGCGTGCGTGCGTGCGTGTGTTCATCACCTTCTCTGTCACTTCTCCAAGGGGACAGATTGTCTCACATCACGCCTCCAGATGGCTCCTGCCTTCGTTAAGCCATCGCAGGTTTAACTGCTATCTGATTACTGATTACCGATTACTCCTTTAAAAAGTAATCTAGTTACTTTACTGATTACTCGCTTATCAAAGTAACTTAGTTACGAAGTCATCGTCGTCGTCCCTGCTGCTGCGACAAGAACATTTTATTTTTTTTAAAATAATGCTTTATTGAAAGTGCATAATGTCATAAATCATGATATTGGCTGCTCAGACAGGTCATCATGAGATGTCATCAGCCATCAGGCCATACTCCGGTCTAGCTGACTTTACCCCTGGCTCTCTTATCATCAGCATTATGAGATAGTAACAAAATAGTAACGCACAGCCACTTGGAAAAGTAACTGTAATCAGATTACTGGCTTGTAAAAAGTAACAAGTTAGATTACTATTTACTGAAAAAAGTAATCAGATTAGAGTAACTAGTTACTTAGTAACTAGTTACTGGCATCACTGTATAGGACACACACACACACACACACACACACACACACACACAGTGAAGTGAATATCAGTGCAGATATTGCGTTTTTGTGTGAGTGTACCAGATGTGTGCGCTTGTATGTGTGTGTTCGTATGTACATATTTTCATACACTTCTACTGTATGTGTGTGTGTGTATGAGTGTGTGTGCATGTGTATGTATGTGCGCTTGTATGTTCACACATGTCTGCGTGTGTGTCTGTGACGTGTGTATGTGTGTGTGTGTGTGTGTGTGTGTGTGTATGTGTGTCCTTATGCGTTGATATACACATGAAGACATATATTTAAAAAGGTGTGTGTGGGGATTTGAGTTCATCCCGGCACACGCAGCCGTTATGTGAAAAGTGAGCGAGTGCTGTAGTGTTTTGTGCTAATCTCTAACGTGGGCGGACTGGCCTCAGGAACACGGTGTACATGTACTTCATCCCATCCCATCTCGGCGAGGCTGATCATGCCCTGGCTATGCATTCCATTGTAACACTGGGCGTGCTGGCGTGGGAGGCGTTAACCCTTTCACTGCCACACTACAGAAGGTTAACCCTTTACTATCACACTACAGACGGTTAACCCTTTGGTAGTGTGGGAGTGAAAGGGTTAAGAAAGATGGCATGTGACCTCACATCATGGAGTTCTGAACCGCTGGCTTGCTACTAGGGTTGGGTACCGTTCACATTTGATACCTGTGTGAATTGATACCGGTACCCAACGGTACCCTTTTCCCCCGGTACTATAGTCTCTAAAAATGTAATCTACCTACCTCAGTTGTAAAAAGAATAAAATTCCAAACGTCAAATGATTTATTATCATTATTATTTATTTAGAACAATTTGTTAATATATATATCATATTGCAGCGAGCGTTGTCTGCATTTTCTTTTGCATTACCGGTATGTGGCACCGGTGGATCTCACGTGAATCGGTACTCGGTAGTACTGACGTGATTCGGTCGAGACCCTTAAAAGTACCAGATTCGGTCCCCATCCCTAACCTCACATCACGGTGTTGTTCTGAACCCGCTGGCTTGCTGCTACCTCACATCCACCGGCAAACTGTGTTCACCTTTAACAAGGTTGAGGCGGTTTGCTTTTGAATTAAGTCAAGCCGTGTGATTTTTGCGAACTTTAGAAAAGTTCAAAAATAAACTGAAAATACTAAATGCTATTACTATTATTATTATTCTACTACTACTTCAAGATTCAAGATTCAAGATTGTTTATTGTCATGTGCACAGTTAAACAGACAGTTTGCCGTACAATGGAAATCTTACTTTGCTAGTCCGCCCTTCACACAAAATCACACAATACTTAACACATATATATATATATATTTCTTTACAATTTAAATACAAGCGAGTGCTAAAAAACAAGGTCAAAATCCATATATTTTTAAAAGGATATAAGATATATACAAGGCACAGTGAGTAACATTGCATTACTGCTACTGCTACTACTACTACTACTGCTACTACTACTACTACTACTACTACTACTACTACTACTACTACTACTACTACTACTACTACTACTACTACTACTACTTCTACTACTACTACTACTACTACTACTACTACTACTACTGCTACTACTACTACTACTACTACTACTACTACTACTTCTACTACTACTACTACTACTACTACTACTACTACTACTACTACTACTACTACTACTACTAATAATAATAATAATAATAATAATAATAATAGGCTAATAATAATACATTTACATATCTTCACATATTATTTTCATTACTGTATAATGAAAATGGGGCTCCTGGAACATCGATTGAAGCTACAAGATTCCCTAGAGACTTATAATGTTTCACTATATTATTTACATGTGCAGAGAGCCTACAGTTTAATTAACAATACATAATTTACTGCACAAATAAACATCCTCTGGGCTCACGTTTGGCTGCGCCAAAGTGTTTTTCAAGTGATCATTCTTCAAGTAATTTTTCCTCCCAAAATTACACACAGTGCCGCTTTAAATTATTGTCAACTGTTTGGTTGACAAGAAGGAGGCATTCAACCGGAGAGACTCTGACAAGAAGCAGAGATTAATTGATGATGTATAGGCTCAACGTTTATATGAATCACCTTACATCAGTCGGCAGTTATGTACTTCAGTCTAAGAATCCTACTGTTGGCTATAAGTTATATTTCAGTTTTCAGATACATTAGATTAGATTAGATTCTCTAACTCTTTCTCTGCCTCGCTGTTTCCTGGATATGGCTATGCGCTGCCACGCATTAAACCAATGGAGTCAGTCACCTTGTTTGCAGGGCTATTACTATATTCTATATATAGCTATGGATGCCATACTATGGCCCATTTGACATAGAGTATCTATCGTTCAAGATGTGAAAAAAAATAAAAAATTCCATCCATACATTCCCGTTTTATACCGTGGTGAATATAAGTATGGTTTTAGAGCGGTTTAGGGTCATTCCTGGGAGGATAGTAATAGCCGGCGACGTGTTTTATATTAAATCCATTGGCATTTCGTCCCTACAGACGCTACAATAAAAAATTCAAATGCATATGATCAGTATTATGTTCCATCATGAATGCATGAAAGGGGGGGGGGGGGGTCGTTTCTGATTAATTGATTGTCAATAATGGCATTCGTTAGTACAACAACATACGCTGATCAGGGCGATGGCTATGAAAACAAGGCACAATCAAGCTGAAATTGACGTTAAATTGCTCTTACCTGTGGCCGGTGGGATTCCAAAAAGAATATTCCAATTATTTGATTGCCATCTGGTAGATTGTATGTCCATTTGGCCCACAACATAAGCCACCACAGCATAATGAATCGGGGGTCCCGAAAACGATTCAATGCGATCGGGTGAAGCCCTATGTTCAGGTTATTAGAAAAGTCCACAATATCACAGTTTATGTCCATAACAGCAGAGGTAGGGGGGTTGCTACAGGGAGTTCAGTGTCCGTATGGCAGTGGGGAAGAAGCTGTTTTTAAAGCGGGATGTTTTGGTGGTCAGAGATCTGTAGCGCCTCCCGGAGGGCAGCAGCTGGAAGATATGGTGTGCTGGGTTCATCATTTTATGATGAATGTTTTATTTTTCTGTCACAGCTTTTTTAAATGTAGCTACATACATTCGGAAAAACCTGAGACGCTTGTCTTTTCCGGTTCCTCAACCATAGTAGTTTGGTAATAATAATAATAATAATAATAATAATAATAATAATAATAATAATAATAATAATAATAATAATAATAATAATAATAATAATAATAATAATAATAATAATAATAATAATAATAAAAATAATAATAATAATAATAATAATAATAATAATAATAATAATAATAATAATAATAATAATAATAATAGACAACATTAACACAACGATCTGATGAGTGTTCCCTATCAATTGTATAATGGTTTGGTCATTTGAATATGTCAATCAAATGGTAATGGCTTTTTCTTTTTGAATAGCCAACAATCTTTCAGTTGTGTAGTCAGACCAAATCATTAGGAATTTGATTGTTATGCAACACCTAAAACATACGGTTATTCTATAACCATAGTTATATGAGTATAGTGAGCGCTCTGCTCGTAGTGGAACTGTCCCTTTATCCAGTCTAATAATGAATCATTTTCTCCACGTGCACACACCCATCCGCCTGGCCACACCCACCTCCGCTCCTCTATATAAGCAGGGTCGTGGCCACACCATCAGCTCCTTCCCAAGTCTTTCACCACCGAAGGCGAAGACCACGGGGCCCTCAGTGAGTCCGAGCAGAGCGCTCGCTATACTCATATAACTATGGTTATAGAATAACCGTATGTTATATATCGTATAGCTTACGCTCTGCTCGTAGTGGAACACAGGAGCTGAGCAGAGCGGAAGCTCGACAGATGTACCCGCTGAGGCCCCCCACAACCATCAGAACCGGGGAGGACCCGAGCCCCCTGGACCCCCCTAGAGGAGGACGGGAGGGAATCTGATCCGACTGTCCGAAGAGGGTTTAGCACCTCAAAACGCACAGGGTGAGCAGACCGTGGGACTTACCTTCACTCAGAAGGACACGCGACCACTCAGGCGCGCATCCCACATGCCACCAGGGAACGGAGGGGAAGCAAAACCCCCCCGTCACAGCCCCCAACATCACAGGGTCGAAGGTCAAGAACCCAACCCTGTGGCAAGGCCGTAGCAGCGGAGCACGGAGGTGGACCCAGCCCTAGGAACAACCTGAGGGCCAGGACCCCCCGAAAAAGGGGGCCCGGTGAGGTCAACGATGCCGTAGCATCGGGACCCCACCAGACGGTCACTGGTGACACCACCCCCCACATCGCCAGCGTATCGGACAGGGCCCAAATCAAGAGTAGGCCCTTCCCCCCTAGGCACGCCGCTCTGAAGCACTCTAGCTTACTGCACCTGGTATTCCCAGGGGGTCTCCCATCCAAGAACTAACCAGGGCCGAACCTGCTTAGTTTCCGAGATCTGACGAGATCGGACGTGTCCAGGTTGGCATGGCCGTAAGCCCCAAGAGGCTACCCCCCCACAATACTGTGGGGCCAGACGGCACGCCAGGGAGACAACCCCCAAGGGGGTTGATCCCTCAATCCAGAACTCGACCTGTGCCTGGAGCACTGCGGACTAGACAGGCGTCTAAGGGGTCTACTGTGAGAACAGTACCCGGCGGAAGGGGTGTTCGGTATGCTGAGTACCATGTCATGACCTCCACAAACCTGACCCCTCCAGCGGGGTCGAGGTTCAAAGGAGAGGCTGACACAATTGGCAGACGTCATGAAAGATGTGGGGGCATACTCTCGGGCAGACGGGGTCAAGCCCGGCCTCAACCCGAGAGTCGACACTGCTACCAACACACCGGAGAACCAACCACCTCCCTATGTTTAGTTTAACAGGAGGCGGTTGTTCCCTTAACCCACCAAGAAAACTTAGAAACATAACTGCGCGTATACACAGGCTATACAAGCAGTACAAGTGTTTCAGTTTTCAAAGTGTTAACCCAGGCCAACAGGTTGACGAGAACGAGTCTGGACCTGGGCCTGGCGGACCGGGACCTACACAGGGATGCCTAGAGGGGTTGACAGCAACCACCCCGACAGCCCCCTCCCATCCCCGCCCAGCAGGGGGAGGGAGGGGTGAAACAAATGGAGAAGGAACAGGCCCCCTAACACAGCGCAAGGTACAACACAGTATGGACCAAGCACGTCACTGTTATGGGCAAGTCGTAGTGGCATACATATGACACACATCCACGACATCAATCCCCGCAAAGCCTGGACCGACCCGGCATTTCCCCCCCGGAAAAGCACAAAGTCCTTCGGGGTACCAGAACAGCAGATCTGCGCCCCGGCGGACAACGGGTTAACTGACCTGGTCCGGCGCGACCTGAACCAGTCCCGCGTCCTAGTCACGCCGCCATCCCCAGTCCTAAGAGGGGGGTAGGTACGCGTGTCGATCTAAAACATCACAGAGGGCGCCACCAAGATGGACAGTACGTGAATGCGCTGCTCCTGGCGGCCAACCTCATGGGCGTGAGACCCCTCCTAGTCTAACCTAGTGCACTGGCGCTCGGTAGAGATAACAAATCTCCTTCCCAGTCGCCCGCATAAAAAACGCCATTTCCATGAATTGGGCAACCAAGGCGCGCCGGCCCATAACGTGGTTCCACATTGGAAGCACCCAGGGCCAGCGCTATATGCACGTCAAGAACCCAAAACACATCAATGGTGAATTCCAATCAGGAACACCAGACAACCTTCCCTCCATGCTGTCTGGGACGAGCAGCAGGAACCCGGTCAATAAGACACAGACACGGGTCTCATATGATGCGTCTGAGGGCAACCCTGTCAATTCTGCTCCTCACATAAGAGGGGAAGACAGAAGTTCCCCCAGAGAGACCTCTATGTGAGTAACAATTGAAAAAGATACATGTAATAATAATTGGGCCAAGTGACCAATGGCCCAATACACACTGTAATAGAGAGCAGAGCAGAAAACTAACAGCTTTCGAATGCATCGCATCATCCAACTTTGACAATGACAGCGGTCTGCAGCACAGAACCTGTAAACTCACGGATGTGTGGCGCCTAGTGACGTATTCCATGGCCGGGGGGAAATCCCGTGACCCACCCATCCTAACATGGAGTGGAACCAGGGAACCCCCCCCCCCCCCCCCTTCCCCCTCCCTGTG
>NC_140179.1:77949919-77973267 GCF_963971535.1 Notolepis coatsorum | reverse complement strand
CATGACGGCTACTAGTTTCCATAGAGACTGCAGATATGTGCACTAGCTATAACAGATTTGAAATGTGTGTGTGTGTGTGTGTGTGTGTGTGTGTGTGTGTGTGTGTGTGTGTGTGTGTGTGTGTGTGTGTGTGTGTGTGTGTGTGTGTGTGTGTGTGTGTGTGTGTGTGTGTGTGTGTGTGTGTGTGTGTGTGTGTGTGTGTGTGTGTGTGTGTGTGTGTGTGTGTGTGTGCGTGCGTGCGTGCGTGTGTTCATCACCTTCTCTGTCACTTCTCCAAGGGGACAGATTGTCTCACATCACGCCTCCAGATGGCTCCTGCCTTCGTTAAGCCATCGCAGGTTTAACTGCTATCTGATTACTGATTACGATTACTCCATTAAAAAGTAATCTAGTTACTTTACTGATTACTCGCTTATCAAAGTAACTTAGTTACGAAGTCATCGTCGTCGTCCCTGCTGCTGCGACAAGAACAGTTTTTTTTTTTTTAAATAATGCTTTATTGAAAGTGCATAATGTCATAAATCATGATATTGGCTGCTCAGACAGGTCATCATGAGATGTCATCAGCCATCAGGCCATACTCCGGTCTAGCTGACTTTACCCCTGGCTCTCTTATCATCAGCATTATGAGATAGTAACGCACAGCCACTTGGAAAAGTAACTGTAATCAGATTACTGGCTTGTAAAAAGTAACAAGTTAGATTACTATTTACTGAAAAAAGTAATCAGATTAGAGTAACTAGTTACTTAGTAACTAGTTACTGGCATCACTGTATAGGACACACACACACACACACACACACACACACACACACACACACACACACACACACACACACACACACAGTGAAGTGAATATCAGTGCAGATATTGCGTTTTTGTGTGAGTGTACCAGATGTGTGCGCTTGTATGTGTGTGTTCGTATGTACATATTTTCATACACTTCTACTGTATGTGTGTGTGTGTATGAGTGTGTGTGTGCATGTGTATGTATGTGCGCTTGTATGTCCACACATGTCTGCGTGTGTGTCTGTGTGCATGTGTGTGTGTGTGTGTAGTGTGTCCTTATGCGTTGATATACACATGAAGACATATATTTAAAAGGTGTGTGTGGGGATTTGAGTTCATCCCGGCACACGCAGCCGTTATGTGAAAAGTGAGCGAGTGCTGTAGTCTTTTGTGCTAATCTCTAACGTGGGCGGACTGGCCTCAGGAACACGGTGTACATGTACTTCATCCCATCCCATCTCGGCGAGGCTGATCATGCCCTGGCTATGCATTCCATTGTAACACTGGGCGTGCTGGCGTGGGAGGCGTTAACCCTTTCACTGCCACACTACAGAAGGTTAACCCTTTACTATCACACTACAGACGGTTAACCCTTTGGTAGTGTGGGAGTGAAAGGGTTAAGAAAGATGGCATGTGACCTCACATCATGGAGTTCTGAACCGCTGGCTTGCTACTAGGGTTGGGTACCGTTCACATTTGATACCTGTGTGAATTGATACCGGTACCCAACGGTACCTTTTTTCCCCCGGTACTATAGTCTCTAAAAATGTAATCTACCTACCTTGCCTACCAGTTGTAAAAAGAATAAAATTCCAAACGTCAAATGATTTATTATCATTATTATTTATTTAGAACAATTTGTTAATATATATATATCATATTGCAGCGAGCGTTGTCTGCATTTTCTTTTGCATTACCGGTATGTGGCACCGGTGGATCTCACGTGAATCAGTACTCGGTAGTACTGACGTGATTCGGTCGAGACCCTTAAAAGTACCAGATTCGGTACCCTTCCCTAACCTCACATCACGGTGTTGTTCTGAACCCGCTGGCTTGCTGCTACCTCACATCCACCGGCAAACTGTGTTCACCTTTAACAAGGTTGAGGCGGTTTGCTTTTGAATTAAGTCAAGCCATGTGATTTTTGCGAACTTTAGAAAAGTTCAAAAATAAACTGAAAATACTAAATGCTATTACTATTATTATTATTCTACTACTACTTCAAGATTCAAGATTCAAGATTGTTTATTGTCATGTGCACAGTTAAACAGACAGTTTGCCGTACAATGGAAATCTTACTTTGCTAGTCCGCCCTTCACACAAAATCACACAATACTTAACACATATATATATATATTTCTTTACAATTTAAATACAAGCGAGTGCTAAAAAACAAGGTCAAAATCCATATATTTTTAAAAGGATATAAGATATATACAAGGCACAGTGAGTAACATTGCATTACTGCTACTGCTACTACTACTACTACTGCTACTACTACTACTACTACTACTACTACTACTACTACTTCTTCTACTACTACTACTACTACTACTACTACTACTACTACTACTACTACTACTACTACTACTACTACTACTACTACTACTAATAATAATAATAATAATAATAGGCTAATAATAATACATTTACATATCTTCACATATTATTTTCATTACTGTATAAACAAACTGTCCCCTGAAAATGGGGCTCCTGGAACATCGATTGAAGCTACAAGATTCCCTAGAGACTTATAATGTTTCACTATATCATTTACATGTGCAGAGAGCCTACAGTTTAATTAAGAATACATAATTTACTGCACAAATAAACATCCTCTGGGCTCACGTTTGGCTGCGCCAAAGTGTTTTTCAAGTGATCATTCTTCGAGTAATTTTTCCTCCCAAAATTACACACAGTGCCGCTTTAAATTATTGTCAACTGTTTGGTTGACAAGAAGGAGGCATTCAACCGGAGAGACTCTGACAAGAAGCAGAGATTAATTGATGATGTATAGGCTCAACGTTTATATGAATCACCTTACATCAGTCGGCAGTTATGTACTTCAGTCTAAGAATCCTACTGTTGGCTATAAGTTATATTTCAGTTTTCAGATACATTAGATTAGATTAGATTCTTTAACTCTTTCTCTGCCTCGCTGTTTCCTGGATATGGCTATGCGCTGCCACGCATTAAACCAATGGAGTCAGTCACCTTGTTTGCAGGGCTATTACTATATTCTATATTATAGCTATGGATGCCATACTATGGCCCATTTGACATAGAGTATCTATCGTTCAAGATGTGAAAAAGAAAAAAAAATTCCATCCATACATTCCCGTTTTATACCGTGGTGAATATAAGTATGGTTTTAGAGCGGTTTAGGGTAATTCCTGGGAGGATAGTAATAGCCGGCGACGTGTTTTATATTAAATCCATTGGCATTTCGTCCCTACAGACGCTACAATAAAAAATTCAAATGCATATGATCAGTATTATGTTCCATCATGAATGCATGAAAGGGGGGGGGGGTCGTTTCTGATTAATTGATTGTCAATAATGGCATTCGTTAGTACAACAACATACGCTGATCAGGGTGATGGCTATGAAAACAAGGCACAATCAAGCTGAAATTGACGTTAAATTGCTCTTACCTGTGGCCGGTGGGATTCCAAAAAGAATATTCCAATTATTTGATTGCCATCTGGTAGATCGTATGTCCATTTGGCCCACGACATAACCCACCACAGCAAAATGAATCGGGGGTCCCGAAAACGATTCAATGCGATCGGGTGAAGCCCTATGTTCAGGTTATTAGAAAAGTCCACAATATCACAGTTTATGTCCATAACAGCAGAGGTAGGGGGGTTGCTACAGGGAGTTCAGTGTCCGTATGGCAGTGGGGAAGAAGCTGTTTTTAAAGCGGGATGTTTTGGTGGTCAGAGATCTGTAGCACCTCCCGGAGGGCAGCAGCTGGAAGATATGGTGTGCTGGGTTCATCATTTTATGATGAATGTTTTATTTTTCTGATGAGTGTTTGTTTTCTGATTCAGATTCAGATTATTTTATTGTCACAGCTTTTTTAAATGTAGCCACATACATTCAGAAAAACCTGAGACGCTTGTCTTTCCCGGTTCCTCAACCATAGTAGTTTGGTAATAATAATAATAATAATAATAATAATAATAATAATAATAATAATAATAATAATAATAATAATAATAATAATAATAATAATAATAATAATAATAATAATAATAATAGGCTAATAATAATTAACACAACGATCTGATGAGTGTTCCCTATCAATTGTATAATGGTTTGGTCATTTGAATATGTCAATCAAATGGTAATGGCTTTTTCTTTTTGAATAGCCAACAATCTTTCAGTTGTGTAGTCAGACCAAATCATTAGGAATTTGATTGTTATGCAACACCTAAAACATACAGTTATTCTATAACCATAGTTATATGAGTATAGCGAGCGCTCTGCTCGTAGTGGAACTGTCCCTTTATCCAGTCTAATAATGAATCATTTTCTCCACATGCACACACCCATCCGCCTGGCCACACCCACCTCCGCTCCTCTACTAAGCGGGGTCGTGGCCACACCATCAGCTCCTTCCCAAGTCTTTCACCACCGAAGGCGAAGACCACGGGGCCCTCAGTGAGTCCGAGCAGAGCGCTCGCTATACTCATATAACTATGGTTATAGAATAACCGTATGTTATATATCGTATAGCTTACGCTCTGCTCGTAGTGGAACACAGGAGCTGAGCAGAGCGGAAGCTCGACAGATGTACCCGCTGAGGCCCCCCACAACCATCAGAACCGGGGAGGACCCGAGCCCCCTGGACCCCCCTAGAGGAGGACGGGAGGGAATCGGATCCGACTGTCCGAAGAAGGTTTAGCACCTCAAAACGCACAGGGTGAGCAGACCGTGGGACTTACCTTCACACAGAAGGACCCGTGACCACTCAGGCGCGCATCCCACATGCCACCAGGGAACGGAGGGGAAGCAAAACACCCCCGTCACAGCCCCCAACATCACGGGGTCGAAGGTCAAGAACCCAACCCCGTGGCAAGGCCGTAGCAGTGGAGCACGGAGGTGGACCCAGCCCTAGGAACAACCTGAGGGCCAGGACCCCCCGAAAAAGGGGGCCCGGTGAGGTCAACGATGCCGTAGCATCGGGACCCCACCAGACGGTCACTGGTGACACCACCCCCCACATCGCCAGCGTATCGGACAGGGCCCAAATCAAGAGTAGGCCCTTCCCCCCTAGGCACGCCGCTCTGAAGCACTCTAGCTTACTGCACCTGGTATTCCCAGGGGGTCTCCCATCCAAGAACTAACCAGGGCCGAACCTGCTTAGTTTCCGAGATCTGACAAGATCGGGCGTGTCCAGGCTGGCATGGCCGTAAGCCCCAAGAGGCTACCCCCCCACAATACTGTGGGGCCAGACGGCACGCCAGGGAGACAACCCCCAAGGGGGTTGATCCCTCAATCCAGAACTCGACCTGTGGCTGGAGCACTACGGACTAGACAGGCGTCTAAGGGGTCTACTGTGAGAACAGTACCCGGCGGAAGGGGTGTTCGGTATGCTGAGCACCATGTCATGACCTCCACAAACCTGACCCCTCCAGCGGGGTCGAGGTTCAAAGGAGAGGCTGACACAATTGGCAGACGTCATGAAAGATGCAGGGGCATACTCTCGGGCAGACGGGGTCAAGCCCGGCCTCAACCCGAGAGTCGACACTGCTACCAACACACCGGAGAACCAACCACCTCCCTATGTTTAGTTTAACAGGAGGCGGTTGTTCCCATAACCCACCAAGAAAACTTAGAAACATAACTGCGCGTATACACAGGCTATACAAGCAGTACAAGTGTTTCAGTTTTCAAAGTGTTAACCCAGGCCAACAGGTTGACGAGAACGAGTTCGGACCTGGGCCCGGCGGACTGGGACCTACACAGGGATGCCTAGAGGGGTTGACAGCAACCACCCCGACAGCCCCCTCCCATCCCCGCCCAGCAGGGGGAGGGAGGGGTGAAACAAATGGAGAAGGAACAGGCCCCCTAACACAGCGCAAGGTACAACACAGTATGGACCAAGCACGTCACTGTTATGGGCAAGTCGTAGTGGCATACATATGACACACATCCACGACATCAATCCCTGCGAAGCCTGGACCGACCCGGCATTTCCCCCCCGGAAAAGCACAAAGTCCTTCGGGGTACCAGAACAGCAGATCTGCGCCCCGGCGGACAACGGGTTAACTGACCTGGTCCGGCGCGACCAGAACCAGTCCCGCGTCCTAGTCACGCCGCCATCCCCAGTCCTAAGAGGGGGGTAGGTACGCGTGTCGATCTAAAACATCACAGAGGGCGCCACCAAGATGGACAGTACGTGAATGCGCTGCTCCTGGCGGCCAACCTCATGGGCGTGAGACCCCTCCTAGTCTAACCTAGTGCACTGGCGCTCGGTAGAGATAACAAACCCCTTTCCCAGTCGCCTGGCATAAAAAACGCCATTTCCATGAATTGGGCAACCAAGGCGCGCCGGCCCATAACGTGGTTCCACATTGGAAGCACCCAGGGCCAGCGCTATATGCACGTCAAGAACCCGAAACACATCAATGGTGAATTCCAATAAGGAACACCAGACAACGTTCCCTCCATGCTGTCTGGGACGAGCAGCAGGAACCCGGTCAATAAGACACAGACACGGGTCTCATATGATGCGTCTGAGGGCAACCCTGTCAATTCTGCTCTTTACATAAGAGGGGAAGACAGAAGTTCCCCCAGAGAGACCTCTACGTGAGTAACAATTGAAAAAGATACATGTAATAATAATTGGGCCAAGTGACCAATGGCCCAATACACACTGTAATAGAGAGCAGAGCAGAAAACTAACAGCTTTCGAATGCATCGCATCATCCAACTTTGACAATGACAGCGGTCTGCAGCACAGAACCTGTAAACTCACGGATGTGTGGCGCCTAGTGACGTATTCCATGGCCGGGGGGAAATCCCGTGACCCACCCATCCTAACATGGAGTGGAACCAGGGAACCCCCCCCCCCCTTCCCCCTCCCTGTGACGCGCTGCCCCTCAGCCGACAGGGAGACTGACAGGCAGGAGGTCCCACCTCCCGGCCAATCAGTAAAAGGGGGGGAGGGATTTATTAGACCCCTCACCCCTGATACGATGCAACAACAAAGCAGAGCCATGACACCAGTCGTAGCGCGCTACATGAAAGCGCATTATACCTGTTAGGGTAACAGCTTCACATTCTGCATGCCAGCCACAGACAATAAACTCGTTTGTGCAAAAAAAACTGGTCCCAGGAAAACAAAGCTACGACTTCACTGAGGAGGAGCCTATGTTATCATGGGGCATCAGACTAGAACCCCCTCCACGCCGCTAAGGGGAAGCGAAAAGGATTCTAGCCTGGAGCCGACCTTCGCAAGCTGTGCAGTTGTCCCCCCACAATTGACACACCTGAAGCCCACGTCGCAAAAACATCACCCGCCCAGAGAGGCCGTCAGCCCTCACACAGCCGACCGCCTCCCAAAGCGTAGTATCCAGCTGCAGAGCCGGAGACAATGTGCAAAGCGCCGGTGGAGGTCAGAATGATCATCATCTTTTAGACACTGCGGTGGCGAAGACATTATCGCTGTATTTCCTCGAAAAATAGTGAGAGAGAAAACAAAGATACAATGTCAACACAGCTCCTCTTCTCGTCAACAAACTATTTTGGCACTAAACTCTAAAGTGGTGTATACAGGCACTTTTTCGGTGGTGAAAATAGGGAAGGAGCTGATGGTGTGGCCACGACCCCGCTTATGTAGAGGAGCGGATGTGGGTGTGGCCAGGCGGATGGGTGTGTGCATGTGGAGAAAATTATTCATTATTAGACTGGATAAAGGGACAGTTCCACTACGAGCAGAGCGTAAGCTATACGATATATAAGTACATAGTCGTTGAGTCGAACGGTGACAATCTTAGCTTTCAAGCAATGTATTGGTTCATTGGCATAAAAGTATTGGATCGCCTTAAAAACGAGGCCAAAGTGCCGCGAGTGCAAAACGGGTCGTATATATGACCTGGTGCGTGTTAAGAGGTTAACTATGAATGTATGCAAGACCTCAATTTACAGTACCCCACACACACACACACACACACACACACACACACACAACTATCACCCCATGCCTCTATCCCACCAGATCACATGAATAGGAGCTCATAAAGACAGCTAAACTTAGCATGATGTCAAGCTAGCAGCCTTGGGTTTCATGTACATGATACAGTAGCTTTGGCACTCAAACTTCACACATAACCGCATGCACGCATACTGTACACTTACTGTAAACATTATGCACATGTACACAACTGTGGTCCCCGTTCTGTCTTATGGGTATACATATTTATAGGGGTTAGAATAATATAATACAATGTGTGGTTTGAGAGGAGGTATTGACTGATAATAGAATAGAATGTGGGGATAGAGAGGACGTATTGACTGATAATATAATATAATGTAGGGTTTGAGAGGAGGTATTGACTAATAATATAATAGAATGTGTGGTTAGACAGCAGGTATTGACTGATAATATAATATAATGTAGGGTTTGAGAGGAGGTATTGACTAATAATATAATATAATGTGTGGTTAGACAGCAGGTATTGACTGATAATATAATAGAATGTGGGGATAGAGAGGACGTATTGACTGATAATATAATATTATGTAGGGTTTGAGAGGAGGTATTGACTAATAATAGAATGTGTGGTTTGAGAGCAGGTATTGACTATAGTAATAATATAATGTGGGGTTAGACAGCAGGTATTGACTGGTAATATAATGTGTGGTTAGACAGCAGGTATTGACTAATAAGTAATAATATAATATAATGTGTGGTTAGACAGCAGGTATTGACTAATAAGTAATAATATAATATAATGTGTGGTTAGACAGCAGGTATTGACTAATAAGTAATAATATAATATAATGTGTGGTTAGACAGCAGGTATTGACTGGTAATATAATGTGTGGTTAGACAGCAGGTATTGACTAATAAGTAATAATATAATATAATGTGTGGTTAGACAGCAGGTATTGACTAATAAGTAATAATATAATATAATGTGTGGTTAGACAGCAGGTATTGACTAATAAGTAATAATATAATATAATGTGGGGTTAGACAGCAGGTATTGACTAATAAGTAATAATATAATATAATGTGGGGTTAGACAGCAGGTATTGACTAATAAGTAATAATATAATATAATGTGGGGTTAGACAGCAGGTATTGACTAATAAGTAATAATATAATATAATGTGTGGTTAGACAGCAGGTATTGACTAATAAGTAATAATATAATATAATGTGTGGTTAGACAGCAGGTATTGACTGGTAATATAATGTGTGGTTAGACAGCAGGTATTGACTAATAAGTAATAATATAATACAATGTGTGGTTAGACAGCAGGTATTGACTAATAAGTAATAATATAATATAATGTGTGGTTAGACAGCAGGTATTGACTAATAAGTAATAATATAATATAATGTGGGGTTAGACAGCAGGTATTGACTAATAAGTAATAATATAATATAATGTGTGGTTAGACAGCAGGTATTGACTAATAAGTAATAATATAATATAATGTGTGGTTAGACAGCAGGTATTGACTAATAAGTAATAATATAATATAATGTGGGGTTAGACAGCAGGTATTGACTAATAAGTAATAATATAATATAATGTGGGGTTAGACAGCAGGTATTGACTAATAAGTAATAATATAATATAATGTGGGGTTAGACAGCAGGTATTGACTGGTCCTTGGCATTTCCTGTCTCGCGTGCTGAGGCCCGTTTCACACGCCATGTCCTATGAAAGAGTATGATGTCATAGGTTAGAGTCACATGACGTGGCAATTTATATATTACATTCCACTATGAATTAGGAATAGCAGGCAAGCCTTGCCTCCTTTTTTTTTTTTTATATATTATATATATACTGTGTATACACTTCTAAGTCATGCAGCATGTGAAGTACATGTACATATACACACACACACACACACACACACACACACACACACACACACACACACACACACACACACACACACACACACACACACACACACACACACACACTTAGCAAGCAAGCACGAGCATGTCTCTGGATGGCCCCAGCGTCTCCATAGTAACGGGATGGAGAGAGAGAGAGAGAGAGAGAGAGAGAGAGAGAGAGAGAGAGAGAGAGAGAGAGAGAGAGAGAGAGAGAGAGAGAGAGAGAGAGAGTGAGTAAGAGAAGGGGGGGGGGGGGTGTTACTGTAAACTGGGTAGAGACAGCGAGAGAGACGAGAGTGTGAAAAGGCAAGAGCCGTGAGTGAGAGAGTGCGTAGGGGAGAGAGAGAGAGAGACAGAGAGAGAGAGAGCGAGAGAGGGAGGGAGGGAGGGAGGGAGGGGAGGGAGGTGCAGTGAGAGTGGAGCGGTGCGTTCAGGCAGAGACATGTAGGAGATCTACTCTGGCTGCCGCAGCGCAAGAGAGAGGAGGAACGCTTGAGCCCTGGAAATCTCTGCAGAGAGAGAGAGAGAGAGAGAGAGACTCAGCTCGTGGAGGAAGAAGCCAGGAATAAAGGCAAGGGAAGAGAGGAGACGAGACCGTGGATAAAGAAAGAGAGAAAGACAGAGAGTGGGCGAGAGAGAAAGAGAGAGAGAGAGAGAGGGTGGAACGAGTTGCTACACAGCACAAACCTCATCTATCCGCTATCAACAAGAACGAGAGAGAGAGAGAGAGAGGTGGTGACAGAGTGAGTAAAGGAGAGACTGAGGACTGAGGAGAGAGGGGGGAGAGAGAGAGAGAAGGAGCGACTGGAGAAACTGTAGACTCCTCTCCAACTACTCCCCTGTTCGGAGTACCCCCCCCCCCCCCCCCCCCCCCCCCCCTGAAGAAAGGTAGGTCTCCTGGGAATGAAGTGATGAGGTGATGAGGAGAAGGAGGGATGGATGAAATAACTGTAAAGAGAAGGAGAGATGGAGAATGCGAGCAGGAGAGAATGGTGTGCTGTGTTGTTTATGGCCAGTGTTTCATTGTTCTTCGCTTGTTAGCTTGCTTTTCTCCGCATATTTTCTCTCTCTCTCTCTCTCTCTCTCTCTCTTCTCTCTCTCTCTCTCTCTCTCTCTCTCTCTGCCTTCTCTCTCTCTCTCTCTCTCTCTCTCTCTCTCTCTCTCTCTCTGTCTATCTGTCTATCTGTCTCTGTGTGTGTCTCTTTCTCTCTGACTCTGTCTCTCTCTGTCTCTCTCTCCCTCAGTCTCTCTCTCTCTCTCTCTCTCTCTCTCTCTCTCTCTCTCTCTCTCTCTCTCTCTCTCTGTCTCTGTCTCTGCCTCTTTCTCTCTCTCTCTCTCTCTCTCTCTCTCTCTCTCTCTCTCTCTCTCTTCTCTCTCTCTCTCTCTCTCTCTCTCTCTCTCTCTCTCTCTCTCTCTCTCTCTCTCTCTCTCTCTCTCTCTCTCTCTCTCTCTCTCTCTCTCGCTGTGTGTTCTACGAGGTGCCACAGTGCCCTGAGGTGATAAGAGCATATGAAACGCTTCTATGGTGCTCAATCAACACTGCTGACTATGCTTAATTTACTGCCTTTGCAATAGTGTGTGTGTGTGTGTGTGTGTGTGTGTGTGTGTGTGTGTGTGTGTGTGTGTGTGTGTGTGTGTGTGTGTGTGTGTGTGTGTGTGTGTGTGTGTGGGTGTAGGTGTAGGTGTGTGTGTGTGTGTGTGTGTGTGTGTGTGTGTGTGTGTGTGTGTTACATTTCAACTTGGGTTTTGTTCATTGAAGGACATCTCAATATTCTTAATCCCAATTCTCTTCTTGTCTTCCAAAGCTAAGTTCCATTCAGAGTTCAATGTCGGAAAATCCCAGTTAGGAGGTTGGGTGCATTCCAAAGGCCCTGCTCTGGAAAGACCTGATGTTTGTGTGTGGCTGGTTTTCTAGGTACCAATAATGCTATATGCAGAGAAAACTATAATGTATAACTATAATGTAATTACCAATACAGTTATTTTATGTTGAGTACTTATGTACTGTTCTACTTATTACAAACACGTCAAAGGCATTGTTTACTATTTACAGTCTATGTCGCCATATTGACACATGTCAGAAAACTTGCGAAGAGTTAAGAAATCATGCCGAGTTTACTATTAACATGTTGACCATTTAGGGCGGTTGGCGATAACCAATATTGCAACTACTCTATTGAGGATGGCAAGCAATCGCACCAAATGTTAAGAGCACTAAAGCGAGCTCAAGCCCTACAATTTCGCATTTTTCTGTCATATCAGAGCTGTCATGTGACCACGTGAATTGAAAACGTTTAAGAACTTGGCCTAAGAACTGCTTCTCCTGTCTCCTGTAATCCAGGATATTTAAAAAAAAAATATATTTGCTTTACTGAAAGGAAAATTGTGTAAATGCGTGAGGTGAGCTGACCACCAAGTGATGTTAATAATATTATGATGGGATATGATAGGATTCAAGGCGGCTAGTTTTGGGTTAGAGATGTGGTGAACATGTACAGTAACGTTATGTGCGACCTAAACTGGCTAACGTTAACTTTAGGTGTGGTGAATATAACGTTAGCGTTTTTTTCTTTTCCGGTTTTCGCTTGTGACTTTTCACCTAGATCCCTGATTCACATATCCCCACCTGGGTATCATTGGAAAGCCACACTCATTGGCCTACAACCCTAATTTTCGTGATCACCAAATGATTGACGGAGCTAGAGCCTCGGGAGTCGGGGGTGGGTAATCTGACTCTGCCGTGTACAATGGCGCACGCCTTACATATCGGCATGTAACTCGAGAACCGCGGAACAGATTTTGTCGCCTGAGGTGGCAATCGACAGGCAACAAATAGGGCTTTAATTCTCTATATATAGTATTTTAAAAAAAAATGCACACCCAAGCCGCTAGAGGTCGGCAAAGTGGCTTGTACCGCCGGTGACCAAATCGTCCATCGTCCACCGGTGGAACGGTGCATGTTAAGAGCTTAACTCATGTGCGACACCTTGGGTAGTTGTTAGTTGGCTTGTTGCTCCCAGGGATGTGGCTTGCTTGGGCTTTTACTTTTATATTAGATTGTAACATAGCTAGCTTGCTGGATTTGTCTTGAGATATAATTAAATGGGATTTACTTAAGTATATGAAAGTATACTTTTATTTAATGTGTTGTTAATATAGGGAAAAGTACTTTTAGTATATTTAAATTACAATCAAGAAAAGTATACTTACAAATACTTAAGTACACTTAATGGTGTCTCAAAATCAGCGGCCGCTTATTGATCCTTTAATTTTTATCTGGGGTTCCTCTTTGAATCTGACCTGAAAGTAGGACCGGGACATTTAGCTGCTCCCCATGTTCATTGTGTATAGAATAAATGTACAGGTTCTTGGTCCCAGAAACAAGCATATATAGCAGGAACAAATGAGCATTTGTGTTTTCGGAATCTGAAAGCTGGCTTCAGTCTACTAAAAATGGCAGCTCTCATGCTCATTTCACATGTTGGATTAGATTGATTAGATAGATTAGATTGTACTTTATTATCATTATATTTGCATACAACGAGATTTGGGACGCAAATTTAAGGTGCAGTAATAATAAAGTAATAAAAGAGAAACATAAAATACTATACAGAAACATAAAATACTATACAAGAAACATAAAATACTATACAAAAACATAAAATACTATACAATAAAACAATGTTACAATACAATATACAAAATAACAATCACAGTGTCAGACGGTAGTGGGTGGGTATTGCACTGTGGTAAATTGCACTTGAGGGGTAGGATGTTGCACAGTGTGGGATGAGGGGGAAGGGTGAATTATTGGTGCATGTTGGTGGATCTTTATGTTGTGGTCACTGGTCAGACATCTTTATTGTTATTGATAACCTACAGTAAGATTCCCGCTCTCTAGTCTTCCTGTAGTAACTATGGATTTGACATGCATGTCATACCAGGCATCAATTGGCTATTAGCCTCAAACGTCCCCATGTCCTCCGCACTCCTCTGCTACAGTATAGTTAACAGTGAGAGATGGAAAGTAGGGCGACTTTCTTGTTATCCAGCTTTTCTGTCACTCTGAATGTCTTAGTTAATGGTTTGATCATTATGAACTTAGTTACATAAAGAGGTGCCGTGAGGCTGTATCCTGTCCTGTCTGTGGTTAGCTTAAATATTAAGGTGCTTTGTTTAAGCTGCCTTACTTTCATGCCCCTTCTGTATCTCTATCTCTCTCTCTCTCTCTCTCTCTCTCTCTCTCTCTCTCTCTCTCTCTCTCTCTCTCTCTCTCTCTCTCTCTCTCTCTCTCTCCTCTCTCTCTCTCTCTCTCTCTCTCGTTGATGTTCCACTCTGACTCTGTGTCATTCAGAAAATGTACTGTACATCTTAAAGGAACACACAACTTCAGCTTATTTGCTCTCTTCCCCAGAGTCAGACAGGAAGAATAGGCACCCTTCTCAGTGTAGCACAATTATTGGAAATGGATACGGTCAAATGTAACGAAATACACTTTCCAATTCCAACTCCAAAACGGTCTCATTTACATCTTGTGTATTTACCACACGTGTAGAAATAACAATGTACAGTAAAATGAGATGCATCAACCATGCATCATGGTGATTATAATAGTCACTTACTCGATGGACAACTGCCCAGTAGGTCCAGTCAGCCTGGGGGCATTTATTAAATACAAATATATTTTTATTATTTTGGGTAGATGGAAAAAAGTTTAGATAACTGCAGGATTAGTTAAGGTGCTCCCATGGTCGAGCGGACAGCGGACTCTGCGAGGTCCGTGCGGACACTTTGAGCTTTCATAGTTGAGCGGACCTCCGCGGACCAATTTCCTACATGTCTCGCGCCAGTTAAAAAAATATGTCCCACGCTGTTCAACTACTGTCATGTCGTCGTCATCCAATGTCAAAATAAAGAGTCTATGTTATCTCCATTTCCAATATTTTCGAAATAAAACTGGCAGTTTTACACACTTCGTTTAGAAAAGACATTCAAACATCTCGAGTTTCTTCAGATGATGAAAGAAGACCATGGTCCAAATGTATATGAATTTTAATGGGTGACGATTAGCGATAGTAAAACAAAATTTAGCGTCATCTACCTGCCAACGTTTTACCGGACCAATCCTACCCATTTAAACATGATCCTGCCCTACTCTCACTTGGCACGGAGTGAGTGTTCAGAGTAAAATGCAGATGGGCGTCACATTAAATGCAGGTCGATGTCAACCAAAACGCCGAGCAGCCTTTTATGTGACACCAAGTGAGCGGCGCGGACGTCCGCGCATTAGCAAATTGGAGCTCCGCACTTGGAGTCCGCTTTGAGTCCGCTTTGAGTCCGCGCGGACCTTCGCAGAGTCCGCTCGACTATGGGAGCACCTTTAGAGCTAAAAAAAATCTTCCATCAAGCCATCCCATCGATAGCAGCACCAAGTCCCACTCAGCAGAGGCACTCCATTTCTGCCAACATAGGTTGGCAAGCCCCACATTTACACCATCAATCCATGTTGGTTCTAACTAAGGCTGAGACGATATGCCATTTGGAAGAATCGATAAATCGGGCCAAAATTATCGATAAATATCAATATTTTCTATATTAGAATTTTTTATTAAAACATAATTTTTTATTATTTATTATTTAAACAACAAATGTATGTTTATTGCAGCAATTCTTTGTCGTTGCCACCATCTTCAGTGTTACAGATTTCCCCATTCAAAACGGACCACAGTGATCCTCATGTTATAGTCGCTGGTCTCTGGATGTGATGGAGGAGTGCACTGCATGTTGAATGCACGGTGCAGAGTTGCAATTCAACTGAATTTACATGAAATGGGGATGTTTTAACTAAAACATGCCACAAGACCTAGTATTTTAGTATAGTATAAATAAAAATGTAAAAACACATCCAAAAAAAAATCGATAAGTGACACCACTTATCGAGTTCACGCAGTTATCGATAATTATCAATAAATCGATAAGTGGTCTCAGCCTTAGTTCTAACCCCCCCCCTCAGACTCAGCCTGTTTAACCGGCACAGCGTCCCTTCTTGCCCGCTCCACTTCCAGAACTTGTAGTTCCTCTTCTGTAAATTCTGCTTCAAATAGATAAGGTTCTGGATTTTTGGGTTGTCCAGCATTCAGAATCATCTTCCTCTCTTCTAACGTCATCCATGATTAGCGGTTGTTCTTCTGTAGGTTAGCTAGTCACATCTTCAAAATGTTCTTTACTGTATGTACCCTAGTTGCTATTGCATGTACTTATTTGTGTTTCATTACACGTATATATGAATGCTTACCAACTGTTTCGCCTGTTTTATAGCAACACTATCACCGACATCTAAGAAGGGAGATCCCCCTTGAACGGCCCTTCTAAGGTTTCTCTCCTCCACATTGCCAGTGGTGCTTTTTTCCCTAATGCTAGGTTTTAGTGAGTTTTTCCTTACCTTCGCGTGGGACTTTGGACTTCATGGTGTTTTTGTTTTGTTCTTGATTTATTGTGATGTTTCTTCTTGACTTGTTTAAAGAAGACGTGTCCGGCCCATGGGGACATTGACGTGTGTTGTCGGGCCTTACAGATACATTTGATTTGATTTGAGTTTGGTTGACGGAAGTTACAATGGGGCTTTTGAGGTGCTGTCACTGCGCCCAGCAGTGTATCTCCTTCAGACTGTGTATCTGCTTAGGAAATTACAATGTCTCACTTTACATTGTTATTTCTGCCTGTGCTAAATACACAAGTCACAACATGTACATTTTAACAGAGCATGGCCCTGGTCCGTATTCACTTCCAGTCATTGTGCTAGCTAGCTAGTATGCTGTGGGTCTCTCATTAACATTAAGAAAAGATTTGCCCGCCAAGAAACTGACAAATTTTTCTATCTGCCCAGTCAAGTCTCTTTTACACATGACACTATTGGATATAAGATAAGATGGATCTTTATTAATCCCCTAGGGACATTCTGGATTCATACCAGAACAGGGGAGGGGGAGGGGAGGTTAGCTGTTAGAATGTCTCTTTCTCTCCATTCCCTCTCTCTATACCAGATGACCACGTAGATATAGTACTGTACAGTCTGGCCAGTAAAGCTTTGATCAGCAGACATGTTGGCACCTCAACTCTTGTTGTTAAGCAACTGGCGCGACCTCTGGCAGCTGGTGTTCAGAAGTATTAAGCAAGAGGACAGGTTGCATCCTGTGTAGATCATCTTAGCTGTGATCCTGTCATTCACAACCTTGAGCGTTCTATTGCTTTTAATATATAAGCAATATAAAAGTAATTTCATATCAAATACAACACTGAGATATCTAGTTTCGTTGTGGCGATCTCATGGAGGCTAATTGTTAGATATTTGCAGTTCTAGAGAAAAGGCACCAACATGGAACCAATAGTTCTTTTTAGAGAGAGAAAGAGAGAGAGAGAGAGAGAGAGAGAGAGAGAGAGAGAGAGAGAGAGAGAGAGAGAGAGAGAGAGAGAGAGAGAGAGAGAGAGAGAGAGAGAGAGAGAGAGAGAGAGAAGAGAGGAGGAGAGGAGGGAGAGGAGGAGAGAGAGAGAGAGAGAGAGAGAGAGAGAGAGAGAGAGAGAGAAGGGAGAGAGAGAGAAGGGAGAGAGAGAGAGAGAGAGAGAGAGAGAGAGAGAGAGAGAGAGAGAGAGAGAGAGAGACATGTCCCAGCAGGACAGATGCTTGAGGGAGGGATTTATTTTCTTCCACAACAGCTGATGAGCAGACAGGCCAAGCGAGCAGACAGGACGGGTCAGAGGGGAGGCCAGGCGAACATCCTGACAGACGCTTGTTTGTTCTAATCCACCCTTTAGTCTTCTCGTTGGGCTCTGTAAACTGACCTCTGACCCCCGCCCGGGGACACACCGGATGCTAATTGACACCGTAAAGTAAAGTGTTAATTCTCAGGGCGAGCAGGAGCATGGCTGTTCACGGCAGAAGCCATTAAGTCAAGTCAAGTCAAGTCAGTTTTATTTGTATAGCACATTTCCAGACAGCGGCAGCTGACACCAAAGTGCTTCACAAGCAAGTTGATAAAAACAAAATAGTGTGAGGCAAGGTATAAGATTAAAAGAAAGAAAAAAAAAGAAAAACATAGCAAAGCAATGAAAGCAACAAAAACAAAACAATATGGTGCAAAATATAGGATTAAAAACATAATAAAGCAATGAAAGTAATAAAAACTGGTAGGACACAGTAAAACAAAGAGGATAGAAGGGCCAGGGGTCTAGTGGTGGTTAAGTAGGGGGGAAGGCCAAGGAGAACAGGTAGGTTTTCAAGAGTGATTTAAAAGCCTGTGCGGTCTGGGCGGTCCGTACGCTGAGGGGGAGGCTGTTCCACAGTCTAGGCGCTGCGGTGGAGAAAGCTCTGTCTCCCCTAGTCCGGACTTTCTGGTGGACCAAATGTGAGAATTAGGGGTGTAACGGTACGTGTGTTCGTCCGGCGAATTTTACGGCACGTGGCTCACGGTGTGGTACGCGCAGCCGTACAAAGAATACATCTGATACCACGAGGTGAAACTAGGGTTGCACATTTTACAAATCTATGCTCAATATCTTTACTTTTCTTTACACTGGCTTACATTGATCTTTAACGTTGAATATTAAGCTTGTATTGCCAAATTTAGATGATGAATAAAACGCTGAAGCTTGTAAACGCACGCGCGATGACAATCGGACAGAACAAATAACAACGCGCACTGACCCTCTGCACTGCAGGCTGTTTCTCCCCTCCTCCCTCCCCTCCCCTCCCAGGTGTCGGGTGTCCCTAACCATGAATGAGTTATATCATGTTTGTAACACAGCAGGGTCATTACAATTTTACAGTTTTCTTTCGTTTTCTTGTTCGCCCCAATAATGTTAACGAATGGAAAGACACACACACACCAAGTTGGTGTGTCACTCACCAACACACACGCCAACCTTCTCCCGTGGACTCACAGCTGATGGAAGAAGAAAAAAAAAACAATACATTTTCCGGACTGATCATCTGAGCTCCTCTCCAGTTGAACTGCTACTGTGTTTAAATCCAAAATATTGATAAATCCTCTGCCATTGTTGTGTAACATGTCATCTGTTCTCTAGTCTTCAGTCTTCAGTCTCGGCTTCACATGGAGGTAAATCATCTCTACAAGTGAAACTGAAACTTAACAAGCCTAAGTTGTTAAGGGGGCAGTAGGCAATTAATTTACTCAGTGGATGCCTGAACACAGAATGACTACCACGGCAAGCCTATAGAAAATTATTCTATTTAATAATTATTATTATTATTATAAATATATAATAATAATTATTAATACTTTTTTCCTGTTGTACCGAATTCGTACCGAACCGTGACACCAAAACCGAGGTACGTACCGAACCGTGGCTTCTGTGTACCGTTACACCCCTAGTGAGAATGATACATTGTTTATTTTTTTGTATCCACTTTTTCTCCTATTTTTTCAATTTTTCTCCCATCCCAATTACCCGCTGTGCCAATTCTCCCCTCCCCTGTCTTGAACGTTGCTCGCATGTGCCCCCCACTGGCCGGTTGTAGGGAGGATAGAAGCCTTGCATCACTTGTCCTCTCCGATACACGAGGAGGCAGCCTGTCACATCTTTTCACCTGCCAGCGCAGACTCTCATTGGCGAGGTGTAACGTGTGGGAGGCTCACACTACCCCAGCCATTTCCTGTCTCTGCTGTGCAGGCGCCGACAGCCGGAGTCGAACCCGGTGTCTCTTGCGTTGGTGACGAGTGCAATGTCCGCTGCGCCACCCAGCCGCCCTTAGAATGATATTTTTTTTTTTTTTTCACTTTTTCCTCCTTATTTTTCTCCCATCCCAATTTCGCCTCGCCAATTCTCCCTTCAATTCTCCCCTCCCCTGTCTCGAACGTTGCTAGACTATGCCTCCCACTGGTCGGCTGCAGTGAGGAACAAGCCTTGCATCACGTGTCCCCTCTGGTACACGAGGAGGCAGCTGTTGCATCTTTTCACCTGAACAGCGCAATCTCTCAGCGGCGAGGAGTAACGCGTGGGAGGCTCACGCTGCCCCCAATACTTCCTGATTCTGCTGTACAGGCGCACCAACCGTCACCTGTAGGAGTCGCTGTCCACAACGTCCAATCCCCACCCACCGGCTTTCCCACCCCCTAATACTGCCAATTGTGTTAGTATGAACGACCGTCCAAGCTGGTAGCAACGCAGAGAGCTGGGCTCGATACCAGCATCTCATGCGTTAGTGGCGAGCGCCTTGCCCACTGCACCACTCAGCCGCCCCAGAATGATACATTGTTTGATTTTGGTTTGCGTTCACACACTGCCCTTTTTTTTAGCTAATCTAATTTGTAGTCGAGTTGAGAGAGAGAGAGAGAGCGAGAGAGAGAGAGAGAAAGAGAGAAAGAGAGAAAGAGAGAAAGAGAAAAAGAGAGAGCAAGAGAGAGCAAGAGAGAGCAAGAGAGAGAGAGAGAGAGAGACAGAGAGACAGAGAGAGAGAGACTGTCATCACGCGCACGCCGCGAGTCTGACTACGGAGCGCACACTGCAATGCACTGTAGGCTACTTTGCTTCCTAGATTAGGTACTATAGTTTGATTGCGTTCACACCAACAGCAAAACGCACCATGCTCCACTTTGAAACGGACCGAGTCCCAACTTTATAAGAGGACCATGGTTCGGTTGTTTGGTCCTCCTCACACTAGTTTGTGTTCACACCTCTCCAAACGAAACGGACTATTGATTTAAAGGGACCATGGTTCACTTAAAACGGACCAAACAGGGTAGGTGTGTGAATGCGCCCTGACTCCTTACTGGTCAAGAAGAGACTACCTCCGCTCTGCCGAAACTACCGCTGAAGATCGAGAGCGTCCCTGCGCGTAGGGCTGTACCGAATGCTTCGAAGCTTCGATCATAATGTTGACATTCGAATTCTAAATCAACATTTGAATTTTTTTTTTTAATACAAAATATATATATTTTTTTTAATATTCTTTTTGTGTCTATTCAATCTGTTTAAACCAATGGGGTTTTTCTTCACAGTTGCAGTATTAGGCTACGTCACCATCAGTTTCATACCAACCGTGCCCTTATTGGATTATTTATGTTGACGAAACTGATGAGTTATATTCATTAAAGAAAGTTGATTTAATAAAAGAAAAAGACAAAAATTTGATCAGATTAATCACTTTATTCAAATTGAGGATTTAGCTTAAAAAAAATGCAAAGCTTCGTTCGAATACTTCAATCGAAGCTTCGAATGTTAAAAAATGACATTCGGTACCGCCCTAGCTGTGCGTGACGCAAGGCCAGATTAAGACTTCAGAGGCCCCTGGGCCAGATTCTTGTGGAGGCCCCCCCACACACACATACACGTGCACGCACGCACAGTGGCGTTTTTATATGTCACTTTAAAAAATATATAGAATATTTAGAAGTGGTGGGCTCTGAGGGCCAAGCTAAAAGGACTTTGATCACCCCTGCCCACTTTGACAACCTAGGATGGCTTAGAGTATAGACGACAGAGTACAGCAACTTGCAATGGGCCTGGTCTACAAGATACACTACACGACCAAGGTACCCATGTACATGTCAAAATACTTCCCAAAGGTCAGTGAATACCACGATCACAACACCAGAGGGAGCTCCACAAATCATGTTAAACCCAGATTCGGCTCAAACAAGGGACTAAACACGCTTCGCAATTATGCCACATATTGATTGATTGGAACGCCCTACCCAAAGCTGTAAAGGAATGTTAATCACTACCCACTTTCAAAAACACTCTCAAAGAACACCTACGGGAGACTGCAATACGAAACTGGCCCCTGTAAATGTCCTAACACAACCCCCTCCAATGTACAGTAAATGACCAAGTATGGTTTTGTCAATATTCCAATGTACAGTTTTGCTTGTACAGTTGTACAGTGTCCCCCACCCACCCACCGAACCACCTCCAATGTACAGTCCCCCCCACCCCCCCAACCCCACCCCACCTACCCAACCTCCTCCAATGTACAGTTTCTATGTCAAATGTATATACTCTCTTTTCTGGACTCTTTTCATATCACAAACAGTACTGTATTTGCAAATCTGGTATGTCATAAATGTATAGATGCAACAGTACTGTCTACCTGTATGTTATGTATGTCATGTTATGATGAATTGAAAATGGGGGACCCTGATGTAAACAAGACGAAAGTCTTTCTCTGGTCTGCATCCCCTTAACAATTATTGAGCTGTACTGTACTATACTGTACTGTACTGTACCCATTCTACAATCTGTTAATAAAGTTTTCAATCAATCAATCAAGAAGAGAAAAAAAGTCATGTCAAGTCAAGAGTTTTATTTGTCACGGCATACAAGTATACAATGAAATGCGGGTGGTCTTGCCCGCAACGATGTGCAATACAGTAGTAACAACATAGAATCCAATAAAACAACATTGTGCAATAAACAAGTAACATAGTAGGGCATATCGGTATTTGTACATAAGTTATTTACAGAGCATGAAGGACATGCTAGGTCCTGTGGTAGTGCAATACACTGTTAGCTACGGATGAGGCACTGGGTCTTTCTGTACATTGCTATTTTATACAATCTCAGGTTATACTATGCTATTTTTAAAGTGACCTTTCCTTAGTGGCCATAAGTGTGGGCGTGTGCAGCATGAGTGTGTGCTTGCTCATGTTAAAGTGGCTGCTAGTGTGTGAGCGTGTACAGTGTGTGTGTCGTGTGTGTGCTCATGTGCTTGTGTGTGGAGAGTTCAGTGTTCAAGGCTCTGATGGCCTGGGGGAAGAAGCTGAGCCGAAGCCTCTCTGTCCTAGTAGCTGGGGTTCGCAGGCGTCTGCCTGACCTCAGCAGCATGAACAGGCTGTTGTTGGGGTGGTGTGGGTCTTTCATTATTCTGCAGGCTCTGGATTTGCACCTCTTGTTGTATAGAACCTGCAGGGGTGGTAGTGCAATACCCGTGGTACGCTCGGCTGAGAGCACCACTCTCTGTAGGGCCTTCTTGTCCTGTGCCGTGCTGTTTCCATACCAAGCAGTGATGTTTCCAGTCAAGATGCTCTCTACAGCTCCGGAGTAGAAGGACTGGAGTATCTTCCCAGATACTCTGAACTTCCTTAACTGTCTCAGGTGGTAGAGGCGCTGCTTCGCCTTTTTTACGACTGAGTCTATGTGTGTTGACCATGTCAGATCCTCTGAGATGTGGACCCCCAGGTACTTAAAGCTGCTCACCCTGTCCACGGTAGCCCCGTTTATCCTCAGTGGTGTGTGTGTCTCCTGCTGTCCTCTCCTATAATCCACTATCAGCTCCTTGGTTTTACCAATGTTCAGGAGCAGGCTGTTGTCCTGGCACCAGCGTTCCAGTACCTCAACCTCCTCCCGGTAGGCCTTCTCGTCGTTGTCCGAGATCAGCCCCACCACCACTGTGTCGTCCGCAAACTTCACTATGGAGTTGGAGCTGAACTTGGCCACACAGTCGTGTGTGTAT
>NC_140179.1:77937419-77944919 GCF_963971535.1 Notolepis coatsorum | reverse complement strand
AACTGGTCAAACTCGAGGTCGTGGCAGAGAGAGGAGGATGAGGAAAAAGCTAGACTCTTCACTGGAAAACCCCACCCCTTCTATGAGGAGCTAGCTTAGCCTAGATTTAATTTATTTATTTATTATTTGTTTATTTAGACGGGACGGAGCATATTAATGGACACTACAGATAAATGCAGTGTGAATACACCGGATTTAGCAAGGATGCTAGTTTTCATCCGCAGTCCCCACACAAAACATAAAAACGAAACAGGCAGGCAGTGAAGCATATCATGCTACGAGACGAAGCATAAAAAATAGGGATGCTCGATATTGGCTTTTTTACCGATACCGATATACCGATATTGTCCAACTCTTAATTTCCGATACCGATATCAACCGATACCGATATATGCAGGGTTTCCCCCCCCCCAAATTTTTTTATAATTTCAGGTAATTAACATTTCATATCTCTTGTTGTGGAATTAACACAACATTATGCATACTTTTGACAATAAATAAAATCTGAATTTGTTCTTACTTGCTTGCCTGGGTAAATAAAGGTTATAGAAATGAAAAAAAAAAATAGAAAATAAAAAAAAAAAAAATTGAAAACCGATACCGATATTTTCCGATATCACATTTTAATGCCGATATCGGCCGATAATATCGGTAGGCCGATAATATCGGACATCCCTAATAAAAAACATACAAAAAACAAAGTACAAGGTATAAAGTTGTAGGATGTTGTCAGGGTGCACTACTATACTATTGGACTATACATGATCACAGGTTTGGTTGTCGAGTAACCATTTTTTTTTTTAGATTGAACTTAACCCTTTCACTGCCACACGACAGAAGGTTAACCCTTTACTATCACACAACCGACGGCGATGCTCCATCATTAGCATCATTAGCTCCGCGGTTGTGTGATAGTAAAGGGCTAACCTTCTGTATTGTCACAGTGAAAGGGTTAACCGGCTGTCGTGTGGCAGCGAAAGGGTTAAAAGATGGAAATGATGTACAATCTCTTATGGTCAATGGTAGATCATGGGCAGCATGTACAGCCATAGACTGCTGCCTATAGTTGGAGACCTTGAGACTGTCTGACTCGTCTTAATGACTAAACACTGCACAGACTCCAGTGGGCTACTACTATCTACATACCATGTATACTGTTGTTGTTGTTGTTGTTGTTGTCGTCGTCGTCGTTGTTGTTGTTGTTGTTGTTGTTGTTGTTGTTGTTGTTGTTGTTGTTGTTGTTGTTGTTGTTGTTGTTGTTGTTGTTAAGATAAGATCATCCTTTATTGATCCCCTTGGGGAAATTCAGGCATCATAGCAGCATGGGGGAGGAGGGAGGGGGGTACAGGTAGTAGAAGACATGGTACAGGTGACATAATTATAGTACAGTGGAGAAGTAAAAATAAATGATCTGATGAAGTATACAGTATTCACATAAGGTGCGGTATGCATAAGGTAGTATACTGTTGTTGTTGTTGTTGTTGTTGTTGTTGTTGTTGTTGTTGTTGTTGTTGTTGTTGTTGTTGTTGTTATTATTATTGATAGAATATACTGCCATTCCACTATTATTACTATGTTATATTCTATTATTATTACTATTTCTATTTTCTTTTTTCCCCGCCTGTACCTCCCATCTCCCCTCCCCCACACTGCTATGACACCTGCATGTCCCAAAGGGGATTAATAAATAAATAAACACTTGACTTGATTTGGCAACACGCCTGTAATATGTCTTTACTCCAGGTCATTGGGGTGACCTCACATGACTGAATCCTGGATCCATCACACGAGTCAATATAACAACGTCGAGCCCCCCATTAGGGCCAGATGCCAGAAGATTCAAGATACAACACCTCATTGCCATTCCATTCATACAACACATTCATACACCATATAATTCACACTCATGCCAATGCAAATATTACTCAAATAAAAACAAGAATAAAGCCTGCCGCCCTATCCCCCTCCCTAGGAACTGAAAGGTCATGGGGTCAATAAGCAGGGGTGACAATCCCAGGGGGTCTGATAGCTGAGAACCAGGAGAATGCTGTGCTCTTATTTTCCACGGAAACCTGGCTTTCGGACAGCATTCCAGACTCTGCCATCCAGCTTGCAATGCACTCCGTCTGCCGCGGAGACCGGACTCGGGGGCTGAGCCCAAACGTTCCAAGGTTCGGACCTTTGTTCGTTATGTTGGCACTCAAAATCTTAATGAATGGGTTCGAACCTCCGCTTTTACATTTCTTAAAATTATTATTATTATTTTAATTGTTTTTACACTAAAAATATATATCGCTCGTCACCAATGCAAGAGGCTGCGGTCTCGACTCCCGGAGTCAGCATTGCCTGCGGCTTGGGCCGATCGTCATACTAACTCGCTTGGCTGAGTTAGCGGGAGGGAAGTTGATGGGTGGTAATCTTGCGTTGTGGACAGCGACTCCTACAGGTCAGGTCAGGGCGCCTGCTCAGCGAAAGGCAGGAAGTGGTGAAGGCAGCGTGACCTCCCACGTGTTACACTTCACCAATGAGAGTCCGCGCTGTCAGGTGAAAAGAGAGACACTGGCTGTCTCCGCGCGTGTCGGAGGAAGCATGTGGTAGACCTCAGGGCTCCCTTGACCGACCAGTAGGGGGCACATGCGCACAACAACCAGGTAGGAAGAGAGAGAGAGACTCACTCACACTCACCGTCTTATGTCATAAATAATACAACGTTTCCGAATGGACGTTTGGATTAAACCAAGTGTATGCTGTGATGCTGAACTTTTCCCAGCGGAAACACAAGTTACTTAACGTTACACAGGTATGTTATGCACGTTTAGCTTGCTAACGTTAAGATAGCAAAGATGTCGTTTCAACAAATGGATTCACAAAATGGATTACCATCCAAACGTTATTGAAGTTGATGGCTCAACCTGCAGCAGTCGATGAAGTGGTAGATACGGATGGACCAATCATATTCAGTCGATGAAGTGGTAGACACGGATGGACCAATCATATTCAGTCGATGAAGTGGTAGACACGGATGGACCAATCATATTCAGTCGATGAAGTGGTAGACACGGATGGACCAATCATATTCAGTCGATGAAGTGGTAGACACGGATGGACCAATCATATTCAGTCGATGAAGTGTAATAGACAGGCTTTTAGCTCCCTTAAAGGAGCATGTCACCAAAAAAACAAATCTGATTTATTTTGCACATGAACTCACACACTTCCAAACACTAAACAGTTTTGCACACATTAATTTAGTTTGACAGTTACTGAGAGTAAATTAGTTTGAATGTGGCCATGATGTCATCTGGGACATTGAATCCTTGTGTTGTGTTAATTACAGCACCATGAATTTATGTAGATGAAATAACAATACTTTTTAAAACCACTACCTTATCATTTCATTGAGCTGTGTGTGTGATGAAGCTTCTTATATTCGACTGGGAAGAGAGAACGTTGTTGCTTATTAGGACACATCTCTCTCTCTCTCTCTCTCTCTCTCTCTCTCTCTCTCTCTCTCTCTCTCTCTCTCTCTCTCTCTCTCTCTCTCTCTCTCTCTCTCTCTCTCTCTCTCTTAATTATGTCATTTTAATAGAAGGTAGGAGGAGAGGGGGTATGGAATTCAAAGAGAATGTGAAGGAAGAGAGACACTCCTTTCTTTCTGCAGCACGATGACAAAAGGTAATCCGAGGTCAAGGGAACGGTGAGATGATGAGAGATGAAAGACGGAGAGAGAGAGAGAGAGAGAGAGAGGGAGAGAGAGAGAGAGAGAGAGAGAGAGAGAGAGAGAGAGGGAGAGAGAGGAGAGGGAGAGGGAGAGAGAGGAAGGATTGATGGAGAAGACAAATGGAACGCAGGATGAAAACAAAGATGTCATCGGCATAATGAGGGAGGGGGGGGGGGGGGGGGGTGGGGATAATAGATAATGGCCGCCGAGCATGTCAGTGCGGGTTCAGTATGACAAGAAGAAAGAGACAGAAGGAGGAAGAGAATGAGAAGAAAGAGAGAGAATCAGCGCGGATGTCATTAAAACGCGTGCGCTGGTTTGAGCGTGGACAGTGATTGGACCGTCGGGTCTTTGTACCGTAGCGAACCGACCCGTTTGTGAACTATCTCCGTTGTGGGGGCGCGGGGGGGGGGGGGGGCTTTTGTCCCTGGGTCCTGAGTGAGGATGAGGTCATCGTTGAGGTTCCCCTGGTCTCCTCCAATCACTGACCAGCTCTACACTCTGACCTCATCATGTGGTTGAACTAGATTCTAGCTTCAAAAGGGGGGAACATTAATCAGCATTTGGTAAGTGTTACTTACTCGAGAGTTATTTTGATCAGAGGGGGTTTTTCCATGTTTTCCTAGAAGAGAGAATAGAGTAAGGATTAGTAAAGACATGTGCGCACATGCGGACACACACACACACACACACACACACACACACACACACACACACACACACACACACACACACACACACACACACACACACACACACACACACACACACACACACACAGCTGACACACACACCAAGGCATTTTCCATATTGTCTGTTTGTGATTGTGCCTAAAGCCAGGACTCGACCGTGCCGAGCGTTTCACTCACTAAAGATTATATCCCACAAGCTGACGTTTCTCTGACCGAAAGTTTAAAGCCCAACCTCTAGGTTAAACCCTACTGATCAATTATGGGTAGTTTACATCATTGGTATATAATTTCATTATTTATTTTTTTCCATTTGACACCGGAAATGCCACTCTGAAAGAGTTAAAAAGGTCCACGCACGAATAACATGCACGCGCGAATCAAAAAAGCTTATCAAACGCCGACGTCACAACAGGTGTGGCTTGCATATTAATGAGCCGAATCTAATGTTGCTTTTCCACTCAAATAAAGTACTCAGTTTGTCTCCGTGTGGGGAGGCAGGGCTGCTGATGATCAGCATGAGAGCTCCAGAAATGACACGTGAAAAACTGCAGACCACTGATTAATCAGAAGAGAGACACGGTGACGTCACTGTTTGGGGAGTCTGAACGAAAACAGAACGCCGCCATCTTTGATGTCTCGCGTAGGATGTCTTTTGTATGTTTGCAGCAAGAAACAAGTGCAATAAAAAAGGATACAGTCACTGTGTATTCTGCCTCATTTATTGATGAAACAAAACAGACATCAACACAATTTGCCACCGAGCGGAGAGTTTAGTCTGACAAAAAGATTGCTGATTAGTTACGCTTGTTGTTGGGGTTAGGGACGTAACGTTAGTTAGCCTAATGCTAACGTTAGCAGATAGACACGAGAGGCTATCTGTGTAGAATAGACACAATGAGGTAATGTTAGCGTTAGCATAATAGACACAACGAGAGTCTGGTTAATGTTGTTATTGATTGATTGAATGAAAACTGTGTTTTACTCTGGCTTGCCAAGCTCATCATAGCCCCTTTCGTGACTGATGCACCGAGTGAAGCTTGTGGACTCTACAACAGCGGCGGCGCGACGGAGCCCGCAGCGCTAGTTAGCTCATAGCTATCGTGTAACACTAGCCTTTGCGGGCTCGGGCGCCCTGCGGCTGCCGCCGCCGTCGCGTCCATGGGCCCCCCGGCAGGGCACCCGTGGGGACGGGTCGGGGTGTACAGAGAGGAGAGAACCATTTTGGGTCGGCCGTTCATGCCGGCCAGCGAGTCGGACGTCGGGATATGTTGTTAGCACAATAGCTACCAAGCTAAGCTATGTTATCTACTAACGTTATAAACACTATGTGTACAACGACACAATGATTTACATTATTACAAATATGGTAACGTGGTTGTGGCTTTTACAAATAGTGGTTAGCTTTAGAGATGGATGGATGGCTATAATCACGGAGCAATAGTGAGGTGAAACAGATACATTTCCATTCGGCTAGTAGTAGCAAGCATATATCTATGGTAGCAAGGCTCTCTGCCGACTGCCTGCCACTAGCTGTGTGACTCTCAGCGCCCCCTGGTGACCAATACCTGTTGTGACGACATTACACGTGCACGTTATAAACCATTGATTAAAATATGCATGTGCATGTTGATTGTGTTGGGCAGACAAAATGTTTTGATAAAAACGCTAAAACTGGGTCAATTTCAATACTTATTTTTTCCCTTCTTCATGAAAGCCACTGTTGGCCTAGTCCACATTGTTTATTGAACAAAAATACAACGTGGAGGTTGACCTTTAAACTAACGTTGGCTGCTAATGTCGACCAAGCTGGTCCCAAAACAGTTCAACTAAGTCTGGCCAAAGTCAAGTTAACCAAGACCCCCCCTCTCAGCTGTCTGCTATAAGCCAGTGTGTGCGTGTGTGTGCGTGTGTGTGTGCGTGCGGGCGGGCGCATGCAAGTGTTGTGTGTGTGTAAATATTTAATATTAATATAAAAAAATCTAATCTGTCTAATAATCTAATCTAATAATAATAATATATTCCATTACTCTTCCTGATGTTTTAGGTTTTTGCTATGGTTATCGTTTTAGAACCGGATCGTGATACGCGATCTGTATCTGTATCTGTATCTGTATCTGTGTCTGTATCTGTATCTGTATCTGTATCTGTTGTGTCTGTGTCTGTATCTGTATCTGTGTCTGTATCTGTGTCTGTATCTGTGTCTGTATCTGTGTCTGTGTCTGTATCTGTATCTGTGTCTGTATCTGTATCTGTATCTGTGTCTGTATCTGTGTCTGTGTCTGTATCTGTATCTGTGTCTGTATCTGTATCTGTGTCTGTATCTGTATCTGTATCTGTATCTGTGTCTGTGTCTGTATCTGTATCTGTATCTGTATCTGTATCTGTATCTGTATCTGTATCTGTATCAGTATCTGTGTCTGTATCAGTATCTGTATCTGTGTCTGTATCTGTATCTGTATCTGTATCTGTATCAGTATCAGTATCTGTGTCTGTATCTGTATCAGTATCTGTATCTGTATCTGTATCAAAGTACAAATTTCACACTGCGCTCAATTTTGATGCCATCAAAACACCTTCGTCTATACGTGGCGTCACAAGGGCTCACGTTTCCAGTAGGGCTGAGCCCAAACGTTCGAACCTTCGAACCTTCGTTCATTACGTTGGCATTCCAATATTATTATTTTTTTAATCCTCTCTCCGATTTGTCTCTGTTTTTCTCTCCGTCCCAATTTAGTCGTCGTGCCAATTCCCCCCCCTCCCCTACCTGGTTGTTGTGCGCATGTTCTCCTACTGGTCGGTACAAGGAACCCTGAAGTATCCGCATGCTTCCTCCGACACGCGCGGCGACAGCCAGTGACTCTTTTTTCACCTGGCAGCGAGGACTCTCATTGGTGATGTGTAACGCGTGGGAGGTCACGCTGCCTTCACCACTTCCTGCCTTTCGCTGAGCAGGCGCCCAGACCTGACCTGTAGGCGTCGCTGTCCACAACGCCAGATTACCATCCACGACTTGCCCTCCCCCTAACCCAGCCAAACGGGTTAGTATAGCGATCAGCCCAAGCCTCAAGCATGCTGACTCCGGGAGTC
>NC_140179.1:77899084-77934084 GCF_963971535.1 Notolepis coatsorum | reverse complement strand
CACATTCACAAAAAAGCCCAGTCCTCAGAGGGTTAAAGGGTATAAGTTCAGTATTTTGGAACCCATATCCATATTTCCTACCTACCAACGGTGTAGTGGATCGGTAGAGCAGCACGAGCTCGACAACGGGGCCTCGCTCCAGTCTGTACAAACCCTGAAATAAATGGCGATACTTACTCCATCAGTGCGCCCCAAAGTAGGTTTCATCGTTTAAACCAAAACGTCCAAACTTACCCCTTAGGGAGCTGGTTTTTCCGGGTGGTAATTTGTACATTGATTTCAGGGTTGATGATTGATGGTGGTGATGATGCTGGTGATGGTGATGTTTTGATGCAGTCTTAGGGCATTTTCACACCTAGCTCGTTTGGGAGCTGTTGTTCCGGAACCTGGAGCGTTTACCCCCTATTTCGGTTCATTTGGGCATATGTGAACACAGCAATCGCATTCTGTTGCGGAACAAAACAAGCGGGGCCGAGACCGCCTAGAGAGGGTGGTCTCGGCGCACTTCTAACCGAACCCCGAAGCGACTCGTACTATGTGAGAATGCAATCGACTTAACAAACCGACACAACTCACTTGCCGTACTGTATACGCGTTGCATGATGGCGCTTTCGCATTGAATTGTGGGCGGGATCAGTTTGTAGTCTTTAGGCAGCTAGATCGGTAAAGTTAGCTATAGACCACTGCACTTGCGCGTTACATTGAAATCGGGGAGGAGAGAGAGCATATGAATGAATGTGGATGAGAGCCGTGATGTAAGTGGTTGCACCTACGGCTGTGGGGGCGCTGGAGACATGATCGAATAGACTTTTATGCGCCTGAGTTTCCTGAACACGGCGCGACCCATTCCTAATCGACACTAATAACACAGCCGTGTGAACACAAACGAACTAAGGGGACAAGTGCAACATTGTATCATTATAGTCCCTGTGTCTCCCCTGAATCGGAACAAAGCAAACGAACTACAGGTGTGAAAACGCCCTTAGTCGCCATAAAATGACTGCATCTCTTAGTTAATGCTCTGAAACTGTTTGAACTGTTCCTGTCAATAGAAATTATTGTATAAAGTTGTAAATGAAGGACATAATCATTATTCCTCAAGGGTAATTCTTGTTCCGGAAGCTTCTATAATTGCAAAGAAAGCACAACCGACTTTATCCATCTTTGTCCTTTCACTACCACACTACAGAAGGTCAATCCCTCAGTGACTTGCTACGTTTTATAATACATACAGATTAGTCAGCATACGATTTGTCATATTAGGACAGGGAATGACAGAGAGAACATAAGAGGAGAGGAGAGGAGAGGAGAGGAGAGGAGAGGAGAGGAGAGGAAAGGTTATTTATTTCCCCAATGGGAAAATTGTATTACTGTTGTTAATATAGTAGTACCACAAAATGTATACGATAATATTGCGCTTCTTAATTGTGTATGATATGATATGTTCATTTGAAACAAGATTAAGCTGAAATATCTCTTCTAGGAAATAACATTTTGAAATCGGCTCTACTTGTGTGTCAAAGGCATGAATGAAACACTAGATGAAATTCAAAGCTTTTGAGACTGTGAAGCCCTTCTGTTTCACTTTCATCAGAACATCATTAGTGGTTCATTAACAGCCTTAACATAGTATAGAAATATCACAATACTCTGCATCACGCATCCATACAATACCATGGGGTATATAATAATAATAATAATTCATTTTATTTTATAGAGCGCTTCTCAGTAACCCGAAGTCGCTGACAGTAGGCAAAAAGAAACAACAAAGAAACAAAAGAAACATAGAACCACAGGGGAAACAGGGAACAATAAGATTACACAAGAACAGGGCGGCCGGGGCAGCGCAGCGGACTAAGCGTCTGTCTACCACTGCAGAGACAGTGGGATCGAATCCAGCTGTGGTGCCTCCGGCTTGGTCGGCCCGTCCATACTGACACAATTGGCAGTGTCAGCGGGTGGGAAAGCCAGTGGGGTGGGGTCCTGGTCGTTGTAAACAGCGACTCCTACAGTTCGGTCGGGGGCGCCTGCACAGCGAGGGAAGGATCTGGGAGAGGTAGTGTGACCCTTCCACACGTTACACTCCCCCCAGTGAGAGTCCGCGCTGCCAGGTGAAAAGAAGCGGTGGGCTGGCTGCACATGTGTCGGAGGTCTCCGCCCTCCCAGACCGACGGTAGGGGGTAGAGTGCGTAACGACCAGGAAGGGGAGTGGGAATTGGCATAACGACTAACATTGGGATGGGAGAAAAATGGAAAAAAGGAGGGAGAAAAAGATAATACAAAAAAAAAAGATTACACAAGAACATAGAGCCACAGTAACATACAGGGATCACAATGTTACAGTGTATGTTGTATCTTTCCCCAGCCACAATAGGCTATATGGTTCATATATGTGTGTGTGTGTGTGTGTGTGTGTGTGTGTGTGTGTGTGTGTGTGTGTGTGTGTGTGTGTGTGTGTGTGTGTGTGTGTGTGTGTGTGTGTGTGTGTGTGTGTGTGTGTGTGTGTGTGTGTGTGTGTGTGTGTGTGTGTGTGTGTGTGTGTGTGTGTGTGTGTGTTTTACTGTGAGCTCTCGATCGATGATATTGGTTACATTATATACAGGAGAAGTGAGAGGATTGTCCATTGTCTTGGGGTAGTTAGTAGTTGGACTGGAAAGATGAGTGGTTGGTCTGTTCTGTGGGGGGGTTTTGGGTCCATGAAGGGGGGGTGACGTGTTTTGGGGTGGTTTGTCTGGAACGGTGAGTTGTGTGGTTTGTTCTGCTCCGTGGGGGGGGGGGGTTGAAGGTTAGACCGGTTTAGACAGAACTATGTTATTGGGGGACAATGGGCTGTCTGTCAGGGAGTGGGTAATTACAATTTGGGGTGGCGGGGGAGATAGTTATTCCACATACCGTAGCCCTAATGAGCAGGTTATCTAGCTACATTATGACTCATGTGCTGGTATGTGTGTGTTTATCCTCAGGTGCTGAAGATCAGTCTGATTGGACACAGGAAGCGAATCCTCGCCTCGCTGGAGACCGGCTACACGAAGACACTCCCCAGAAACCACCACGGGCCATCTCCCTGAGGGTAGGCTGCGTGTGTGTGTGTGTGTGTGTGTGTGTGTGTGTGTGTGTGTGTGTGTGTGGTGGGTGTGGGGGTGGGGGTGGGTGTGTGTGTGTGTGTCAGGGAGCGTTCCCAGATGGTACCGTACCGTTTCACTGCCGTTACCCCACTGATTACCCAAGACACCTACAGTAAGCGGACACAAAATGGCCGACACGCTGCAGTTTCCTCCCTGTCAGCCTGTCCTGGATACTAAACACAAGCAACTGGCTTCCTTCCCTCCGCCAGGGCGCGGCTGTAATGGTTTTAACAGCCTCTCACTCCCCTACGGAGCAGGGAAAGGCCTCCACTCCTCCAGGGGCTCAGTTTGGTCCGTCTGCCAGGGTGTATCGAATTGAATTGAATTGAAAATTTTATTAACAGATTGCAGAATGGGTACAATACAGTACGGCTCAATACACACAATTGTTAAGGGGATGCAGACCAGAGAAAGACTTTCGTTTTGTTTACATCAGGGTCCCCCCATTTTCAATTAATCAGGACATATATGACACACATGACATACAGATAGACAGTACTGCTACATCTATACATTTATGACATACCAGATTTACAAATACAGTTTTTTGTGCTACAAAAAGAGTCAAAAATCGTACTTTTCGGACTATAAGCCGCAGCTTTTTCCCCCATTTTTCGACCCTGCGGCTTATATAACGGTGCGGCTTATATGTGGACAAAACCCGAAAATCGAAATATTGCTTTTTTTTACTGCATTGAAATGTTATTTATCTGTTCCCTTATTTGCTTAATACAACTTGTAAATGAGTTAATTCTTGTTATTTGTCCGACAATATTGTGTCCCAATGGGAGTCATTCTCTGTAGAGGTGGGAACTTAAAGCTCAATATAAGAACGGCCCATGCACCACCACTCACAGAATCGAGAAAGAGCAATCAATCTGTCAATCCTTTCCGTGTCCGGGCCGGTGATTTTTCCCGTGTTAAGTCAAATTAAGCTGCAGGCTCCACTCCTTACATATGGTAATTAAACATTAAAACACATGCAGCTTATAGTCCAGTGCGGCTTATATATGTACACATCATTCAATTTAGCTGCTGTGGCTTATAGTCAGGTGCGGCTTATAGTGCGAAAAGTACGGTATATACATTTGACGAAGAAACTGTACATTGGAGGAGGTTGGGTAGGTGGGGTGGGGGGGAAACTGTACATTGGAGGTGGTTGGGTGGGTGGGGGGGGGGGGGGGTTGGGTAGGCGGGGTAGGGGGGGGGGGGGGGGGTTGGTAACTGTACATTGGATTATCGACAACCTTACTTGGTCCCAGGAAGAGGGTCTCGTGTATTATTGGGTTAGGAAATTTACTGTACATTGGAGGGGGTTGGGTTAGGACATTTACAGGGGCCAGTTTCGAATTGCAGTCTCCCGTAGGTGCTCTTTGAGAGTGGTTTTGAAAGTAGGTAGTGATTCACATTCCTTTACAGCTGTGGGTAGGGTGTTCCACATTGATGTGGCATAATTGCGAAACGTGTTTAGTCCCTTGTTTGAGCCGAATCTGGGTTTAACATGATTTGTGGAGCTCCCTCTGGTGTTGTGGTCGTGGTATTCACTGACCTTTGGGAAGTATTTTGACATGTACATGGGTACCTTAGTCTTATAGTGTATCTTGTAGACCAGGCCCATTGCAAGTTGCTGTACTCTGTCGTCTACTCTAAGCCATCCTAGGTAGTTAAAGTGGGCAGGGGTGAGGTGGGTTCTAGGAGTAAGGTCAAGTAGTAGTCTAGCCAGTTTGTTTTGTGATGTTTGTAATTTTGTTTTTAGCGCCTTTGAGGTGCTTTGGTACCATGAGGTGCAAGCATAGTCGTAGTACCCTTGAATGAGTGCTCCTGCCAGAGTCTTTAGGGTATTCTTGTTTACCAGAGAGGAGATCCGGTACAAGAATCTAGTTAGTTGGTTGACTTTTTACATTGGATGCCATTTAGGAAAGATTTGCCTCTAGGATGGAACCTATAGGTATGTTATTTCATCTTTCCTTGTGACAATATTGTCATCTACTGTAACTGAGAAGCCGTCGGTCTTGCTGAGTTTGATATTTGAACCGAAGAGAATGGACTCTGTTTTGCCCATGTGTAATGATAGTTTGTTATCAGCGAGCCAGGTGCAGATTCTGCCGAGTTCCGAGCTGAGGGTTTTTTCAACCTGTAACTTGTTCTTGTCAGAGACCAGCAGGGCTGAGTTGTCCGCGAACAGGAACAAGTTGCAGTCACAAGCTGACGACATGTCATTTGCATAAATTAGGAACAGCAACTACAAAGACTAGGACTAGACAGTAACTCTAATACAAGAAAAACACTAGACTAACAGGGGGACATTAAGAAGGGCGAGAGAGAAGGGGAGAGATAGGGAGCAAGAGAGATAGGGAGAGAGAGAGAGGGAGAGAGAGAGAAGGGGAGAGATAGGGAGCAAGAGAGAGAGAGAGGGAAGAGCGGGAGAGGTAGAGCAGGGGAGAACAGGGAGAGGTAGAGCAGGGGAGAACAGGGAGAGGTAGAGCAGGGGAGAACAGGGAGAGGTAGAGCAGGGGAGAACAGGGAGAGGTAGAGCAGGGGAGAACAGGGAGAGGTAGAGCAGGGGAGAACAGGGAGAGGTAGAGCAGGGGAGAACAGGGAGAGGTAGAGCAGGGGAGAACAGGGAGAGGTAGAGCAGGGGAGAACAGTCCAGTAACGGGCGGGACGTTACACAAAATGGGTGCAGAGACTGCAGACACAATGGGCAAACGGCTGACGGGCTTATTGGGGAGAAACAAAACAACAAGACTCAGGAGATAAACACAGACGTTGTTGTTAACCCCTTTCTGTGTCACTCTGTCACACACACATGCACGCACGTGCACACACGTGCACACACACACATGCACGCACGTGCACACACACACACAAGACAGAAATAAACCTCACCAAAGAAGGTTTCTCTTCTAGTTGATATAATAAAATTGTCTGAACACTCTTGTCACAGGCACTTAATTCCATAGAATGACAATAAAGAGAGAGAGAGAGAGAGAGAGAGAGCAAGAGAGAGAGAGCGAGAGAGGGAGAGAGAGACAGAGCGAGAGAGGGAAAGAGATTTTTCAATATGCATTAACATGATTAATGCAAGCAAATCGGTTTCAGTGCCCCTGAAATAAAAATGTTTAATTAAATGCCCCCGAAAATCAATTAACACATTCAGCGCCGACCCCGAGTATAGTCGGGTTAACTCGCCTTCGTTTGAGCACCAATCACGAGTATAGTCGGGTTTTAATCGTTATTTCTTTTATTAGCGATATCCATTTATTTTCATCCATCCAGCCTGACGTTATCGTTGGGAATGGGTCTGAGCTCGCAAAAGGGCAAATACCGCCGCCTATCGTCTCCCGGATGGCATTGCACATCATTGGATTGGATTGGCTGGGGATGTGCATCAAAAAAATAACTCCGGTCCAGGTTTTCCTTTTCGGGCATGCAGTATCGTTATAACAGATAGACTGGGGACACTCAGAGCTGCGTGGATTATGTGTTTTGGATATAATAATAATAATAATGGATTGGATTTATATAGCGCTCTTCATGACACCCCAGAGACCCCAGAGCGCTTACAGAGTCCATTATTCGTTCATACACAGTCATACCGGTGGTGGTAAGCTACAATTGCAGCCAGAGCTGCCCTGAGGCAGACTCACGGAAGCGTGGCGAATAATCATCGCCTACGGCCCCTCTGACCACCACCAACATTCATACACATTCATACGAGGCAAGTAGGTTAAGTGTCTTACCCAAGGACACAACGGCAGTGGGATGGACATGGGCTTGAGCGGGATTCGAACCACCAACCCTTCGATCATTGGACAACCCGCTCTACCCCTGAGCCACGGGTTGGATCAATAAACGCGATCAATATTTGGAATGGCAATCAGGAATTGGATTAATCAGTTGTGAGGTAAGGAATCTATGTTACCAGTCTTGGGTTAACCAGATGTTCCTTTCACCGCCATCGGAGCGTGTGTGTGTGTGTGTGTGTGCGTGCCGTTGGCGCTGAGCAAGGCACGGATAAGCGATTTTTCAGCCCGCTTCTGTATCGTGCACAAGGACACATATACTATCGATAATCTAGCGTTTATTTGAAAACGATTCATAAATCAGCCGAAAAATGACAACGTGTTTTGTGTATTCCACTAAAGGGCTATTATCGCGTCTTTCTCTGGAATTACTAGAAATCTCAAACTATACTCGTATTCAAAACGGTATAAAACGGAAATGTACCGATGAAAAAACAATCCGTTTCGTACATGTTGACTGCAAGCAAGTCATTGATAAGCGACGGGTGTATTAGACCCATAGCCATAATTTAAGATACATTTTAAGCACTCGCAAATATCCCCGTCCTCCCATTGATTAAAGTGTCGGCGTACTAGGCCTAATTTCCCGGAAGGGGCTCGGCGGTCGATGAGTTAAGGGTGGCAAAAAGTGCCCTGTGTTAATTTCGAACCCTGCAGTGCGAGTTAAATTGCCCTACTTTCTCTCAGTAGTACAGTAGAGCAGAGACATCATATTATCAAATGATAAATTATGCTCTCTCCCTCTCTCTCTCCCCCTCCCCCCCCCCCCCAGGAGCCCGGTGGGAACCACACCCCTCCCCAGCAGCTCAGCCCTCAGGTGGGGGGCCAGGCAGGGTACTCGGCGGCGGGGGTCCCGGGGGGCTCTCTGGACGTGCAGCACCTCATCATGCAGGCGGACGCGCGGCGCAGGCAGCGCAGCAACGACAACTACTTTGAGGACGTGCCACGCTCCAAACTGGAGCGACAGATGGCCCAAGTCAGCATGGTGAGGAGGAGGGGGGGGGGGGGGGGGGGTGATAGAGGAGGGAGGGGGGCGGGGCGGGGGTGATAGAGGAGGGAGGGGGGCGGGGAGGGATAGAGGAGGGAGGGGGGGCGGGGAGGGATAGAGGAGGGAGGGGGGCGGGGAGGGATAGAGGAGGGATGGGGCGGGGAGGGAAGGGAGTTGCACTCTGTCACTCAGACAGGAATGGGGCTAAAAAGAAAAGAATGAGTCGAGAGTGGGGGAGGAAGTGACCTATCTCAAGCTCCGCCCCCTCTTTTCTCAAGCCTCCAATCACAACTGTTGCTTCCCTCGGACAATCGGAAGACACCGTCTGTCCGAGGAAAGCAGCGGTTGTGATTGGAGGATCAAGAAAAGGGGGCCCGGGTTTGAGACACGCAGAAATTAGATTATTTGGAGGATTAGGCTTTAAAAGGTGGCTGCATACTGGGCTATATTAAGATATTAAATTAACCGAGATACTGCTTATTGGCTATGATTAGTTATTTAACCGTAATGTTAACTGTTTCAGCGCCAATGACGAAAAAAGTCGGGTTATCTCGACGGTGGTTGAGGGCCAATCACGAGAAAAGTCGGGTTTTAATCGTTATTTCTTTTATTCGCTATATCCATTCATAATTCATCCATCCAGCCTGATGTTGGACCGCGTCCCCGACCGCCAAGAACCTTGGTGTTGTCCTCGACGACCAGTTGAACTTCTCTGCTCACATCGCAGCGACAACCAGAACCTGCAGATTCCTCCTGAGCAACGTCAGAAGGATACGCCCCTTCCTGACAAAAGAAGCCACCCAACTCCTCATCCAATCAACAGTCATCTCCCGCCTCGACTACTGCAACGCACTGCTAGCTGGCCTCCCGGCCACTGCCACCAAGCCTCTTCAACTCATTCAAAACGCAGCGGCCCGCCTGATATCAAACCTACCAAAGTCGGCCCATGTCACCCCACTTCTTAGGGACCTGCACTGGCTCCCCATTGCTGCACGTATCCGCTTCAAGGCCCTCGACCTAGCATACCGTGCAGCAAAGGGAACCGCTCCCGCCTACCTCCGGTCAATGGTCTCTAACTACACACCCTCAAGACCCCTACGCTCTGCATCTTCTGGCCGCCTCAGACCTACTCCTATCCAAGCTCCCGGAGGGTCATCAAAGAGAAGCCGCCTATTCTCAGTCCTTGCCCCACAATGGTGGAATGAACTACCCACCCCAGTTAGGACAGCCGAATCCCGTCCAATCTTTCGCCGTCGACTAAAGACTCACTTCTTCAACCATTATCTGAAATGATCTAACCCTGACTAACCTTACTGTCATGCACTTGTCCTAATAAACTAACCTACACTGTAACATGCAACACTTGATGAACATTGTTACTCAGCTGATAGAGTTGTACCCTTCTTGCTGTCTTGTCGTACAGAACTTGTAAGTCGCTTTGGATAAAAGCGTCAGCTAAATGACTAAATGTAAATGTAAATGTAAATGATGTTATCATTGGGAATGGCTCTGAGATCGCAACCGGCCAATACCGCCGCCTAACGCCCTATTGCACCCCGTTTGAAACGATGTGGTTTGTTTTCTTGGCCGAGCTGAGCCGTGCAGGCGGGGTCTGAATACTGAGCTGAGCCGTGCAGGCGGGGTCTGAATACCGAGCTGAGCCGTGCAGGCGGGGTCTGAATACTGAGCTGAGCCGTGCAGGCGGGGTCTGAATACTGAGCTGAGCCGTGCAGGCGGGGTCTGAATACTGAGCTGAGCCGTGCAGGCGGGGTCTGAATACTGAGCTGAGCCGTGCAGGCGGGGTCTGAATACTGAGCTGAGCCGTGCAGGCGGGGTCTGAATACTGAGCTGAGCCGTGCAGGCGGGGTCTGAATACCGAGCTGAGCCGTGCAGGCGGGGTCTGAATACTGAGCTGAGCCGTGCAGGCGGGGTCTGAATACTGAGCTGAGCCGTGCAGGCGGGGTCTGAATACTGAGCTGAGCCGTGCAGGCGGGGTCTGAATACTGAGCTGAGCCGTGCAGGCGGGGTCTGAATACTGAGCTGAGCCGTGCAGGCGGGGTCTGAATACTGAGCTGAGCCGTGCAGGCGGGGTCTGAATACTGAGCTGAGCCGTGCAGGCGCTTCGAACGATGCATGGACTAGGCCCCCCCCCCCCCCCCCCTCTGTTTATATGCAATGCTGGATAACGCTGGATACACGAACGCGACCAGTATTTGGAATGGCGATCAGATAATTGGATTATTCTTTTTGCAGTACATCATTTACAAGGTAAGGACTATGTTATCGACCTTGCGTTGATACGATAATTATTTTCCCACGATCGAAGCATGTCGGGGTGGTGTGTGTGTGTCTGTGTGTTGGTAGCGATCAAAAGCAAGGAGGGGCCCGCGTCCCCTTCTCCCTTTCATGCGTGCATGATGAAAGATAATACCGATAATCTAGCCTTGATTTCAGATTGATTGTTGATCCAAGCGAGGAATGGCAACGTGTTTATTGAATTTCACTAAAATGCTGTTTTCGCGTCTTTTCCTGGAATTACTCAGAATCACTCAAACTATACTCATATTCACCACGGTATAAAAAACGGAAATGTACAGATGAAAAAATTATCTATTTTTTGCATGTTGACCGGAAGAAACTCACTGACAATCGACGGTGTTATTAGATCCATAGCTATAATATTTAATATAGTTTTAGCACTTGCAAACACCGGCATTATCTCCATTGAACAGAGCTCTGGCCTTCTTACCACAAGGTAAACAGCGACCTCTAGGCGCTGATTGAGTTAAGAGTAAAGAATTATTATTAGATGATCATTAGCTATGATTACTTCTTTAAACATAACATTACTAGTAAATAATTATTATTAAATGTGAAGCAGCTCATAGACCGGTAACTCACGCATCAGTAAGTCTCTCATGGTTAGACACTCTGCCCCTAGTGGTGGCACTTTGCTTTGCATCTATGACACTGGTCTTGTTTTTCAGATTCAGATTCAGATTCAGAGTTTTATTTGCCACATGGAATCAATACAATCAGAGTTCTTCATACTCAATCATAAATATCATACCATTGACAAAAGGAGCAGGAAGAAGAATAAATCTTATAGTTACCTGCCCCTTATTTCTAAACTAAACAAGTATTTACTTGATGGTCGGCGTACAACCTAATTTACACAAAATAATCATTTATACCATATACAAGAAACAAACAATCCACAGTTTAAACAAGAATTTTTTTAATAATAATAATAAAGAATACAAGAAAGAAAAGAAGAAAAGATCTCACTATTCACATCACATTTGACTTTCATACTGACTAATTTTATTTTTTTTATAAATCTTTTTGAATTGACAAACACTATTACATCCCTTAAGCTCGCTATGGAGAGAATTCCACAACTTTACACCAATAACTGAAGGGCACATCTGTTTAAGTGTGGTACGTGCAAACTGATGTTTAAAATTGTATTTTCTCCTACTTTCCTAAATTAAAATTATTTTTAATTTTTTTTGTTTTTTTTTTCCTCCTTTTTCCTCCGATTTTTCTCCCATCCCAATGTTAGTCGTTATGCCAATTCCCAATCCCCTTCCTGGTCGCTGCGCACTTACCCCCCACAGTCGGTCTGGGAGAGTGGAGGCTATCACGTGCTTCCTCCGACACACGTCTAGCCAATCAACCGCTTCTTTTCACCTGGCAGCGCGGACTCGCACTGAGAGGGTGTAACGTGTGGAAGGATCACACTACCCCCCTTAGATCCTATCCGCGCTGAGCAGGCGCCCCGACCGAACTGTAGGAGTCGCTGTTTACAACGACCCGGACCCACCCCTCCAGCTTTCCCACCCTCTAATATTGCCAATTGTATTAGTGTGAACGGCCAGCCAAGCTGGTGACAACGCCGGGAGCTGGATTCGAACAGGCGAATCCAGCGTCTCCGGCGTTGGTGACGAACGCAATCTCCGCTACGCCACCTGACCGCCACTAAACTCACTTTCTAAATGAAAAAGATTTTGTAGTTTTTCTGGCAGTGTATTTCTTGCCCTAAACATAATTAACATTGTTTGAAACTTAACCATGTCTTCAAGTTTAATTATTCTAGATTTAATAAAGAATGTGTTTGTGTGTTCTCGATAATTCACTTTATGTGTGATTCTTACAGCCCTCTTCTGTAGTATATATAATGGTTTTATATTGGTCCCATAAGTATTCCCCCATACTTCAACACAATAACTGAGATAAGGTGAGATGAGTGAACAGTAGAGTGTTCTCATTGCCTCATACTCTAACACATCCTTTACTTTATTCATAACAAAAATACTCTTGGACATCTTTTTTTTAACGTGTGCTATGTGAGATTTCCATGTTAATTTATCATCCATAATCACACCAAGAAAACGAAATTCATTAACTCTCTCTATATCAACTCCATCTATGGTCTTGTTTTTATTAAACTACTACTCAAATTAGGGATACAATTATGACTTTTTATGTTAGTTTATACTTTTTATATTTATATAAGTTATTGTCAACTTTTAATCATCCATAGGAGGATGATTGCATAAAGAAAAAAAGAAAAAAAGAATGCATCCACAAAATAATGATATGGTACTGTATTGAACTTGTCTATTTATATTTCCTGCTAAACTAGAATCACTTATATTCCCACTGATGTTCATAACCTAGGAAAACAGGGCTAATTAACTCTCAAACCATGACAGCGTGATAACTCACAAACATAGCAATGCAGCAGCTGTGCTTTGATCTACTATGATTAGCGTTGTGTGTGTGTGTGTGTGTGTGTGTGCGTGTGTGTGTGTGTGTGTGCGTGTGTGTGTGTGTGCGTGCGTGTACGTGTGCGTGTACGTGTGTGTGTGTGTACGTGTGCGTGTGTGTGTGTGTGTGTGTGTGTGTGTGTGTGTGTGTGTGTGTGTGTGTGTGTATGGATTATTCACTATAGAGAAAGGCATATAGTCAGGCACTGGAATCATCTAGGCGTATCAAACTCCTTGATGACGGAGACGTGTGATAGATGTGTTCTGAGTCTTACCTGAACAGCTAACAAGCGAGCTAGCTTCTACCCAGACATGACCGCTGACACAGATGTGACATGTTGAACAAACAAATTAACCCTTTCACTGCCACACGACAGCCGGTTACCCCTTTCACTGTGACAATACATGCGGAGCTAATGATGCTAATGATGGAGCATCGCCGTCGGTTGTGTGTGATAGTAAAGGGTTAACCTTCTGTCGTGTGGCAGTGAAAGGGTTAATGAATTAACTAACTCACTACAGTAACTAGTAGGGGTGTAAATATTTGACCCCACAACGATTCGATTCGATTACGATTCTTCAGGCAACGATTCAATGCATCATGAAATCTCTTCATTTGACCACAATTCGATTCGATGCGATTCGATTAATCAGTTAATTCCCCCCCAAAAAATGTATACACAAATATGGCTGGGAGAACTGATTCGCTCAGCGTGAATGGACTATAGGTCAATAAAAAAATCGACTTATACATTTTTTAATAATTTTATTTTAAATAAATAGAAATTTTTTAAATAAAAAATCTAATCGATTCTAACATTTTTAAATCGATGCAGTTGAATCATCACCTTAGGGTCGATGCATTGCGATGCATTGTTACACCCCTAGTAACTAGGGTATCCCATTAAAAGAAAGAAAAATTAGGGGGATTAAAAAGAAACAAACAAACAACAAACAAACAAAGGGGAAAGGGGGGATAAAGCAGTTGTTTGGCTCCTACCGGCAGCGTGTAAAAGTGTCAGTGAGCAAGACAATTAACCTCCTAACTGCTCCCGATGAGCAGGTTGCAGTGGTGTAAAAAGTACCCCGAAATTATACTTAAGTGAAAGTATGGGTCCCGTCTCAAAATCGTACTCAAGTAAAAGTCTGAGTAGTTTCTACTTTTAAATGTACTTAAGTACTAAAAAGTAAAAGTAAAAAACTTTTTTTCTGACTGTCTATTCTTCTGATAGCAGGTGTTTAATCAAAGATCCCCGCTTTCTAGTCTTGCACAAGGACCAATCAGCATGGGTATGGGCGGGTACATTTTTCATTGATGGGGATTTGATTGGCTGTTTTTAAATAAAGTGCGGCCGCAGGATTAATAACGTTAACGTTAGTTCGGCCAGAGAAACAAATATACTAATTAAAATAGTTGGACCTGTGAGACTTGTACTTTGTACTTTGTAGGTCTGCATTTTAAATGTAAGGAGTAGGGCGGCTAGGTGGTGCAGTGGGCAAGGCGCTCACCACCAATGCAGGAGACACTGGGTTCGAGCCCAGCTCTCTGCATTGCTATCAGCTTGGCTGGCCGTTCATACTAATACAATTGGCAGTATTAGGGGGTGGGAAGCTGATGGGTGGGGATCGGACGTTGTGGACAGCGACTCCTACAGGTCGGTTGGTGCGCCTGCGCAGCAGAATCAGGAAGCGACGGGGGCGGCGTGCCCTCCAAAAAAACGCAGACCCCCGACGCTGAGAGATTGCGCTGTGCAGGTGAAAAGATGCGTCTGCTGCTTCCTCGAGTACCGGAGGGGACACGTGATGTAAGGCTTAGTCCACATTGCAGCCGGCTTGTGGGAGGCATGGCCTAACAACGTTCGAGACAGGGGAGGGTAGAATTGGACGATACGAAATTGGGATGGGAGAAAAATAGAAAATGGGAGAAAAAAGTAGATCAAAAAAAATTTAAGGAGTAAAAAGTATGTTTTTTTTCTCTGAAATGTAATTGAGTAAAAGTACAAGTATACAAACCTAATAATACTTGAGTAAAATACAAATCCCCAAAAACAGTACTTAATTATTGTGACGAAGTACAATTACTCAAGTACTTTACACCCCTGGACATAAGTTGTAAAGTGCTTTGACTAAAAGCGCCATGCAAATGCAGTCCAATTTACCATTCCATTTAGTGAGTCTGTGAGGGCTGTTTACCCAACATGATTACCTCTGATTACAGCCTCTCACCTCCAGAGTACCTCATCAGCATACTGACGGGGGGATTACACACACACACACACACACACACACACACACACACACACACACACACACACACACACACACACACACACACACACACACACACACACACACACGGCACACACACACACACACACTTACTTAAATACAAACAAACAAGATATGATAACGGCACAAACGCACACACTCAAATGGAATTAGATAGACACTCAACAACTCACGCTGTGAGCTCGCTGAGACCTGCCAGCTCTCTGGGAAAAGCTCTCCTCTCATTCACTTTGCAAAGACAAGACCAAACACGGTGAACAGTCATCGACCGGGGCATTTCAGAAGTAAACAAATACGATTTGGGGTGTTTCCCTAATTGAACCCTTTCACTACCACTCTACAGAAGGTTAACCTTGCACTACGGTTAACCGTCTGTAGTGTGGTAGTGAAAAGGGTTAACCCGTTGTCGTGTGGCAGTAAAAGGGTTAACCTTCTGTATTGTCGCAGTGAAAAGGTTAACCATTTTGGTAGTGTGGGTAGTGAAAGGGTTAAAAGGTGAAAACTCCCAAAGCAAGAAGGCGCTGAAAGGCAGCAAACACAAACACAAACACGTTGCTCCCTGGAGTGGTGACAACAGCTTGTGCTGAGAACGCAGGGCTTCCCCCCCCCATTCCCCTCCCCCTTCCCCTTGCATGTAATTTCCTCTCGGATAACCTGCTGAAGGTCTTCATGAAGCTTGGTCACTGATGATATCCTTTTACTGTAGATACTATTATCTATATCATTATCTGTACATAGCTATCCCTTACCTACTCTACTAGTTACGCTGCTGGCCTGTGTGACTTACTACCATACTGTCTTTATACCTGTACATATTGGTAGTACAACTCTCTGTACATACATCTGATTAGCACTACACACAGTAGTACTAATTTATATATTTTATACCCAGTTAATAATCACCTGTACATTGTATATGACTATTGCACTTTACTGTTAACTTTGCACTCTGGTTGGATGCCAAACTTATTTTCGTTGTACTGTACTTGTGCTGTATAAGGACAATACATTTGAATAAATATATATATATACAGTATATCGGCCTACCGATATTATCGGCATTAAAATGTGATATCGGAAAATATCTGTATCGGTTTAAAAAAAAGATTTTTTATTTATTTTTTTACATTTCTATAGAAATGATGTCCGATATTATCGGCCTACCGATATTATCGGCCGATATCGGCATTAAAATGTGATATCGGTATATCGGTATCGGTAAAAAAGCCAATATCGAGCATCCCTAGTATATATATATATATTATATATATATTAAGGCTTAAGGTCAGGTTAATTCATGTTAATTAAGGGTTATGTTCCAGTTAATTCATGTTAATAATTAAGGTCAGGGGCGGCGTTGTTCCAGTGTTATTGTGATACTGGACTGTACACATACATTCAACTTGTAACAGGCAGGGGTGTAAAGTACTTGAGTAATTGTACTTCGTCACAATACTTAAGTACTGTTTTGGGGGATTTGTACTTTACTCAAGTATTATTAGGTTTGTATACTTGTACTTTTACTCAATTACATTTCAGAGAAAAAAAACATACTTTTCTCTCTCGCAGGTCCAACCATTTTAATTAGTATATTTGTTTCTCTGGCCGAACTAACGTTAACTTTATTAATCCCACGGCCGCACTTTATTTAAAAACAGCCAATCAAATCCCCATCAATGGAAAACGAACCCGCCCATACCCATGGTGATTGGTCCTTGTGCAAGACTAGAAAGCGGGGATCTTTGATTAAACACCTGCTATCAGAAGAATAGACAGTCAGAAAAATAGTTTTTACTTTTAGTACTTAAGTACATTTAAAAGTAGAAACTACTCAGACTTTTACTTGAGTATGATTTTGAGACAGTACCCATACTTTCACTTAAGTATCATTTCTGGGTACTTTTTACACCCCTGGTAACAGGCATAACTACTGTATGTCAAGCCAAGACACCTGTTACATCATAAATGTAAGCCCTGTGGGCTTGAGAGGTGCTGCACGAGCACATCATCGTCTGTCAAACTCCGCTGGGAGATAGGGCTGGGCGATATAACGATAACGATAATTATCGCGATATATTTTAATAATCGATATCGGAAAAAATATATATAAAAAAAATATATATATCGATTTTTTTTTTTTTTTTTTTTTTTTTTTTACCTGCAACAGGGCAGTTTTAAACCCAGAGACAGTGGACAGACTTGTATTTCTTGCCTGCAACTTAAAGTAATGGCTTTGCTTGTCGAAATGACAATACTGACCAATTGAGATTTATTTTTCTCTTGTCCATTTATTTAGTTTGCTTTCTAGTTTAAAATACAGTTTGAAACCGTCTGTACACAGTAGGCTATGTGGGCTAGCAGAGCTAGACTCCAGTCACGAGTCACGGTGCATGTGTGCGGTGGTTTGTCCACCAAAAAAGCGCCAAAAGATAGAAAAGAAACTAGTAGAGCCAGAACTATTCAACTCCCCTGGAGCCACAGCCAGCAGAGAAGCCTGTTGTGTTTACTTTCGCTTTCAAACCAGCTGCAGCCTGAGAACTGGAGTGTGAGGGGATGTACTGTAACACTAAAGATGCCGGCAACGACAAGGAATTGCTGCAAAATAAACATAATTTTTTTTTATACTTTCTATACGTTTCAGCAGCAAGGGGAGTGGTGCGAGCCGATCACGTTACGTCCTCCCAACGAGGCCACCTCCTCCACGCCGGTCCAGTACTGGCAGCACCACCCGGAGAAGCTCATCTTCCAGTCCTGCGACTACGAGGCCTATGTGAGTCTGCTCTCCTCTCTTCACTGTGTGTGTGTGTGTGTGTGTGTGTGTGTGTGTGTGTGTGTGTGTGTGTGTGTGTGTGTGTGTGTGTGTGTGTGTGTGTGTGTGTGTGTGTGTGTGTGTGTGTGTGTGTGTGTGTGTGTGTGTGTGTGTGTGTGTGTGTGTGTGTGTGTGTGTGTGTGTGTGTGTGTGTGCGTGCGTGCGTGTGCGTTTGTGTGTGTGTGATAGGCTCCAGGAAAGAAATCCGCCACACACACACACACACACACACACACACACACACACACACACACACATACACACACACACACACACACACACATTCTCTCTCTCTTAGGACAGCAAACCCCCCCCCCCCCCATAATATATATGAAATTACTTTATCTTCCTTTCGGAACTTCATTTGTGCAGTGGTTTTAAAAGACAAACGTACAGTCACAATACTTAGACACTCACCACTATAAAAAAAACACCAGCTTCGTTAAAACTACAGTAAAAAAAGACCACTATAAAAAAACACCAACTACATTAAAACTACAGTACTTAAAGCATGATATATTAAAATCCATATGGAGCAATTCTATATGTATATAAATAATAATAATAATACAGGTGTATGTGTCCATCAGGTGGAAGGAGAGTCTATTTTTTAAGTAGTCCAAAGTCCTTCTTGGGGGGGGGGGGGCAGTCCGGCCTCCACCAGACTAACTAAGCCCCTTTTATTCCGTGTTGAAGCTCCGTATCGGCGGCCTGAGGTTATTCGTTTGTGTGTGTGAAGGGTGTGTGTGTCGTCCTCAACTATTTGAGAGGCCTTCTTAACGGTCCGTTTCTTGTAGGGATGTTCGATGTTGGCTTTTTTACCAATATCCGATATACCGATATTGTCCAACTCTTAATTTCCGATACCAATATCAACCGATACCGATATATGCAGGGTTTCCCCCCCAAAAAAACGGAATAATTTCAGGTAATTAACATATCTCTTTTTGTGGAATTAACACGACAACATTATGCATACTTTTGACAATAAATAAAATAAGAATTTGTTCTTACTTGCTTGCCTGGGTAAATAAAGGTTAAATAAAAGTTTAAAAAAAAAAATATATATATATATTTTTTTTGAAAACCGATACCGATCATTTACGATATTACATTTTAATGCCAATATCGGACATCCCTAGTTTCTTGTGGATGCTGCTGAGTGACTCCTGGTCCTTCCCAATGATCTTGCCGCTGATCTTAACGACCCTGTCGAGAGGTTTCCGGTTGATGGCACCTATCACTCCAAACTATGATGTGATGTTGAAGGACATTATTGATTACTACCTACTATGCTAATATGTCTATACTACTATGAGAGTATATCCCAAATCGATCTGCCCTTTCTCGGCCGAGCTATAGTCACTTTTCCGCACCTACTCCCGAACTACGCATGCGCAGATTGATGAACCTAGACTCCGTGGGCAATCTGCGCATGCGTAGATCGGGAGTAGGTGCGGAAAAGTGACTATAGCTCGGCCGAGAAAGTGTCAATAGACTTGGGATTGGTTTCTCTGTGTTCAGGAGACTCAGGCGGATAAAAGTCTATTGGATCATGTCTCCTGCACCCCCACAGCCGTAGCTACAACCACTTAATGTCAAGGCTCTCATCCACATTCATTAATTTTCTCCCCCCGCTCTCTCTCCCATGATTTCAGAATACCGGAAGTGTTGCGGTGGTCTCTATACGAGCGTTTGTTTACGACAGCGCACGCTAACACTCCTTCTCTCTCCCCCCCGGGGCGGCGGGCACGCTGGCTCCAGAATGCTGGGGAGATGGATGAGAGAGAGGGGGGGGGGGGGGGGGGGGGGGGAGCAGAGAGAGCCAGTGTGTGAATATTACTGGCGAGCCGAGGGGGAGACAGACGACGCCGAATGAAAATAAATTAGATTAGATGGATGCAAAAATAAGAGGGACCACTGAGAGGAGGGACAGAACGGGAGGGTGGAGAGAAGGAGGGATTGATTGTGTTTGTGTAGAGAAGAAAAAGAGAAAAGGACGTTGTCGCATTAGTCCCACCTTCTTCTCCTTTTTCAACCCACCTCGCCCGCTGGTCCGTCTTACAGATGATATCCCAGAGGCACCTCGTCGTTGTAACAGTTTCACAACTAAAACCTCAAATAAGAAAATGCACTTAGCTCAGTTATTCAGATGGTGAATCCTCCTCACACACAGACACCCAACAGATGCCTTCAAGTCTAAGCTCAAAACCCACTTCTGCTTTTCTCGATGTTCACTGACTCATACCCTGTTTTCCTGTGTGTTCGCTTGTGTGTCCTCCCGTAAAACTGAGATGTGATTGTTGTCTATATCTTGTCTAGACGTATCTATGTGTATCTATCCTCTGTACAGCTCTTTGGTTGACATGTGTCATGTTTAAATGTGCTCTATAAATATAAATAAATCTGATTGATTGATTGATTGATTGATTGAGACACTCTAACGTTTTCATCGCACACCGCTCCTCCGACCGAAACCCAAAGCGCGTCAGTATAACGTCATCTAGACATTGTGTCTCCGTGAAACCAGAGACGAAGCTTTTCCAGGCTAATCCACACAGGCCTCTATAGATAGATCATCGTACGCCGATGTTATTTATAATAGTGCACTCATCATAACACCACACTCTACAGCTCTCAGGCCACTGTCCATATTGCTTGTTGTATTATTACATTGCGTGACACGTCATCGTTCAAAATTCAATCTGTATTAAGAGAAGAAACATGCTACAATACAAATGCACATCTGATCTGGTATAATACTGTTATATATATATACTGTTATTGTAGCATTTCTGTGACCCTAATGCAAATGTGTGTGTGTGTGTGTGTGTGTGTGTGTGTGTGTGTGTGTGTGTGTGTGTGTGTGTGTGTGTGTGTGTGTGTGTGTGTGTGTGTGTGTGTGTGTGTGTGTGTGTGTGTGTGTGTGTGTGTGTGTGTGTGTGTGTGTGTGTGTGCGTGCGTGCGTGCGTGCGTGCGTGCGTGTCTCTGTCTATGTCCTCCTGTGTGTATATGTTTGTGTTGTGAATCTAATGAAGATGTGTGTTGACTGAAGTGTGTGTGTGTGTGTGTCTGTCTGTCTATGTCCTCCTGTGTGTCTGTTTGTGTGTGTGTGTGTGTGTGTGTCTCTGCCGTCCACCTACTTTATAAAAAGACGGAGGCGACAGAGACCCAGCAGGGAGCGGTCCGTCTGTCCACAGCTTCATTATGGTTCTGGTGTGTCTTCTTCACGAGCCAACAGAACCCTGGCACCAGAACACTGTTAGCTAGAGGCAAAGCCTCAGACAACCTCCCTACCCAGTACACATCTCCACACAGTCATAAATCAAACTCAAGCCATATTGAGCACATGGTGGTTTTCGTCTATGATGAAATACATTATTGTACTTTTTATTTTCAAAAGTCTCCTATTATACCTTTCGAGAAAACATAAAAACCTTTTCCCCCGAGTCCGTCTTGATTCATCGTCAGCTTTGGCCTTCTATTCAACGTAACTTCATAATGATGTTGTCTTGACCAACATAATGAGCTGAATTCTATACAGCAGCTACACTCTAAAAGGAGACATGCTGGAATAACACGCTGTGTTTTGTCCTGAATTAACACACACACAGCGGCTTGTTCTTTTTACAGTGTAGAGAATCAATACAGAGACGTTGCTTTAGCCCTTTCACTGCCACATGACAGAAGGTTAACCCTTTACTACCGACGGTCGTCGTTACTGTAAACATTAAGTACTGAGGTTACTGTAAACATTAAGTACTGAGGTTACTGTAAACATTAAGTACTGAGGTTACAGTAAACATTAAGTACTGAGGTTACTGTAAACATTAAGTACTAAGGTTACAGTAAACATTAAGTACTGAGGTTACTGTAAACATTAAGTACTGAGGTTACAGTAAACATTAAGTACTGAGGTTACTGTAAACATTAAGTACACTGAGGTTACAGTAAACATTAAGTACTGAGGTTACTGTAAACATTAAGTACTGAGGTTACAGTAAACATTAAGTACTGAGGTTACTGTAAACATTAAGTACTGAGGTTACTGTAAACATTAAGTACTGAGGTTACAGTAAACATTAAGTACTGAGGTTACTGTAAACATTAAGTACTGATGTTACAGTAAACATTAAGTACTGAGGTTACTGTAAACATTAAGTACTGAGGTTACTGTAAACATTAAGTACTGAGGTTACAGTAAACATTAAGTACACTGAGGTTACAGTAAACATCATCCCTGTGTAAAAGTGTTCCCATTAGTGATTCCTTTATTAAATAAGATCTGAGCCTGTGCAGAATACAGCGTGGCAAGCGTCTCTGTTAATACTACTGCTCCAGGGTCCTCTCTGCTGTAATCACCTAGCGTGTGCGTGTGTGTGTGTGTGTGTGTGTGTGTGTGTGTGTGTGTGTGTGTGTGTGTGTGTGTGTGTGGGTGTGTGTGTGTGCGTCTTGCATGAGGATGCTGTCAAAATCTCACATTGTTGCATTAACTTCTGCATACAATACACATGGTGCAGCTAATTTTGACAGAGAATACCGAACAGTCTATGCGTGTATACATACACACACACACACACACACACACACACACACACACACACACACACACACACACACACACACACACACACACACACACACACACACACACACACACACACACCTGTTTAAAGATGCAACGATCTGGACATTAGGTGATCTTCTGAGAACAGAATGTTGATGTGTAAGTTGACACGGTGATGATTATATGACATTTGTGTTTGTAGTACCTTGGCTCCATGCTGGTGAAGGAGTTGAGAGGGACAGAGTCGACGCAAGACGCCTGCGCCAAGATGAGGGTAAGACAAGATGTCCATCACACTACACCACACTACACTACACTACACTACACCACACCACACCACACCACACTACACCACACCACACTACACCACACTACACTACACCACACCACACCACACCACACCACACTACACCACACTACACCACACCACACCACACTACACTACACTACACCACACTACACCACACCACACTACACTACACTACACTACACTACACTACACTACACTACACTACACCACACTACACTACACCACACTACACTACACTACACTACACTACACTACACCACACTACACTACACCACACTACACCACACCACACTACACTACACCACACTACACCACACTACACTACACTACACCACACTACACCACACCACACTACACTACACCACACTACACCACACTACACTACACTACACTACACCACACCACACTACACTACACTACACCGCACTACACCACACCACACTACACTACACCACACCACACCACACCACACTACACTACACTACACTACACTACACTACACTACACTACACTACACCACACCACACCACACTACACTACACCACACTACACTACACTACACTACACTACACTACACCACACCACACTACACCACACTACACTACACCACACTACACTACACTACACTACACTACACTACACTACACCACACCACACTACACTACACCACACTACACCACACCACACCACACCACACTACACTACACTACACTACACTACACTACACTACACTACACTACACCACACCACACTACACTACACCACACTACACTACACCACACTACACCCCCTCCCCTCTCTGGACTCCATCTACACCTCACGCACAGTCACCCGCTCTGTTAAAATAGTCAACGACCCCTCTCACCCAGCACACCACTTATTCCAGCACATGCCCTCAGGTCGCTACAGGTCCATCCTAACCAGTCACACACACTTCACAAACAGTTTTTTCCCCACAGCAGTCCGAACACTGAACACCCTGGCCCGCCCCCCTTTGCACAGACGGGCAAGCATCTGTCACTGACTGACACTGTTACCGTGACTGTCCTATATGTATTTATGAATATATGTATTTATTGTGGGATTGGGAGGTGGGAGGGGGGCGTTTTTGACGTTTTTGATGTTTGATGTCTGTTTCATGTTTCAGTGCTTAACAATCTGTACCGAAAACAATTACCACCAACCATTGTTGTGTGGCATTAAAGTATCTTGTATCTTGTCTTGTACTACTACACTACACTACACTACTACACTACACTACACTACACTACACACTACACTACTACACTACACTACACTACACTACACTACACTACACTACACTACACTACACTACACTACACTACACTACACTACACCACACTACACCACACTACACCACGAGCCTGTGCCAAGATGAGGCTAAGACAATATGTCCACCACACTTCCGGTCAGCTGTCACTACTGCCAAGGAATTAAATTACCACTCAACTGTTGATGAGAAAAGATGTCCAGACAATTTAGGACCACCTGACCAGTTATTAACATAATAACTGTTCATCTTGACCTATTGGCAAACACAGTATAAAACCCACAGGAAGTCAACTGCTGTCCTTGCTGTTGCCTAGCAAGGCTCCAACATTCCACTGAAACTGTTATGGTTTGTAACCGACCCCAATCGCACAACACAAGACAGGTATGATGGTTTGCCAAGAAACAGATATTTATTGAGAGACAGGGAAAAAAGGGCACTGTCCCTTTAAGGGAGAACACAAATACAGGAATATAACAAGAGGGGAAAAACTAGGTGCCTTTAAGAGGCGGGCAAGAAAAGGTAACACTAAGGGAAGGTTAATGAACGCTAGGGGAAACATTAAAGGAACGCTAGGGGAAGGTTAAAGGAACAGAGGAACTAGAGACTAGGAGATGTCGGGACAAGGAGAGCTAGGGAACAGGAGAACTGGGGACTAGGAGAACTAGGGACAAGGAACTAGGTGGAACAAGAAGGGGAGGACTTGGGACCAGGAACTAGGTGGAACTAGAAAGGGGAGAACTAGGGACAGAGGGGACTGAGGCCCGCGGAGGCGGGCTGGGGACAGGGAGGAACAGGGAGGACTGGTGGGAAACATCTGGGCTGCTCTGCAGAACAGAGGAGAGGGTTAATATTCAAAAGGGAACAAACAGAGCAGATGCAGAACAGTCCAAATAAACAAAGTAACAAAGTAACAATATCTTCGTGTGACAAACACACAGGGGGAGATGTAATGTCCAAAAATACTATCTAAGTGAGAACAAAAACAGAGTGGGAGATGAAATGTCCAAACTACTAACTAAGTGAGAACAAAAAAGGAGGCATTACGCTGGGTGAGTGACTTAACAATCAAAACTCACCCAAGCGTATGCGGAATGGTACAGGAACGCAGCGGGACGGGGGCAAGAGGCATTACGCTGGGTGAGTGACATCACAATCAAAACTCACCCAGGCGTATGCGTAATGGTGCAGGAACAGCAGCGGGACGGGGGCAAGAGGCATTACGCTGGGTGAGTGACATCACAATCAAAACTCACCCAGGCGTATGCGTAATGGTGCAGGAACAGCATCGGCGGCGAGGGTGTCGCCACCGGGTAGCTGGCTGTCCGAGCCGAGGAACAGAGTGCTGGAACAGCGGCGGTGGCGAGGGTGTCGTCAACCGGGTAGCCGCTGTCGGAGCCGAGGAACAGAGTGCTGGAACAGCGGCGGTGGCGAGGGTGTCGTCCACCGGGTAGCCGCTGTCGGAGCCGAGGAACAGGGTGCTGGAACAGCGGCGGTGGCGAGGGTGTCGTCAACCGGGTAGCCGCTGTCGGAGCCGAGGAACAGAGTGCTGGAACAGCGGCGGTGGCGAGGGTGTCGTCCACCGGGTAGCCGCTGTCGGAGCCGAGGAACAGGGTGCTGGAACAGCGGCGGTGGCGAGGGTGTCGTCCACCGGGTAGCCGCTGTCGGAGCCGAGGAACAGAGTGGCGCGCCACACCTTGGTGTGCACGTCGGAACCGAGAGACGCCTCGGGGTGCGTCTGCGAGGAGGAGTGTGCCAAGCACGAGGATCCTTGGAAGATGCGCGTTGCGCGCTGGAGACTGGAGAGCGTGCCAAGCCCTTGAAGATACGCGTTGCGCGCTGGTGACTGGAGAGCGTGCCAAGCCCTTGCAGATGCGCGTTGCGCGCTGGTGACTGGAGAGCGTGCCAAGCACGAGGATCCTTGGAAGATGCGCGTTGCGCGCTGGAGACTGGAGAGCGTGCCAAGCCCTTGAAGATGCGCGTTGCGCGCTGGTGACTGGAGAGCGTGCCAAGCCCTTGCAGATGCGCGTTGCGCGCTGGTGACTGGAGAGCGTGCCAAGCACGAGGATCCTTGGAAGATGCGCGTTGCGCGCTGGAGACTGGAGAGCGTGCCAAGCTCGAGGGTTCTTGGAAGATGCGCATTGCGCGCTGGTCTGGAGAGCGTGCCAAGCTCGAGCGTCCTTGGAAGATGCGCGTTGCGCGCTGAGGACTGGAGAGCGTCTGCGCTGGTCTGGATGTGCGTCAGGACGAACAGCTGCGCGGGGGTCTGCAGTGGAACGCTGGGGTGCCTCCCGTGGAAGTACAGGGAGCGCAGACCAGTCTCCCCCACAGGCAACGGCGACAGCTGGCGAAGGCTGGAGCAAACATCTCGACGCCGGAGAATGGAACAGCATAGGCAGACAGAGGATCTCCCGAAAGAGTCTAGATGTTTAGAGAATATGACTCGGCAAGTATACAACACGACCCCACGCCGAAACGAGGGGAAGAGCCCTGGTATTTAAAGCCCACAGGGGAACTAATTAGCCTGCCACCACAGGTGCGAGAGGTAATTGATAATAGTCCAGGTGTGGCCACTGAGAGTAAACGAGAGTAAAGAACGAGAGGGTGGGGGCTAGAGAGAGTGAGTGAGGAATTCCTAACAGTAGGCTTAAAGAAGACAGAGAAAGTTGGTGAGCAGCGGACAAAACCTCACAGAAACGGTCTATAGGGAGGTGTAGTCTGACGTCACTTCCGCGAGGTCCACCCGTATAGGGATTTATCATTGGGAAAATGTATTATCAGCTATTGTAATAATTCTGCCTCATGAACATTGGCAAGTTTTCCATTTTTGCACAAAATGAGTTCCCTTCTATCACTAACATTATTGTTTATGCGTTTTTGGTTGAAATAAAGTTAGTTATAAGGTTTTTAATTTGTCGTTAAAAAATTATTCACCAGTCATTCAGTGCTGTCGCCTAATACATCCAGGAGTCTACTCTGTGGTGACGTCAGTCAGTAGCGCCAAAGTGAAGTGTAGTTCCTCAGTGAACGAAAACATAAACCTTGTTATTTTGCTACTTTTACGATTAATTGCGATTTCTTTCATGTTGAGCTATAGATTGTGGATGAATACACACAGAAAGGTACACCATGACAATGTTCATGCTTTATTTTTTTTAAACGACACGATTTAGAAATGGGTCCATTGGAAATACATGGCAATTTCAAGGAGGGTGGACCGCGTGGGAAACAGCAATGATGTAACCACTACACCTCCCTATAGACCAGGAAGTAACCACTACACCTCCCTATAGACCAGGAAATAACCACTACACCTCCCTATAGACCAGGAAGTAACCACTACACCTCCCTATAGACCAGGAAGTAACCACTACACCTCCCTATAGACCAGGAAGTAACCACTACACCTCCCTATAGACCAGGAAGTAACCACTACACCTCCCTATAGACCAGGAAGTAACCACTACACCTCCCTATAGACCAGGAAATAACCACTACACCTCCCTATAGACCAGGAAGTAACCACTACACCTCCCTATTTGGCCCAAGTTTATTTCCTGCAACGGAATTCTCCTGAAAACATCAAAGAACCATTTCCTAATCAACATGATGCGAATACATACACAGGACAAATATGTCAACGTTTGAATGAAAATATAATCAGTGAAGTTCAAACTACTGCAAAGATTCCAATCCGCCCACACTAACGTTCCCCAGTCTGTGTGCAAAGTAGTCATAGATAATACATCTAGTCTATATTTTATTGATAATACATCTAGTCTATATTTTTATATTTTATTGATAATACATCTAGTCTATATTTTATTGATAATACATCTTGTCTATATTTTATTGATAATACATCTAGTCTATATTTTATTACTATGCAAGTTCTTCACACGCAAAAAATCTGTCTTAGTGTGAAAAGGCTTTCATCCTCACTAAACCTTTTAAAACTAGGACACATTCTCTCCCTAAATGTCCTAACTCTCTCTCTCTATCTCTCTCTCTCTCTATCTCTCACTCGCACGCACACACACTTGAACTCATACAAACCTGAGGTATTATAGTGAGGTATTTTAGTTGTGGATTAAGTGTGTTGAGGGATTTATTTTTAATATCCGTGCCTGGGTGGCTCAATATGACCCCTCCCCCACAATTCCACAATCCCCCTTTTACCTCTGCTCACCTCATCGCTCTCTCTCTCTCTCACTCTCTGTCTGGTTTTGTTCCGTTTCCTCCGTTCGATCCCAGGTTCAGCTCATTTGTCTTTTATACTTGCCTCTGTTCAACTCTCTCTCTCTTTCTCTCTCTCTCCATATCCATCTCCCTCTCTCTATCTCTATCTCTCCCTATCTCCCTCTCTCCATCTCCCTCTCTCTATCTTCCTCTCTCTATCTCTATCTCTCCCTCTCTCTCTTGTGAGGTATTGCTGCAGTGTGAAGATATAGTATATACGTATTAATATTCATGAACTAAGCATCCTCCTCTCTCTCCTCCTCCTCTCCTACATCTGTCTCTATATCGGACACGCACATATAGCCTACACACACACACACACACACACACACACACACACACACACACACACACACACACACACACACACACACACACACACACACACACACACACACACACACACACACACACACACACACACACATTACCATGGCCGCCGTGTGAATATGGTCTATACACCAGGCTTGTGCTCCATTCACCTTCAATCCATTCAGGAAGTGTATAATAATAATAATAATAATAATAATAATAATAATAATAATAATAATAATAATAATAATAATAACTTCATTTTATATAGCGCCTTTCAAAAGACCCAAGGTCGCTTTACATAGGGGGGGGGGGGGGGGGAATAACAAAGTAACAAACATAGTGGACAGAAACAACATATACATATAAAGTGAGAAATTAGGGGTTAAATGGAATTGAGCACAACCCTGTGTGTACATACCCTGTGTGGAGGCAGGTATGGTGGGTCTAAATCCCGCCTCCAGCTACTGTCTGAGTGTCTGTCAGCCAAGCAGCCCAGCGCTGCCTCTGTCAGCTCACATTAACCCCCGATCCTGACAGCTCTGAGAGAGAGAGAGAGAGAGAGAGAGAGAGAGAGAGAGAGAGAGAGAGAGAGAGAGAGAGAGAAACAGACAGACTGACAGAGAGAGAAACAGACAATGGCGTCGTGTGGTCTAAAAATGACCGAGGATGCCATCATCTGCCAAGTCAGAATTTCTTTTTCACAACCTATGTTTTTATAATGCGTTAAACGTTGCGGTGTCAAAACCACTAATATTACATTCAGACAGAAAATGCGTGTCAACTGGAATGCACCCTTGGAACCCCCCCCGGAAATAGTCCAACGAGGTACAGTTTGTTTACACCAGTCACATAATGTTACATTAGTAGCAAGCAAGCTATAAAAAGGAAACAGTTTAATGTGACTGAGTGATCTAGTGAGCTAGAATAAGAATATTCTACCCATAAATAGCTAATGTCAAATATAAATAACTTGATCATGGTCATACCAAACCAGTCGACTAACGTAACGTTAGCTCTTGTCATTTCCACCATTGAAATGAACATTGCTGTCAAATATTAAATAATGTTTCCTACGAAGGTAGCTTGCTATGGCAGTGAACTATAGATTGCTAATGTTAGTTAGAATTCAGCATCACAGAAATGGAATAGCACACTATTGGCATTGGTCAGCACTATGAAGTACCGTAGGCTTACCTTGTCAATGGACCTGGACAGATTTGTTAAATCAGAATGTCCAGTGGTGGTCCAGGGATTGTTTAGTCCCGCAGCCGCTTTGTCGAAAATAAACCTCTTGAATCTTGAAACATCTCCAACAAAACAACTGTCCTCTGTTAGCCGAACCAGTTAGCCATTCCAGTTCGCTTATAGTTATTGACATTAAAAGTATGTTGTCCCTTCCCGGCTCTTGCCTGAACAATGCAGAGCTGTGGTGTCGGCCTTCCTTTTGCTTTGATGAGCAATTGTTGTTAAAATGTTAAATTAGTGAAATCATTTAGTAATAGATACACAACAAGATCTCTGTCACCTTCCATTCTTGTTGATTGATTGCTAGCTACTAAAACGTCGAACGAGGCCGCGAAGCGATGACGTTGTCACGTTTAGCTATATTTCTTTTTTATATCTTTTTCCCCCTCCTTTTTCCTCCGATTCTTCTCCCATCCCAATGTTAGTCGTTATGCCAATTCCCAATCCCCTTCCTGGTCGCTGCGCACTTACCCCCCACAGTCGGTCTGGGAGAGTGGAGGCTACCACGTGCTTCCTCCGACACACGTCCAGCCAATCAACCGCTTCTTTTCACCTGGCAGCGTGGACTCTCACTGAGAGGGCGTAGCGTGTGGAAGGATCACACTACCCCACTTAGATCCTATCCGCGCTTAGCAGGCGCCTCGACCGAACTGTAGGAGTCGCTGTTTACAACGACCCGGACCCACCAAGCCAGCTTCTCCCACCCTCTAATACTGCCAATTGTATTAGTGTGAACGGCCAGCCAAGCTGGTGACAACCCCGGAGCTGTGAGCTGGATTCGAACAGGCGAATCCAGCTGCTCCGGGGTTGGTGACAAACGCAATCTCTGTTACGCCACCTGACCGCCCTAATCACGTTTATCTTTTAATGTGATTTGATTGGTCTTGAACTTCTGGCCCAGCCGCTCCGGCGGAGGCAGCCAGATCTTAGTGGAGTCCCCAGGTCACCAGGCGGGTGCGCCGTTAAGACCAACCCCATTGAATTAAGCTTGAATCTTATTGGCTAATAATATGTTAAGGGCCGCCAGAAAATGACATGCAAGCCTGGCTTCAATGTCAATCAAAATAATGCTACCAGCAGTGTACCTGGGCTGCCTCAGTGTTACAGAGAGTGGGCGCAGTTTCGCTCGTTCGGTTCATTTTTCCAGGAGGGAGAAAATTATTATAACACAGAGATGAAAAAGAATGATTTTCTTATTATTGTAAACTATATAAAAAAAATTAATCATATTTTTGGAGAAGCTTGGCTCCCATGAATATTCGCCACTGGAAACAGACAGACTGACGGAGAGAGAAACAGACTGACTATGAGTGAGAGCAAAAATCACTGAATGACAAATCGGAAGAGCTAGAAGGACAGGGACTCATATCATATTCTTTTTTTTTGTATCCACTTTTTCTCCTTATTTTTCTATTTTTCTCCCATCCCAATTTCGTATAGCCAATTCTCCCCTGTCTTGAACGTTGCTAGACTATGCCTCCCACTGGTCGGCTGTAGTGAGGATAGAAGCCTTGCATCACGTGTCCCCCTCCGGTACACGAGGAGGCAGCCTGTCGCATCTTTTCACCTGCCAGTGCTGACTCTCAGTGGCGAGGAGTAACATGTGGGAGGCTCACACTGCCCCCAGATACCAACCGACCTGTAGGAGTCGCTGTCCACAACGTCCAAATCCCCACCCATCGACCTCCACCCTCTAACTCTGCCAATTGAGCCAGTATGACGGCCGGCCCAAGCCGGAGGCAATGCTGACACCACGGATTCGAGACCGGAGTCTCTCGCATTTGGTGACGAGCGCAATCTCCGCTGCGCCACCCAGCCGCCCTCATATCATATTCTTTGAATGAATATGAACTGTCTGACAGCCTACTGGGGGAGATGGTGATGTTAAATCACACTGGTCTCCAACACACTGCATAATGAGCTGTAGAGTGTAGGCCTGCTGGGGGAGATGGTGATGTTAAATCACACTGGTCTCCAACACACTGCATAATGAGCTGTAGAGTGTAGGCCTGCTGGGGGAGATAGTGATGTTAAATCACACTGGTCTCCAACACACTGCATAATGAGCTGTAGAGTGTAGGCCTACTGGGGGAGATAGTGATGTTAAATCACACTGGTCTCCAACACACTGCATAATGAGCTGTAGAGTGTAGGCCTGCTGGGGGAGATAGTGATGTTAAATCACACTGGTCTCCAACACACTGCATAATGAGCTGTAGAGTGTAGGCCTACTGGGGGAGATAGTGATGTTAAATCACACTGGTCTCCAACACACTGCATAATGAGCTGTAGAGTGTAGGCCTACTGGGGGAGATAGTGATGTTAAATCACACTGGTCTCCAACACACTGCATAATGAGCTGTAGAGTGTAGGCCTACTGGGGGAGGTAGTGATGTTAAATCACACTGGTCTCCAACACACTGCATAATGAGCTGTAGAGTGTAGGCCTACTGGGGGAGATAGTGATGTTAAATCACACTGGTCTCCAACACACTGCATAATGAGCTGTAGAGTGTAGGCCTGCTGGGGGAGATAGTGATGTTAAATCACACTGGTCTCCAACACACTGCATAATGAGCTGTAGAGTGTAGGCCTGCTGGGGGAGATAGTGATGTTAAATCACACTGGTCTCCAACACACTGCATAATGAGCTGTAGAGTGTAGGCCTGCTGGGGGAGATAGTGATGTTAAATCACACTGGTCTCCAACACACTGCATAATGAGCTGTAGAGTGTAGGCCTACTGGGGGAGATAGTGATGTTAAATCACACTGGTCTCCAACACACTGCATAATGAGCTGTAGAGTGTAGGCCTGCTGGGGGAGGTAGTGATGTTAAATCACACTGGTCTCCAACACACTGCATAATGAGCTGTAGAGTGTAGGCCTACTGGGGGAGATAGTGATGTTAAATCACACTGGTCTCCAACACACTGCATAATGAGCTGTAGAGTGTAGGCCTACTGGGGGAGATAGTGATGTTAACAGGTTTAAGATTGTGCGGGGAATTGTTATTAAAAGAAAAAAATACAGGGTTATAAAAAAAGATACCTGATTTGTTTTGTATACATTTTTGGTATCAATCTCCATTTACTGTATATATATATATATATATATATATTTATCCAGGTATCAAACGTTGCAGAATGTTGGATTCTTACAATTTGAACTCCTAGTTCCTCTAGTTTACATAATGTATTGACATTTTTATTGAAGATATCAGTTGAGCGTGGTCTGATTCTGTTCAGAAAAGCAAATGACATTATTTTATTTTATTTTATTTATCCTTTATTTATCCAGGAATGTCCCATTGAGATACAAGATCTCTTCTTCCAGGGAGTCCTGAACATAGACTAAATGTTTTAACGGAAGGTTTTTCCAGTGATAATCCACACTACTTGAGGCAAATTTTCCAGACACAGATTAAGTCCTGAATCAAAAAAGGTCCAGCGGAGATCTCCCGTGATAAACATGAATTAGTCCTGGATTCAATTAAAAACGCTGTAATGAATTGCATCAAAATTCACTGCTGCACCTTCCTCTTTCTCTCTCTCTCTCTCTCTCTCTCTCTCTCTCTCTCTCTCTCTCTCTCTCTCTCTCTCTCTCTCTCTCTCTCTCTCTCTCTCTCTTTCTCCATCCCTTCTCCAAGAAGTCGACAGAACAGATGAAGAAAGTGCCGACCATTGTTCTCTCTGTTTCCTATAAGGGAGTGAAGTTCATCGACGCCACAAATAAGGTGAGACTTGAGTAATTGCACTTTGTTACAATACTTAAGTACTGTTTTGGGGGATTTGTACTTTAGTCGAGTATTATTAGGTTTGTATACTTGTACTTTTATTCAATTACATTTCAGAGAAAAAAAACATACTTTGTATTCCTTACATTTAAAATGCAGACCTACAAAGTACAAAGTACAAATCTCACAGGTCCAACTATTTTAATTAGTATATTTGTTTCTCTGGCCGAACTAACGTTAACGTTATTAATCCTGCGGCCGCACTTTATTTAAAAACAGCCAATCAAATCCCCATCAATGGAAAATGAACCCGCCCATACCCATGCTGATTGGTCCTTGTGCAAGACTAGAAAGTGGGGATCTTTGATTAAACACCTGCTATCAGAGGAATACAGTCAGAATTAATTTCTTTACTTTAACTTTTTAGTACTTAAGTACATTTAAAGGTAGAAACCTTTTTACTTTTAGCCAGATACTCTGACTTGTACTTGAGTACGACTTTGAGACGGTACCCATACTTTCACTTAAGTATAATTTCTGGGTACTTTTTACACCCCTGCTTGTCATATTATTTTGTCACTCATAGTGTGTCACTCAACAGCTCCCTGTTAGTCGATCAGTCAAGTTAAGGGGTCAGTTTTACTTTCAGTTTATCACGGTTTTAGTTTGGAACCCAATATGCAGACAAAGAGAAACGGCAGACAGGTCTGGATAAAACCCAAATGGGTATATTTAATAGAACGGTCAGTGTCCAGGCAGGGGTCGATACACGGGGGAGATACTCATATTGTCCATGGTGTGCAGCGCGGGGGACAAGAGAGTCAGACAGACGGGGGTCAGAGCAGGGACAGGGATCGTCAGCCAGGCACGACGGAGTAGAGCACAGAGAATTGTCAGACAGGCAGGGGTTCTTAATGCGCCCTCCCCCCATGCTGAATGAGTTATTTTTCCAAAAATATGATAAACACATCTCTGGTAAAGCACAATATTTAAAGAGGTGCTTCTACATGATTGTATGTGAGAAACACAGTATCATTATTTTGTTAGTTTAGTCGCCTACTATACAGTAACATATAGTGTAGTAGTTACATTACACACTGTAACGGTCCCCCTGGTCCTGCGTCACAACCCTCATCTGTCCATGGACAATGGACCTGTCTCAAACCCTGCCCCTTTTCTTGATCCTCCAATCACAACTGTCGCTTACCTCGGACAAACTTGGTTTGTCCGAGGTAAGCGACAGTTGTGATTGGAGGATCAAGAAAAGAGGGCAGGGTTTGAGATAGGTCTATTCCCATGCCTGAACTACGTCTCTCAACCACCAGGTGGACTAGTTCAGTGCATTCATCTTTGTTGTCTTTTATTTATTAATGTCCTGTCTGGGGCGGTCAGGTGGCGTAACGGAGATTGCGTTCGTCACCAAACCCCGGAGCGGCTAGATTCGCCTGTTCGAATCCAGCTCACAGCTCCGGGGTTGTCACCAGCTTGGCTGGCCGTTCACACTAATACA
>NC_140179.1:77879084-77894084 GCF_963971535.1 Notolepis coatsorum | reverse complement strand
GTCCCTCCACTCTGCAGTAAACAGCCATCACTGATATAGAGTGTCTGGTCAGTAACATGGGTCTCTCAGTCCCTCCACTCTGCAGTAAACAGCCATCACTGATATAGAGTGTCTGGTCAGTAACATGGGTCTCCCAGTCCCTCCACTCTGCAGTAAACAGCCATCACTGATATAGTGTCTGGTCAGTAACATGGGTCTCTCAGTCCCTCCACTCTGCAGTAAACAGCCATCACTGATATAGTGTCTGGTCAGTAACATGGGTCTCCCAGTCCCTCCACTCTGCAGTAAACAGCCATCACTGATAGAGTGTCTGGTCAGTAACATGGGTCTCCCAGTCCCTCCACTCTGCAGTAAACAGCCATCACTGATATAGAGTGTCTGGTCAGTAACATGGGTCTCCCAGTCCCTCCACTCTGCAGTAAACAGCCATCACTGATATAGTGTCTGGTCAGTAACATGGGTCTCCCAGTCCCTCCACTCTGCAGTAAACAGCCATCACTGATATAGTGTCTGGTCAGTAACATGGGTCTCCCAGTCCCTCCACTCTGCAGTAAACAGCCATCACTGATAGAGTGTCTGGTCAGTAACATGGGTCTCCCAGTCCCTCCACTCTGCAGTAAACAGCCATCACTGATATAGAGTGTCTGGTCAGTAACATGGGTCTCTCAGTCCCTCCACTCTGCAGTAAACAGCCATCACTGATATAGAGTGTCTGGTCAGTAACATGGGTCTCCCAGCCCCTCCACTCTGCATTAAACAGACATCACTGATATAGAGTGTCTGGACAGTAACATGGGTCTCCCAGTCCCTCCACTCTGCAGTAAACACAAAGTCCATTTTCTGGTATCCCATTCCAACTTCATCCAATAACACAAAATCCATTTTCTGGTATCCCGTTCCAACTTCATCCAATCAGGAGAGAGAACCTTACATATTTCAACATGTTTGCTTACTGCACTGGCAGATTATTTTACTTGTTTCAAGCACATAATTATTAGCTTTTTTATTTTAGGATATATATTTGAGTTTTTATATCTTATTTTTGTCCCACCATTTTTGCAGTGTGGAGTTCTCTCTCCTGATTGGTTAAAGTTGGGGTACCAGAAAATGTATTTTCTGTTTACTGCAGAGCGGAGGGACTGGGAGTCCCATGTTACAGAGCAGATTATGGGATGTAGAGCTATTATTTTAACATGTAACCATTTGTGTTAACAAAAAATACCACTTACAGCACCTTTAAGTATATCTCCATGCATCAGAGACATGCATTGCTAGTACATGCTAACATTTGATAACATTCCAATATTTCAAAAACTGATTTGTTTTCAAGGACTAGTTTGTGACAAATCAGAGTCTTAAGTTTTAAAGGGGAACTATTTTACTATTTCTTTCACTATTTGGGCACTTTTACACAATTCCTGTGAGTTTATGGAACACCTCTGTAATTTTTTATTTTTTTTAATTCATTGTTTTGTATTTCTAATCAAGTCTTCAAAAACAGCATTTTTCTACCTCAAGATCTCGAGCCGTTTTGAGCCTGGGCTCCAACCACTGTGTGCAGCTCATCATGAGCCTGATGCCACACTGCCACATTATCATGCAGCTGAGTCTCTCTGACATCACAAATCAGCACATTTTCAGATGACTCAGTTCAGTGAGGGTGAATATTGTGAGAGGAGAATTGGAAGAATGCGCCAATATGAGAATTAGAGACATAGATCATATTAATATAACTCCACATAGCTAGGAAACAATGCTAAACACTGAAAATGCCATTTATAAGATAGTTCCCCTTTAAGTCTTAAGTCTTCTTAAACAATGTAGACTAACCATTGACCCGCTGACCTTTCACCTTTCAACTGCGGGGGGGGGGGGGGGGACTAACACAGTTGTATCCCGTTAACGTGTCTTGATTAGTCCCTCTTACCTGGAGGCTTGACGGTACCTCTCAGTCCTCTCAGTCGACTGAATCCCTCTCTCTATTCTCTCAACCCCCGGAGCATTAGAGCCACTGCCCCGGAGCATTTTGGATTGTTTGTTTAACAGTGTTAGTGTTCCAAATTAATTGTGTGAAGTGTGTTCTGCTTTGTTTACCTTTTTAACATCATCTGACGTGTTGTCTCGGTCAGCAGAGTGTGTGTGTGTGTGTGTGTGTGTGCATGTGTGTGTGTGTGTGTGTGTGTGTGTGTGTGTGTGCGTGTGTGCGTGTGTTAGTCAGTGTTGGCGGCCGTGGTGGTGGAGGAGGTCGTAGCGGAGGTACAGATGGATATTTGATCTGTAAACTGGCCACTCCATCTCGCTCCTCCTCCCCCCTCCTCCCCTGAGCCTGTTACACACACTGCCTGATTGATGAGGCCTGTTTGCATAGGGCTCAGAGGAGGCTTGGCCTACACAGCTCAGCTACCCTCACGATGGCAGAATGTGTGTGTGTGTGTGTGTGTGTGTGTGTGTGTGTGTGTGTGTGTGTGTGTGTGTGTGTGTGTGTGTGTGTGTGTGTGTGTGTGTGTGTGTGTGTGTGTGTGTGTGTGTGTGTGTGTGTGTGTGTGTGTGTGTGTGTGTGTGTGTGTGTGTGTGTGTGTGTGTGTGTGTGTGTGTGTGTGTGTGTGTGTGTGTGTGTGTGTGTGTGTGTGTGTGCGTGTCTTTCCGTCCAGCCTCTTGGCCACAGTGCCTGTCCGTCAACCTGTCAGCTTCCCCCTTAGCCCCCCACAGAGATTTAAAATAGTCGGAGGCTAAAAAAAAAACACAGACAAGCTTCCATGTCCCACTGACCTCGCAGTGTGCAGCTGCCCTGCGCTACGAGGGTCCGGTATAGTGTTACAGTGCGGCCCACTAGCCCACTGCTATATCGGCGTGTTGGCAGTCTGGAACCACATTAAAGGATAACACTGGTATAATTTTACCTTTGACCTATTGCCAGTGCCAAGATACACTAGTCTGAAAGTGACTTTAATGTCACATGTCGTTAGCCTCATACGATAATCGCCTAAGTAATTTTTTTGGGCCAAATTGAGATTTCTGCCTAACTGTACTCTCCTCACACTGCTGCATCGCCCTGGCTTAGTGCTCAGCCAATCAGAATGCGTGTTACGTTCAAAAATCCCCATCTGCTTAACTCACTCGTGTGACTTGTGCATTTTAACGTTACATACACAGACGGCGATCGCATGACTTAGGCAAGTATAACAACTGCCTTAGTGTATGAAAGAAAATGCCTAAGTCACGACATATTTTGTTTAAAGGGGACCTGTATTGCTATTCCTAGCACTATTTGGGCAACTTTACACAATTCCTGTGAGTCTATGGAAGACATCTGTAAGGTTTATTTAAAAAAAAAATCATTGTTTTTATATTTCTAATGGAGTACTCAAAAGCATCATTTTCCAGCCTCAAGATTTCAGCCTGTTATTGGCCTGGCTCCGCCCATAAGCACTTTTAGTGGCTTATCCACACAGAGAGAGAGAGAGAGAGAGAGAGAGAGAGAGAGAGAGAGAGAGAGAGAGAGAGAGAGCCGTGCAAACACTCTGCGTGCAGGTCCCCCCCTCCACCTCCCTCTCTCTCTCGATTCGGGAGCACAAGCTGCAGACCCCCCCGAACGGGAGAGAGAGAGAGAACTGTGTAAACACTCTGCGTGTCTCCCTCTCCAGTTTGATTAAGTCCACCACCGCACCGCGCCACAGCCCATGCTCCCGAACCGAGAGAGAGAGAGAGAGAACTGTGTAAACACTTGTCTCCCTCTCCCGTTCGAGGAAGTCCACCACCGCGGGTCTATCTGATTCTCTCTCTCTCTCTCTCGCTCTGTCAAACCCCGTTTGGTGCGCTACAACCACAGAGCCAATCGGATCACTGTCCGCTTACCCAGCGCCAACTGACGTCAGCATGCGCCTCAAATCAGAATGACCTAATTAAATCGAGCAGGAAATGGTCTGAGCTGAATGAGAGCAATCCGCCAATATGGTATTTAGACACAAAAACACATTGATACTAACTCCTATTACTATAATACAAAAAAGACATTTATAATGCATGTCACCTTTAAAAGTCACCTTATTTTGTTACGCAATGGTCGTTGTGTTTTTCTATTTTTGCCAACTTGTTGATACACCTTGTGGAACTTATTTTCTAAATATAAATTAAAAACGTGTACATTATTTGCTGGAAAATTTGTTATTTCTTTTCCCCAAATCTTGAAAAATTACTTAAGTGGTCTGCACACGGCGGGCGACCGACGTCGCCTGGCGATGCGATCGCCTGTTGCTCAAAGACAATCGCTTGCCCCTCCACACCAGGGGCGACCGTCGCTCTGTCTAGCTGGGGGTGTGCTGTTATTTGCTTCCCCCCGGGAGATATAGGAGGACGGACCCGTTATGTTGTTGTGAAGCGAGCGTATTTAATAGCAGGTAGCTGTGTTGTGCGTTACGAGGGAGTATTAACCTGTAAAACCCATATTGAGCTGGAATTAAACCACTATACGAATACAACCTCTCCTCATTCTTCCTGACATTACTGCATGCCTGATCGCTACGATACGTTCATTACCACCGATTGGACAAGTATTGTTATGCAGCTGCTGAAAGAGAATGTTTTTTTCATGGAAGACGCAAACTGTTTTGTTCTCAACCATCATTTTCTTTGGACAATAAACCTTACAAACTACATCAGCTGCAGCCTGGACATTAAACTCTGTCAACACCCACAGCTTCTTTTGTTACCCGAGTATTAACACTTTGGGTGCCGGCCAAAAATCCGGAAAATGACTGTGGGTTGCCAGGATTCCTGGACGATTCTAGCATATCTCATGATCTTAGCGGAGCTATTTCTATATTTTATATTATAACTATGGGGAAATGGTTGGGCTCATTTGAAGACGACAAGTTGATGTACACAATGCAAAAAACCGTTTGTTTCTGCATGTCTTCGTTCGTTCACAATTACAAGTTAAAAAACGTCAACAAAAGATAAAAGTGGAGGTAAATTATTTAGAACAGAAGTTACAGGCACTTTTATGAAAGGTGTGCCGGCGGGGTGATAATAGGTACTGAACGTGTTATAAAGCAATTTAGACTGGGATGGATGGATGGATGGTTTGATTGATTGATTGTTTGACAGATTGTTTTATTGGTTTGATTGATAGAATGTTTTATTGTTTTGTTGATAGTTTGATTCATAGATTGATTTGTTTGATTGATTGATTACTTTGTTGGTCATTTGATTGATAGAATGTTTGATTGTTTTGTTGATAGTTTGATTCATAGATTGATTTGTTTGATTGATTGATTACTTTGTTGGTCATTTGATTGATAGAATGTTTGATTGTTTTGTTGATAGTTTGATTCATAGATTGATTTGTTTGATTGATTGATTACTTTGTTGGTCATTTGATTGATAGAATGTTTGATTGTTTTGTTGATAGTTTGCTTGATAGAATGTTTGATTGTTTTGTTGATAGTTTGATTCATAGATTGATTTGTTTGATTGATTGATTACTTTGTTGGTAATTTGCTTGATAGAATGTTTGATTGTTTTGTTGATAGTTTGATTCATAGATTGATTGGTTTGATTGATTGATTACTTTGTTGGTCATTTGATTGATAGAATGTTTGATTGTTTTGTTGATAGTTTGATTCATAGATTGATTTGTTTGATTGATTGATTACTTTGTTGGTCATTTGATTGATAGAATGTTTGATTGTTTTGTTGATAGTTTGCTTGATAGAATGTTTGATTGTTTTGTTGATAGTTTGATTCATAGATTGATTGGTTTGATTGATTGATTACTTTGTTGGTCATTTGCTTGATAGAATGTTTGATTGTTTTGTTGATAGTTTGATTCATAGATTGATTGGTTTGATTGATTGATTACTTTGTTGGTCATTTGATTGATAGAATGTTTGATTGTTTTGTTGATAGTTTGATTCATAGATTGATTTGTTTGATTGATTACTTTGTTGGTCATTTGCTTGATAGAATGTTTGATTGTTTTGTTGATAGTTTGATTCATAGATTGATTTGTTTGATTGATTGATTACTTTGTTGGTCATTTGATTGATATGCCTGGCGCTAATGAACAAGTAAGTTTTATAACTACTGGTGTAGGTCCAGACAACATTATTATAAAATACAGAATACTTTACAATGCAAAAAACTTGAAACTTTGATGCCATGAACATTTTTATTGTAAAATATGTTCAATAAACTGGGTGACAAGTCATCAGTACCAACCATTGTTGCTGTGCATTATATGCTGGTAACATTCACAGTATAGGATTATGGTAATTTACCAAGACAATACCTTATAAAAAGTGAACACTGGAGGATAATCAACCATTGTTTCAGTGCATTTAGGAGTTTGTTGGTAACATTCACAGTATAGGATTATGGTAATTTACCAATACAATACCTTATAAAAAGTGAACACTGGAGGATAATCAACCATTGTTTCAGTGCATTTAGGAGTTTGTTGGTAACATTCACAGTATAGGATTATGGTAATTTACCAAGACAATACCTTATAAAAAGTGAACACTGTGATGATAACCAACCATTGTTTCAGTGCATTTAGGAGTTTGTTGGTAACATTCACAGTATAGGATTATGGTAATTTACCAAGACAATACCTTATAAAAAGTGAACACTGGAGGATAATCAACCATTGTTTCAGTGCATTTAGGAGTTTGTTGGTAACATTCACAGTATAGGATTATGGTAATTTACCAAGACAATACCTTATAAAAAGTGAACACTGGAGGATAATCAACCATTGTTTCAGTGCATTTAGGAGTTTGTTGGTAACATTCACAGTATAGGATTATGGTAATTTACCAATACAATACCTTATAAAAAGTGAACACTGGAGGATAATCAACCATTGTTTCAGTGCATTTAGGAGTTTGTTGGTAACATTCACAGTATAGGATTATGGTAATTTACCAAGACAATACCTTATAAAAAGTGAACACTGGCTGATGATAACCAACCATTGTGTCAGTGCATTTAGGAGTTTGTTGGTAACATTCACAGTATAGGATTATGGTAATTTACAAAGACAATACCTTATAAAAAGTGAACACTGGAGGATAACCAACCATTGTTTCAGTGCATTTAGGAGTTTGTTGGTAACATTCACAGTATAGGATTATGGTAATTTACCAAGACAATACCTTATAAAAAGTGAACACTGGAGGATAATCAACCATTGTTTCAGTGCATTTAGGAGTTTGTTGGTAACATTCACAGTATAGGATTATGGTAATTTACCAAGACAATACCTTATAAAAAGTGAACACTGGAGGATAATCAACCATTGTTTCAGTGCATTTAGGAGTTTGTTGGTAACATTCACAGTATAGGATTATGGTAATTTACCAAGACAATACCTTATAAAAAGTGAACACTGTGATGATAACCAACCATTGTTTCAGTGCATTTAGGAGTTTGTTGGTAACATTCACAGTATAGGATTATGGTAATTTACCAAGACAATACCTTATAAAAAGTGAACACTGTGATGATAACCAACCATTGTTTCAGTGCATTTAGGAGTTTGTTGGTAACATTCACAGTATAGGATTATGGTAATTTACCAAGACAATACCTTATAAAAAGTGAACACTGTGATGATAACCAACCATTGTTTCAGTGCATTTAGGAGTTTGTTGGTAACATTCACAGTATAGGATTATGGTAATTTACAAAGACAATACCTTATAAAAAGTGAACACTGGAGGATAACCAACCATTGTTTCAGTGCATTTAGGAGTTTGTTGGTAACATTCACAGTATAGGATTATGGTAATTTACCAAGACAATACCTTATAAAAAGTGAACACTGGAGGATAATCAACCATTGTTTCAGTGCATTTAGGAGTTTGTTGGTAACATTCACAGTATAGGATTATGGTAATTTACCAAGACAATACCTTATAAAAAGTGAACACTGGAGGATAATCAACCATTGTTTCAGTGCATTTAGGAGTTTGTTGGTAACATTCACAGTATAGGATTATGGTAATTTACCAAGACAATACCTTATAAAAAGTGAACACTGTGATGATAACCAACCATTGTTTCAGTGCATTTAGGAGTTTGTTGGTAACATTCACAGTATAGGATTATGGTAATTTACCAAGACAATACCTTATAAAAAGTGAACACTGTGATGATAACCAACCATTGTTTCAGTGCATTTAGGAGTTTGTTGGTAACATTCACAGTATAGGATTATGGTAATTTACCAAGACAATACCTTATAAAAAGTGAACACTGTGATGATAACCAACCATTGTTTCAGTGCATTTAGGAGTTTGTTGGTAACATTCACAGTATAGGATTATGGTAATTTACCAAGACAATACCTTATAAAAAGTGAACACTGGCTGATGATAACCAACCATTGTGTCAGTGCATTTAGGAGTTTGTTGGTAACATTCACAGTATAGGATTATGGTAATTTACAAAGACAATACCTTATAAAAAGTGAACACTGGAGGATAACCAACCATTGTTTCAGTGCATTTAGAAGTTTGCTGGTAACATTCACGTCACATGAACTACAGGGCATATCTTACTTGGTCTCTCGCATCGATGACTGCATTGTCCATTGATAAATGGATGAAGCGCCAGATGATCTGTGGACCAAAAAATATCCAATACATGCTTCCAAAGTATATAAATAATAGGCCAATGGACTGCATTAGAAAAGTGTGGTATGTTACCTACAGTATATACTTTTTTAAACTGGGTGACTGTCAGCAACCATTGGTTCTGTGCAAACGGTAAAAATGAGGGGGGAAAAAGATAAATAAAAAAAAACTATATACACACACAATGCAAATTATGAATGGAGTCGATACAGCTAGATCGCTAACATAACGTCTCATCTGCAAGTGGTCCAAACATGCCTATGCAATATCGACAACCGTGGCCCAAATACATGTGTTCAACGCATTTGTCTTGTACAGAAAACAGTGCAACTACCCATACACTATACTATACTATACTATACTACAATATACTATACTATACTATACTACACTATACTATACTACACTCAGCTAGCTATACTATGTACCGGTACACATGGTTCTGTCTGTATCACACAATGATGGATTATTTAGAAGTAATCTGTACTTCTGTGTGCCGGATTATTTAGAAGTAGTCTGTACTTCTGTATGACAACTAATAAAGAAACTATTTAGAGAAATCCCTCTTTGTGTGGTACAGAGCGAAGCATTTGTCACGATGCAGGGGGACTTTGCACGATGTGCAAAAATATCTGGTCTCACTCCTGATGCCACGCCTACTGCAGACACGACATTTCCTACACGGTAGCTTTCTCTTCGGGGTGGCTTTGTATGCAACCATTACATGCTTCACAAAGCCACCCACTAATCTGCTCTGCGGGTCCCCCAGTGGGGCCCTAGGGTCGACACGCCCCACCTGCTCAGCCCCTGCCTCCTCCTCATCCCCACCCCCTGCCTCCTCCCCTGCCTCCTCCCCTGCCTCCGCCTCCGCCTCCATCTCCGCTGTCACCCCAGGAATCTTCTTCTCCTTACCGTCTGTGTAGGTCCGCGCCACAGCCCTGGTGAACCGGAAGAGGTTGGAGTAATGCCCTTGTGGGTGCTTTTTTTTGTACAAGACAAACGCGTTGAAGATACATATTTGGATCAGATACATCACAAACTTTTTGGTCCACTTTCCAGTCTTACGTGTAACCGGATAGTACGATATATTTTGATCCAGCTGATCGACGCCGTTCATGAATTTATTGTACTCCAGGATTGATGTTGGCTTGAGCATCTCCACCCTCAGCGCTTTGCCCTTCTTCTGCTTCTTCCACACCATCGCCTTTTCCATAGTGTCCTCGTGGAAGCTGCTGATGGTCTTCACGATTCTCTTATCGCGCCATGCCACGATCAGGACCTCCTTGTTGTTGACCGCAATGCGCTCCCCCACACCGATGTCACGTTTGGTAATGTTCTTGATGATGGCTGGCTCGCCCCGGTGCTTCCTGAGGGTACCACAGACGTCGGTCCTCAACTGTCGGAGCCTGGCTGACATACGTACCGAGTTGTAGAAGTTGTCCATGTAGAGCGTATAGCCGGCCCCAGACAGACGTCCAAGCAGACCGACGACCGTGTCCCCCAGGAGCGAGCCTTCCCGACAATATGGCTTAAATGAAAAGCAATATCCTGTGCGTGATTCGCACAGGAAGTAGGACTTGATGCCATAGCGGGTGGGCTTGTTGGGGTTGTAGACCCGGAAGGTCAGGCGGCCTCGCCATGCCATCACCCCCTCGTCAATGGCGAGCTCGCGTTCAGGCTGGTACAGCTCCTTGCACCTCGTGTTTACATGGTCGACTACAGGGCGTACTTTGCACAATTTGTCTCTAACCTCCAGGGAAGTATTGTCCGCAAAGTGGAGGAATCGCCAGATCAATTGGAACCTGTTGCGTGGCATGGTATCAGAGTAGTACGGTGTGTACATCATGTCGTCAGTGGTCCACATCTGGTCCACGCGAGGCTTCCGCAGGACACTGCTAAGGAAATGGAGTCCGAGGAACTTCTTCAGCTCCTTCAATGTGAGGGGCTTCCAAAGCAGTGCCCTGCTACTGGTTAGCGTGGGGTCCAGCCGGGCAATGGACTGCTCAGCGTAGAGGTTGGACTGGGCAACAATAGAGTTCAGAAAAGCATCCGTCAGGAACAGATCCATCCATTTCGCAGGCCGGTAAGATCTGAGTGCCTTGGCGTCCTGGAGCAACCCCGGTTGGGCTGTGAAGGGGATCCTTTGAGGCACCCAGCCCTCACGAGACCAGGCATTCTCCTCTTCCTGACGGATCGCAGCCCTGCTCTTCGCTCCTCCACGACCTGTCAATTATACAAATATACTATAACACCCCTACTGTAGACATTCATATGCCACGTAGTTACAAACTGTGTGAGTGAATGAGTGAGTGTGTGTGGGGTTCAGATGTCAGAGCTGGACGTGGTGTGGGGGTCAGAGGTCAGAGCTGGAAGTGGTGTGCAGAGTGAGGCCAACTTACCGCTCTTAGATGTGCGTTTCCGCCCTGCAACAGGTTCCGGCATGTCCAGACTAGCATCCAGTTCTAGAATCACATGATGTAATACATTACACTAGGGCAACGCATTGTCATTGTATTTACCACCATCACCACCAGACCAGGCCCTGCAGCAGCCAGTCACCACCAGGCCCAGGCCCTGCAGCAGCCAGTCACCACCAGGCCCAGGCCCTGCAGCAGCCAGTCACCACCAGGCCCAGGCTCTAGCAGCAGCCAGTCACCACCAGGCCCAGGCTCTAGCAGCAGCCAGCTACCACCAGGCCCAGGCTCTAGCAGCAGCCAGTCACCACCATGTACAATTACCTGCAGGAGTAGAATGTGATCCTATGTCGTTGCCAGTCTCAGCGTCACTATCTGCAGGGTCTGCGCCAGAATCTGAATTGGATTAAATTCATTCAGTAAGTAAGTCTCACAAAACACAATAGTAATACATTTACACATACATAAATGTAGTTAGTACATACCCAAGCATGTTGGTGTATTGGCCCCGGATTCGGTTTCGGAGTGTTCTGCTGTGTGAACACAAAATAAATCAGCGGCCATCAAAGCATGTACATGTGTGTGTGTTGTAATCAATGGAATTTTACATATGCTACACAACCATGCATTTAAATATAGGCCTCGCCATGTGTCCATGCCATTGTGTATGTGTGTGCTGTAATCAATGGAATTTGCATATAGAGGCCTCACCATGTACTGCGAAGTTCAAAGGTGTTGGAGAGGATGCATGTCTTTTGATCTTGTGTGTGTGTGTGTGTACACACACTGCACACACACACACACACATACACACACACATCAAATGGCATGGGGTGAGGCATCTACACACACACACACACACACATCCATGTAACTAAATGTAGTGGCCTGTACATGCCTACTATATCCTATATCATTCAACTATCGATTTGAACATGCACAAAACAATATTCACATTGCAACATACCAATTACCACGTCGACCACCACCACCACGTCGTATCATGCCCAGCATGCAACTATTATCACTTACATGATAGCTACACACTTCAAAGAGCCACTTCAAAGGGCGTGCACATGCACACACACACACACACACGCACACAAGACAACCTAACTGTAGCACATGGTAGCGTGGCCTGTACTGCATGCCTACTATATCCTATATCATTCAACTATCGATTTGAACATGCACAAAACAATATTCACATTGCAACATACCAATTACCACGTCGACCACCACCACCACGTCGTATCATGCCCAGCATGCAACTATTATCACTTACATGATAGCTACACACTTCAAAGAGCCACTTCAAAGGGCGTGCACATGCACACACACACACACACACACGCACACAAGACAACCTAACTGTAGCACATGGTAGCGTGGCCTGTACTGCATGCCTACTATATCCTATATCATTCAACTATTGATTTGAACATGCACAAAACAATATTCACATTGCAACATACCAATTACCACGTCGACCACCACCACCACGTCGTATCATGCCCAGCATGCAACTATTATCACTTACATGATAGCTACACACTTCAAAGAGCCACTTCAAAGGGCGTGCACATGCACACACACACACACACACGCACACAAGACAACCTAACTGTAGCACATGGTCGCGTGGCCTGTACTCTACATCCCTACTATATCCTATATCATTCAACTATCGATTTGAACATGCACAAAACAATATTCACATTGCATTAGTAAACATGACGTACCGTTGCCCCGTCGACCACCACCGTGTCCGACTCCCACGTCTGAATCGTGCGATGAATCAGACTCATACCTCCGACCCAAGCCGAGATCATCGTCAGATGATTCCGGAGCTAGAATATAATAAATGCATATCAGCGTTAGGTTTGGCAAACTAACGTTACATAGTCACAGAATAAGCGGTAGGTAAATCATCAAATACACGTTTCACACACACACAATCACATGCATATCGCCGGCGTTGGTTTGTCGAACTAACGTTACATAGACAGTCACAGTATGTAAATCATCAAATACACGTTTCACACACACACACAATCACATGCATATCGCCGTTGGTTTGTCGAACTAACGTTACATAGTCACAGTATGTAAATCATCAAATACACGTTTCACACACACACATATATATATATATATATATAAGACCGTGTAATTACCTGGTGGTTCCCAATCGGCGCTCCCATCAGATTCGTGGGCGGTCGAATCGCTGTCCCCTGACTCGCATGAAGAAGCTATGACCACAGCGGCAGCCTTCCTCTTCCTCGAACTGCGTCGGGTAGAGCCGCTCCCGGTCCCGGGGAGAGACGCGTTACTGGGCCCAGCAACGGTCTCACGGCTCTCTCCGATCGGAGCTACCAAAGACGTTGGTGCTGTTGGTGCTGCTGCTGCTTGAACAACCGCGGGTCCAAACGCCAGCTTCGTCTGAACAAAGCGACCCGCCGCCGGATTGTCCCCTCGCTTTCCTACACTACGTCTCTTCATACTGATCTAAATGAAACTACTAACTGATCAAACTACTATTACTACTACTGAAATATACTACCTAGACTACACACTAATCCCTCGAATAGTACTACTACTTAGCACGACTAAGTACTTTCTAAAGCACAGCTGAAACCTTACAATTAGTCTGATACTACCACTATACTGTATAACACTATAAATATAGACTATAGGCTGATCTCAATTCAAATCTCTCTCTCAATCTCTCTCTCTCTCTCTCTATCGCTCTATCTATCTCTCTCTCTCTCTCTCCTCCAAAACCTCGTAGATTCTGGGATCGCGCTAACGTTTTATACCTGTGGTTACATTGGCCAGGTATGCTGGCCAATCAAATGCCAGATTCATTGTGGGGTACAATATTCCCCCTATTGTGATAGTGTTAGAAAATAGGGGGACACTGCCACCTAGTGAAATTTGAGAGGAAATGCAGTTTCCGGTTAAAATTTTCTTCCAAAAGCTCGGCGGTGAAGTTCAGACGGGGAAAATCGAAAAAAGATGTAAACAGATCAAAGACGCTGTACAGCGTCCTCGGCACCTTGAGCATGGCCGGGAAAGACGCTGTAAAGCGTTTCCCGGCACCCAAAGTGTTAAAACACTAGTAGGTGCATCGTGGCGCATTGTTCATTTATTAGTTAATGACAAGCGGCCACTATAGCTTCTCAAACGAACGTTATTTATTTAAATTGTTCCCGTTAATAATAATGAACATAAGTAGCATGGTAATAATACGTAGGTTATTGATCAATGAATGTATTGATACATTAAAGGTGTACAAATGATACACCAGTAGAACTTCTGCACTACTTCTACTGTAGAAGTCATGTTATTTCCTCGTTGTCCGTGTGCCGTTGCCTCAAAAAATAGGATTGAGGCGATATTTAGCGAGGCGACAGAAATAGCTTGCCGACCGTCGCTTCAAAATCCCCTGCCGTGTGTGTTCTCTCATTCATAACAATGGAGGCGATACAATTCTGTCGGTCGGCTTGCTAAAAAATTCGGTCGCCTGGCTAAAATCGCTCGCCGTGTGGGGACCCCTTTAGTCTTAGGCAATTATTGTATGAGGCTAACGATTCATGTCACGTATGCCTCTGTGTTGCATCTCTTTGTATTTATTTTTCTCATCTGTTGTGTTTCCAGAAGTTGGAGTTCCTTAACTCCTTCAAAAACAACTTGCACAGATATGCTTCCTGCTTCAGAGGAGAAATCCATCATGTTCCCACTTTACAAGACATGCACTTATTCATCCTGTCCCCTTGTTTTTGCTGATGATGAGGAGAATTATAGGGACATCGTCAAACTCACAATGGCATCGGATGAATGGTCAGACTCTCCATAGCTGGATGGAGAAGGCAGTTCAAGTGTGTGTGCATTATGTATGAGTGTGTGTTAGGGTTGGGTACCGTTCACTTTTGAACCAGTACCGG
>NC_140179.1:77798852-77878884 GCF_963971535.1 Notolepis coatsorum | reverse complement strand
AGATCTGCCAGATCTGGATCAGCCCACCGGTTGGCAATGTTGTATTATGAAGGGGTGTATGGAAGGGGAGTTGAGACGGTCCGACACCTGGACCAGTCGAACCGGGAGATGGGTTGCCGTCCGGTCCCGCAGGACCGGGGAAACCCTTACAATATTATAGCTATGGGTCTAATAACGCCGTCAATTGTCAGTGAGTTGCTTCTGGTCAACATGCAAAAAACGGATTGTTTTTTCATCCGTACATCCGTTTTATATTGTTTTGAATATGAGTATAGTTTTGGTGATTCTGAGTAATTCCCGGAAAAGACGTGATAATAGCGTCTTAGTGGAATGCACTAATCACGTTGTAATTTTTCGCCTGATTATCGAATCCTCCTGAAATCAACACTAGATTATCATTATTATGTCTCCTCGTGCATACATGACATGGCCCTCGTAACGGGGCGCTCGCACCCCCCCCCCCCCCCCCCCCACCACCGCAGCCAACGGTAAAAAGCACAACACGGTCCACACAGATAGCTTTGATCGTGGGAGAAATAAATATCAGATCAACGCAAGATTTTATATATAGTGTTCTTACCTTGTCTCTGATGTAATGCAAAAGAAATTATCCAATTATCTGATTGCCATTCCAAATACTGATCGCGGAGGTCCGTCCCACATTGTCCGGCATTGCATGTGAAGGGGGGGGGGGGGGCATCTGTCGTTGTAAACGCTAGTCCTGCCGGAGTATTTAAACCCCGCCCGCACGGCTCAGATCGGCCCAGAAAATAAACGACACCATTTCTAATGGAGTGCAATACCGGCTGGAAGGCGGCGGTATTTGCTCTTTTGCGAGCTCAGACCCATTCCCAAACGATAACATCAGGCTGGATGGATGAAAAATGAATGGATATAGCTAATAAAAGAAATAACGATTAAAACCCGAATTTTCTCGTGATTGGCGCTGAGCGGTTGGGCGAGTTAACCCGACTTTTCTCATGACTGGCGCAGAATGAGTTAATAATCGAGATTTCAATATCAATCACAATATAAAAAAAAATAGTCGTGATTTTTTCCATAATTGACCAGCCCTACTACTTCCTACTCGTCTCCCAGTGGTAGCGCCATGGACCCATCCTCTTCTGGTTATTCTAGGTGTGTCATCGCTCGATGTTTACAGCGTTGCTGGTTTGCGACACTGGTTGCCATGGCATAGAGTTTGCCGCCATTGTTGTTGCCGTGGAGCTCACGTGCTGTCATGTCGTCTCAGCATTAACCCTTTCACTGCCACACGACAGAAGGTTAACCCTTTACTATCCCACAACCGACAGCGATGCTCCGCGGAGCTAATGATGCCAATGATGGAGCATCGCCGTCGGTTGTGGGATAGTAAAGGGCTAACCTTCTGTATTGTCACAGTGAAAGGGTTAACCGGCTGTCGTGTGGCAGTGAAAGGGTGTTGTAGGTGTTTGGTTGGCATGCGGTTGCCGTGTGTCAGTTGCCAAGCGGACGGCCCTCCTTTGACCTCTCTCTGACCTCTGCCCCTCCAGGTCATCATGTGTCCTTCTAGCCGCTGGTCGCTGGGCCACATGTACACGCCTCGGCGGCCTCCTCTTCACCCTCCTGCTCCTCCTCCTCCTCTTCCTCCCCCTCCTCCTCTCCTCCTCCATCACCCTCATTCACAGGTCCCTCGTGCTCCACATCTTTCCTTCTTTATTCTTCTGCTTCTTTTCTCAGTGTGTGTGTGTGTGTGTGTGTGTGTGTGTGTGTGTGTGGGCCAAATACAGCATCGCAAAAAACTACAGTGAGTGCATGTGACACACACACACACACACACAATCTAACATTAAATAATATATTTTAACGTATATTATATTAGAAACTCAATTTATTTAATTATAATTTTTTTCACACGAAAAAAAAAATAGATAAGTGACGCCACTTATCGATTTCACGCTGTTCGTGGTCTCAGCCATAACATCAACTGCTGCAACATCCATTTCACTGTCAGAGTTCCAGTTACTGTAACAGCGCTAGGCCAGTTTTCTGTAATTATTATCAGTAATAATAATTACAAGAGTGAAGCTTTTCACTGCTGAGCGCCTCCTGTTTCTCCTTCTCCAGACACTTGTGCTTTTTGTTGGATCATCCTGAACCCCCCAAGTTGAAAATAATTCAACTCTAGGCTACAACAACAATTGGTATGCAGCCTGTAAAACACATCCTGTCTGATTACTCTGTGTAATGAAAGCACTCCATGGTATATTCCATTCTGTCGTAACAATAAATATATCACTTATTTTAGTAACACACCAAACACTGTTCGAGACCCCTCCCCCAGGAGGCGAGGTGATTTTGGTGGGTCTTAAAAAAAGAAAACATACAGTTCATCATACACCCTTCTGTTTTGAGGGTCGCAAACATACACCCTTCTGTTTTGAGGGTCGCAAACAGACATCCTTCTGTTTTGAGGGTCGCAAACAGACACCCTTCTGTTTTGAGGGTCGCAAACAGACATCCTTCTGTTTTGAGGGTCGCAAACAGACATCCTTCTGTTTTGAGGGTCGCAAACAGACACCCTTCTGTTTTGAGGGTCGCAAACAGACATCATTCTGTTTTGAGGGTCGCAAACAGACATCCTTCTGTTTTGAGGTCCGCAAACAGACACCCTTCTGTTTTGAGGTCGCAAACAGACATCCTTCTGTTTTGAGGGTCGCAAACAGACACCCTTCTGTTTTGAGGGTCGCAAACAGACATCCTTCTGTTTTGAGGGTCGCAAACAGACATCCTTCTGTTTTGAGGGTCGCAAACAAGACATCCTTCTGTTTGAGGGTCGCAAACAGACACCCTTCTGTTTTGAGGGTCGCAAACAGACATCATTCTGTTTTGAGAGTCGCAAACAGGCATCGTTCTGTTTTGAGGGTCGCAAACAGACATCCTTCTGTTTTGAGGGTCGCAAACAGACATCCTTCTGTTTTGAGGGTCGCAAACAGGCATCCTTCTGTTTTGAGGGTCGCAAACAGGCATCCTTCTGTTTTGAGGGTCGCAAACAGACATTGTTCCGTTTTGAGGGTCACAAAACAGACATCCTTCTGTTTTGAGGGGTCAGACTAAAAAGACAGAGAAGCACTGCATTACATCATCAACCTTAGACAGGTGATTAATTACATTAAATGGCAACCATAGCCATTGCGCCACTGAAATGCATGAATACTATGAATAAAGTGAATAGAAGCGCATGCTTGTGTGCACGTGTGTGTGTGTGTGTATTTATGTATCTAATCATAACCCTTTATGAGATCAGCCATGGTGTGTGTGTGTGTGTGTGTGTGTGTGTGTGTGTGTGTGTGTGTGTGTGTGTGTGTGTGTGTGTGTGTGTGCACGCACCAGTGTAGAGATGGATTAGGATGTTTAATATTGATGCTACAGTGGTGTTTAGAGACAGAGAAGTGTGTGAGAGAGAGAGAGATAAAGTCTCATTGTATTAAGAGTGAGTGTGTGAGTGTGTGAGAGTGAGAGTGTGAGTGTGAGAGTGTGAGAGAGTGAGAGAGAGAAATACAATTGCATTGTTGAGTCTAAATCCCCCCCCTCCCCCCATCAGGGCCAATCACCCTTCGAGCCAATCTCAGAATAAACCAATGGATCGGGCGGAAAAGCGCCCTCGGCAACAAAACCGAGCCTTTTCATTGGTTGTTGTGGACAATGTGGAGGGGAGAGGTCTGGGGTGTATTTTTGAAAGCAATGAAGATTACAGTTTGTTTCTCAGCTTTTGAGACAGAATAGCAATACACTTAGAATAGCAACAGATGAAGAGAAGCAGACCGTGTTCGTACATTATGTTCTCTGTTCTGTTCATTATGTTCCCTTCTCTCTTACCCAGAGTTGAATTATTATTATTCTCTCTCTCTCTCTCTCTCTCTCTCTCTCTCTCTCTCTCTCTCTCTCTCTCTCTCTCTCTCTCTCTCTCTCTCTCTCTCTCTCTCTCTCTCTCTCTCTCTCTCTCTCTCTCTCTCTCTCTCTCTCCTCTCAGATGGAGCAGCCCTCGATGGATCAGAAGGGTCACGCCAACGTGCCATGGATAGTGGAGCCCGGTCAGGAGGCGAAGAGAGGCGTCAACACCAAGTACGAGACCACTATTTTCTAACATACACCCCCGCATTGTCCACTCCTGTGTGTGTGTGCCTTTCAGAGAGCGCCCTCTACTGGGCCCCGCCACCAGGGCGGGGAGGCATGAGCGCTGCACGCCCACCGCGTCACCGGCCGAGAAACAAAACCAACAACACCCCGCCCCCCCCAGCAGCCGTTAGCGAGCCTGTCCAATGCATGATGGCGTTTGGCGCTGCGCTGCCTCTCCCCCCCCCTATTCTATCTCTCGTTCCCCCCCCCCCCTCTATCTGGCCCCTTTAGCCCCGCCCTCCTGGCTGCAGGGTTGGCGCATGACCTTTAACCCTGGGGGCCTTGGCGGTCAGCTTCATTTTTGCCACTTCCTGTTTGTCGGTCGATCGCTTTGACCAAGTCGGTTCTTTTTCCCTCTTTTCCCGCTCTTTTTTTGTTCTCCTGCGAGGGGCGATAACAGTTTGGCCTCCTCCTCCTCCTCCTCCTCTCTTGTCCTCCTCTGACTGCTAAAGGCTTCTCTCTTTAACTCAGCCCCCTCCAGCTCCTCTTGACAACCTGAATGATAATTGAGACCATTGTATTGCTGCTAAGAGTCCCATCCTTTACAGGGCTGTTTTAATCTACTGAGTCTGGGAGGTGGAGCGGTTAGTCTGGAGGTGGAGCGGTTAGTCTGGGAGGTGGAGCGGTTAGTCTGGGAGGTGGAGTGGGAGGTGGAGCGGTTAGTCTGGGAGGTGGAGCGGTTAGTCTGGGAGGTGGAGCGGTTAGTCTGGGAGGTGGAGCGGTTAGTCTGTGGGAGGTGAGCGGTTAGTCTGGGAGGTGGAGCGGTTAGTCTGGAGGTGGAGCAGTTAGTCTGGGAGGTGGAGCGGTTAGTCTGTGGGAGTGGAGCGGTTAGTCTGGGAGGTGGAGCGGTTAGTCTGGGAGGTGGAGCGGTTAGTCTGGGAGGTGGAGCAGTTAGTCTGGGAGGTGGAGCGGTTAGTCTGGGAGGTGGAGCGGTTAGTCTGTGGGAGGTGGAGCAGTTAGTCTGGGAGGTGGAGCGGTTAGTCTGGGAGGTGGAGCGGTTAGTCTGGGAGGTGGAGCGGTTAGTCTGGGAGGTGGAGCAGTTAGTCTGGGAGGTGGAGCGGTTAGTCTGGGAGGTGGAGCGGTTAGTCTGGGAGGTGGAGCGGTTAGTCTGGGAGGTGGAGCGGTTAGTCTGGGAGGTGGAGCAGTTAGTCTGGGAGGTGGAGCGGTTAGTCTGGGAGGTGGAGCGGTTAGTCTGGGAGGTGGAGCGGTTAGTCTGGGAGGTGGAGCGGTTAGTCTGGGAGGTGGAGCAGTTAGTCTGGGAGGTGGAGCAGTTAGTCTGGGAGGTGGAGCGGTTAGTCTGTGAGGTGGAGCAGTTAGTCTGGGAGGTGGAGCAGTTAGTCTGGGAGGTGGAGCAGTTAGTCTGGGAGGTGGAGCGGTTAGTCTGTGAGGTGGAGCAGTTAGTCTGGGAGGTGGAGCAGTTAGTCTGGGAGGTGGAGCAGTTAGTCTGGGAGGTGGAGCAGTTAGTCTGTGAGAGGTGGATCGGTTAGTCTGGGAGGTGGAGCGGTTAGTCTGGGAGGTGGAGCGGTTAGTCTGGGAGGTGGAGCAATTAGTCTGGGAGGTGGAGCGGTTAGTCTGGGAGGTGGAGCGGTTAGTCTGGGAGGTGGAGCGGTTAGTCTGGGAGGTGGAGCAGTTAGTCTGGGAGGTGGAGCGGTTAGTCTGGGAGGTGGAGCGGTTAGTCTGGGAGGTGGAGCAATTAGTCTGGGAGGTGGAGCGGTTAGTCTGGGAGGTGGAGCGGTTAGTCTGGGAGGTGGAGCGGTTAGTCTGGGAGGTGGAGCAGTTAGTCTGGGAGGTGGCGCCCGGGTGACGCCCATGCATGGCAAAGAGCAGCTAATTTATTTTCTCTTTTATTATTGGTGAGGAAAGAAGACATTTTAGGTGAGAGAGGTGATGTAGCAAATTGTACTTTAAGTCAAAGCTGGTTCAACTGATGGAATACAGAATATTTCATAACTTTTTGATTCCTTATAGCAAATTATTTTTGGAAATTAGGACATTTCTTCAGCAAAACTGTTTATTTGAGACAGCGTAACTAAATGCAAGAAAGCGTAGTCGTTTTTGAGAGAATTGCTAACTTTTTTTTAAGCACATCGAAATGTTCTAAAGCATTTTTTTCCCTTTGGCCATAATCCTTATTGTAAAAAAAAAATCTGCCAAAGGTTTAGCTTGTGGCTTTGTGAGGCGCATGGTGGCCATTTCTGATGTTTATGGAGAAGGGGGGGGGGGGGGGCGGTGGAGAGGCGGGGTTTCAGGACTCTTTGGATAAGTGATGTCATCTCATTTGCAGGGCAATGCCGGACGCTCATGTCTATTACTGTGGAATGCAAAGAATGTAGCCAGCCCTAAACACGGACCTTTTCACACATACAATGCAAAAAGGACTACAGTGGACTCCGTCGCTCACGTTAAGTATCAAAAGGACTACAAACATGGATGTTCCCTCGCCAGTGTTTAAGGTTGACTACAAGATTTTGACATCTTACGTCCACATTATATTGACAGCACAAACATTGGACCAAAAGACTACTTACACTCTTACATGTGCACACACACACACACACACACGCACACGCACGCACACACACACGCGCGCGCCTGCACACTAAAAGGACTGCATCTTGACAGACGGCGGTCTGCTCTGAATGTACACTTGTTTGAAAGCCGCCTCGCCTTCCTGCGACCACAGCAGGATACAGTATATGCAGCCGACCCGGGAGGCCGTGACCTCAGACCTCTAGAACTCTTGGGAGGTCATGGCGACTCTATGGAGACTGTGAGCCCGGCTAGCAGGCTTGTTGGTACCGCGGACCGGGGTATCCAATCTGCTCGTCATCAACAGCACCACTGGGCATGTCTATATTGGAATGGGCATGGGTTTAAGGACTTCGGGTTTGCTCTTTTAGTCTTATTTTCTTTTCTTTTATGGTCAATAAATACAATACGGATATGCACAAGCAAACAAATGTGATTGGACTAGCCACAGTGTGCACCCAAAATGCAACGGGGTGGGGGTCCAGTGATGACATCATATCGGATGGTGAACCCAAGTGATTGAAACGTAAAAAAAATAAAACAAAAGAAGATATTCTATTCGTATTGCCCGACATTTTAATGTTTAATATGAGAGTATTATTATTACCATAATGATTATGATTATTCTTGTGCAATCTTGTCTACTGTTGTCTTAATGTTACAATTATTTTTCTATGATATGCTGAGATGAACATTTTGGGCTTGAAAAAAAACCGATGGCCATCCTTTAAAAAGTAAAAATCTGAAAATAAAAGAAGCATAGTTATTAGTTGTATACAGAGAGTGAATGTTCTGCGTGGCTAGCTAAGCTCTCATCAGGTCCACCTCCATCGTCTCCCATGGGGCTCAACTCTTATTTTACTAGCACATGTAATATTTTAAACGCAGTATTACTGTATTATTTGGATGGAGACATTTATCCAAACTATAAAAATGTACATAGATATTTTGCCAACTCATTGTTCATACATGTAATGTAGTAAAAGAAAAAAGGAAAGAAAATGATTTGCAGTACATGGCACTGGAAACAAGGTACCAAAATAAAGAGTTGAAAAACAAGATGGTAGGTTGTGTAGAGATTGTATTTGAGGGGTGGAGTGGGCGGGGGGGATTATTTGGTGGGCGGGGCTTATTTAGGTGACATCACTGCTGACTAACTAATGTACATAGGCTTGGGCTTCCAGCACAAAGATTGGTAACACTTTTATTTTGAACGGGTGTTCAGAACACTCACATAACACTGTCATAAATCTGACAGGGACGTTCCTAAATGTTAACAACTGTTGTCAACTTTGCATTGAAAGTGTCATAATATATTGTTTTGTTCTTGATTTATTGTGATGTTTCTTCTTGACTTGTTTTTAAAGAAGACGTGTCCGGCCCATGGGGACATTAACGTGTGTTGTCGGGGGCCTTACCAATACATTTGATTTGATTTGTTTTATGATAATGAACCGGATGACACATTGCGATGAACGGTCATTAATGTTCATGAACACCTATGGCAGACGTTAATGTCATTGTTTCCGACAGTGTTAGTGTGTAAACATTATGAACACCCCCTTCGAAATGAAGTGTCACCCAAAGATTTTTTTGTAATTTTGGTCATTATTTATATCCTTGTAAAGCACATGGAATAAAACATGACTTGTACAACCATTACTCATCCTCGGTGTGCCGGTGTCAGACATTATTTCCTCGTCTCCACTGTTATATAAAAGGTACAGTAGCCAGAGGACTTGGTTCTATTGATAGACTGCTAGTCTTTGAGGGTTCTCCTTCAGAGGTTGTTGAAATAGTCTTTGACGCACATGTATCAGAGGATATCTCTAAAGACTAAGAGTCTCTCAATGTAAAAGAGCTTGTGGTCAACAATATTTTGGCAAACATGGTTTTGAAGTACCTTCAGAATGATGTTATTGGTTACAGAGGACTTTCTGCCTGCCAGGAAGAGACACATCCACGGGAGCTTGAGAAGGTCACAGGTTGTTTTTGCCAGAGGAATTACTTTCATTACATTACTGGCACCTGGTCTACTGTATATAGAAAGTACTGGCATAATACTGAAATACTGATCTACTGTATAGGTACTGGCACCTGACCTATATATGAGACACTGGCACCTGACCTATATATAAGACACTGGCAGCTGACCTATATATAAGACACTGGCACCTGACCTATATATAAGGCACTGGCACCTGACCTATATATAAGACACTGGCAGCTGACCTATATATAAGACACTGGCAGCTGACCTATATATAAGACACTGGCACCTGACCTATATATAAGACACTGGCAGCTGACCTATATATAAGACACTGGCACCTGACCTATATATAAGGCACTGGCACCTGACCTATATATAAGGCACTGGCACCTGACCTATATATAAGACACTGGCAGCTGACCTATATATAAGACACTGGCACCTGACCTATATATAAGGCACTGGCAGCTGACCTATATATAAGATACTGGCAGCTGACCTATATATAAGACACTGGCACCTGACCTATATATAAGATACTGGCAGCTGACCTATATATAAGGCACTGGCACCTGACCTATATATAAGACACTGGCAGCTGACCTATATATAAGACACTGGCAGCTGACCTATATATAAGGCACTGGCACCTGACCTATATATAAGACACTGGCAGCTGACCTATATATAAGGCACTGGCACCTGACCTATATATAAGACACTGGCAGCTGACCTATATATAAGACACTGGCACCTGACCTATATATAAGGCACTGGCAGCTGACCTATATATAAGATACTGGCAGCTGACCTATATATAAGACACTGGCACCTGACCTATATATAAGATACTGGCAGCTGACCTATATATAAGGCACTGGCAGCTGACCTATATATAAGACACTGGCAGCTGACCTATATATAAGGCACTGGCAGCTGACCTATATATAAGGTACTGGCAGCTGACCTATATATAAGGCACTGGCACCTGACCTATATATAAGATACTGGCAGCTGACCTATATATAAGACACTGGCACCTGGCCTATATATAAGACACTGGCAGCTGACCTATATATAAGGCACTGGCAGCTGACCTATATATAAGGCACTGGCACCTGACCTATATATAAGATACTGGCAGCTGACCTATATATAAGACACTGGCAGCTGACCTATATATAAGACACTGGCAGCTGACCTATATATAAGACACTGGCAGCTGACCTATATATAAGACACTGGCAGCTGACCTATATATAAGGTACTGGCAGCTGACCTATATATAAGGTGCTGGCAGCTGACCTATATATAAGGTACTGGCAGCTGACCTATATATAAGACACTGGCAGCTGACCTATATATAAGGCACTGGCAGCTGACCTATATATAAGACACTGGCAGCTGACCTATATATAAGACACTGGCAGCTGACCTATATATAAGACACTGGCACCTGACCTATATATAAGACACTGGCAGCTGACCTATATATAAGACACTGGCAGCTGACCTATATATAAGGCACTGGCACCTGACCTATATATAAGACACTGGCAGCTGACCTATATATAAGGCACTGGCACCTGACCTATATATAAGACACTGGCAGCTGACCTATATATAAGACACTGGCACCTGACCTATATATAAGACACTGGCACCTGACCTATATATAAGGCTCTGGCACCTGACCTATATATAAGACACTGGCACCTGACCTATATATAAGACACTGGCACCTGACCTATATATAAGGCTCTGGCACCTGACCTATATATAAGACACTGGCACCTGACCTATATATAAGACACTGGCACCTGACCTATATATAAGGCTCTGGCACCTGACCTATATATAAGGCTCTGGCACCTGACCTATATATAAGGCTCTGGCACCTGACCTACTGTATATAGGGTACATTTATTTTTATTTATTTTTTAACATGACATAAAATTAGATAAGCATTAACAGTAAATATCCACAGTAAGTCACAGGATTATACATTCCATTTGATTCAATATAAATGTAGTTTACGAGATATATAGGGTACATTTTAAAGCGGGTTACCTTGGCTGTGTTCCAGGCTGAGCACTGATGTGTCGCAGCACGGTGTGACATGGTGTTGATCACAAAAGCGGAAGCAGTGGACAACCCTCAACCGCCTAAGGACCGGCGTCGGACGCTACGGCGCCTCAATGAAGAGGTGGGGCCTCAAGGACAGTGCCTCATGCGAGTGTGGAGCCCCTGCACAGACTGTGGAACATATCACCACTAGTTTCCCCAGACACCGGCCACCGTATGGAGAACGCGGTCTGATGGAACTGGACGATGAAACGTTGGCCTGGCTTGCCTCAACGGAGCTGCAGGTCTAAAGACACACGCCAGAAGAAGAAGAAAATCACAAAAGCCAGATAACAGACTGATGAACAGGATTGGTTTTAATCATGATGATAATTCTGGTTATATCTTTTCTTTTTGCTTTCCTGTACAGTAAGCCAACCGAATCATCTAAAAACAACTTACTCAATAGTGTTCCAACTGATACGATTTGGGTCATGAAGCCAGTTGACAGAGATGCCAAGCATTCTCTTATATATTGAACTGGTATTGTACCACAAAGTGCCATGCATGTGAGCCTCCACTAGGGGCAGAGTGGCCAAGTGTGCGTGAGTGAATGAATGAATGAATGAATGAATGAATGAATGAATGAATGAATGAATGAATGAATGAATGAATGGATGGATGGATGGATGGATGGATGGATGGATGGATGGATGTAGGGCTGGGCGATAAAATGATAACAATAATTATCGCGATATATTTTAATAATCGATTATTTAAAAAAAAAATTACCTGCAACAGGGCAGTTTTAAAACCAGAGACAGTGGACAGACTTGTCTTTCTTGCCTGCAACTTAAAGTAATGGCTTTGCTTGTCCAAATGACAATACTGACCAAATTGAGATTTATTTTTCTCTTGTCCATTTATTTTGTTTGCTTTCTAATTTAAAATACAGTTTGAAACTGTCTGTACACAGTAGGCTATGTGTGCTAGCAGAACTAGTCTCCAGTCACGAGTCACGGTGCATGTGTGCGGTGGTTTGTCCACCAAAAAAGCGTCAAAAGATAGAAAAGAAACTAGCAGAGCCAGAACTGTTCAACTCCCCTGGAGCCACAGCCAGCAGAGAAGCCGGTTTACTTTAGCTTTCAAACCAGCTGCAGCCTGAGAACTGGAGTGTGAGGGGATGTAACACTAAAGATGGCGGCAACAACAAAGAATTGCTGCAAAAGAAACATAGTCATCTGTTGTTTAAATTATTTTTTTAATACTTTAATAGAGGTGCTTCACATTAAAAGACTAGTTTAGCTTTGACTAGTCTAGTTTGAAGAAAAACATTATTATATTCTGAATCTGTGAGATCTGCCAGACAGCTGTAATAAAACATATTGAAGTTTACCTTTTCTCATAGCTTTCAGCACCATGGACAGCTCTGCCAAGCACAGAAGAATCCAGACTTCCAGAGTTGCTCTGAACACAATGGGGAGGTGTGTGAGGGATTTATCATTGGGAAAATGTATTATCGGCTATTGTAATAATTCTGCCTTGTGAACATTGACAAGCTTTCCATTTTTGCACAAAATGAGTTCCCTTCTATCACTAACATTATTGTTTAAGCATGTTTGGTTTAAAAAAAGTTAGTTATAACGTTTTTAATTTGTTGTTAAAAAAGAACTACACTTACCAGTAGAACGCCTGTCGTTCAGTGCTGTCGCCTAATACATCCAGGAGTCTACTCTGTGGTGACGTCAGTCAGTAGCGCCAAAGTGAAGTGTAGTTCCTCAGTGAACGAAAACATAAACCTTGTTATTTTGCTACCTTTACGATTAATTGCGAATGTTTTCATGTTGAGCTATAGATTGTGGATGAATACACACAGAAAGGTACACCATGCCAATGTTCATGCTTTATTTGTTTTAAACGAGACGATTTAGAAATGGGTCCATTGGAAATACATGGCGATTTCAAGAGGGGTGGACCGTGTGGGAAACACCAATGACGTCACCACTACACCTCCCTATAGACCAGGAAGTAACCACTACACCTCCCTATAGACCAGGAAGTAACCACTACACCTCCCTATAGACCAGGAAGTAACCACTACACCTCCCTATAGACCAGGAAGTAACCACTACAGCTCCCTATAGACCAGGAAGTAACCACTACACCTCCCTATAGACCAGGAAGTAACCACTACACCTCCCTGTAGACAAGGGAGTAACCACTACACCTCCCTATAGACCAGAAAGTAACCACTACACCTCCCTATAGACCAGGAAGTAACCACTACACCTCCCTTTAGACCAGGAAGTAACCACTACACCTCCCTATAGACCAGGAAGTAACCACTACACCTCCCTATAGACCAGGAAGTAACCACTACACCTCCCTATAGACCAGGAAGTAACCACTACAGCTCCCTATAGACCAGGAAGTAACCACTACACCTCCCTATAGACCAGGAAGTAACCACTACACCTCCCTGTAGACAAGGGAGTAACCACTACACCTCCCTATAGACCAGGAAGTAACCACTACACCTCCCTATAGACCAGGAAGTAACCACTACACCTCCCTTTAGACCAGGAAGTAACCACTACAACTCCCTATGGCTCATCAAAACAAAAGGGTCTCCGTTTCAGCACCATGGACAGCTCTACCAGGCACAGAATCCAGACTGAGTTGCTGTTGAATCCAATGGCTCATCATAACAAAATCTTAGGTTTGATTAAATATGTTTTGAGGTGTGTTTCTGTTCTATCGATATCGAACAACGTCTTTACCTGCAGATACCCATGATGATGACACTACACTACTGATTGTAAATGTCACGTTTTATGCACATGGCCCTCCGGATGAAAGTCAACTGTAAGGCCTGTAAGTTTGACGCCACTTTACTACGAGGATCTTCCTACTTCAGATCTCAGGTGAGTAACTCAGGTTACACAGCCACGCCCCCAATTAACCCTTTCACTGCCACATGACAGCCGGTTAACCCTTTCACTGTGACAATACAGAAGGTTAGCCCTTTACTATCACACAACCGACGGTGATGCTCCATCATTAGCATCATTAGCTCCGCGGATGCAGCTCAATGAATTAGAATATTGTGGAAAAGTTATTTTATTTCAGTAATTCAATTCAAAAAGCGAAACTCTCATAGATTATAGATTCATTACACACACACACAAAGTGAAATATTTCAAGCCTTTATTTGTCTGAATTTTGATGATTATGGCTTACAGCCCAGAATTCAGTATCTCAGAAAGTTTGAATATTACATAAGACCAATAAAAAATATATATTTTTAATATAGAAATGTCGGCCTTCTGAAAAGTATGTTCATGTATGTTCACTCAGTACTTGGTTGGGGCTCCTTTTGCACAAATTACTGCATAAAAACAGCTAAATATATAGATTTTTCCACGATATTCAAATTTATTGAGCTGCACCAGTAAGATCATTTGAAATGAGACATCAAAAGATCTCTCTCTCTCTTCTAAATAACACAATGTAGCAGCCCAGACAGATCCCACAGGAACTAGACTCGAGGCCACAGACAATAAGTGGAGTTTGATGAGGATGGTTTGAACAGGAGAACGCCTCACCTCCCTTTCACACCAACCGTACCCTTTCCTGGATGATATAACTATCACATCTGTTTGATACAGGTGCCTGATTTTTTTGTGTGTGTGTGTGTACGCGAGTGCGTGCGTGCGTGCGCGTGTGTGTGTGTGTTCAAATAAAGTATTTAAAGTGTGTGTCTGTTGTCATGGAGACTATGTTTTCTGGACCCATGGGATGTCCTCAAGCATGTGGAACCTCTGTTAATATTGTATGTGTGACCCATGTTATGGTGCATGTAGAAGCCATTGCCATTACCAAGCATATTGAACCATGACGAGGAGGATAAAACAGCCTTGGAAGGACTTTGGCTACGACAGGGAGGCATGCAGAGTCACAGATTGGCTGTCCTCCTCTTTTGGCTAATCAAACATCCTCTACTAGGGATCAATGTCAGAGTAAGGCGTATAAAGCACACAACATTCTCCAATACACTCTTATTGATTAAAAGGTGAGACAACAATTCAGCCTGACTGGGTCCTTGATCAGTGGGTTGAACTTTGATATTTTGTCACAGCGTTTAAAAGGTGTATATCATCATCATCATCATCATCATCATCATCTTTCCCTACCATAAGAAAAGAGACGACTGGCATGCATACCTTTTAGGCTTTTTATGTTCAGATCCTGTTATTTTATTTTGGGCTTCTTTTGACAGTTTAGGTCTCTTCTTTCTCTCAATATCTGGCAACCCTCTGACTTGATAGCTCAAAGGATACAATACACACAGTGCACTTTAGGAAGTGCAGATCAATTCTACTCTATAGAAAGGCTACAGTGAAACCACGCCCCTTTTCCAAGATGGCAGCTCCATGTTTTTAGGCTGTGTGTTTATGCGATTTTATGTCTTTTAAATGTGTTTTTTTATAGCTTTTTATGGGTTTTATTGCTAAAGCTTGCTTGATATTGCCTTCATTTATATACTGACTGGATTTAGTCTGGAAATCTGCTTGGATTACCTGCTTGGATAACAAACAAGCCTGCCAGGAGCAGCCAGCTACCACCAGGCCAGGCCCAGGCTCCAGCAGCAGCCAGTCACCACCAGGCCAGGCTCAGGAGCAGCCAGCTACCACCAGGCCAGGCCCTGCAGCAACTCAGGCCAACCGGGCTGCACCAGGCCACCAGGCTAGTAGTAGCCTAGCTGCTACCAGCCATCACCACCAGGCCAGCCCCAGCCTACCAGCTACCAGCCACCAGGCCAGGCCCAGGCTTCACCATCAGGCCAGGCCCAGACATCACCAGCCCAGCTACCACCATCAGGCCAGGCCCAGGCTTCACCATCAGGCCAGGCCCAGACATCACCAGCCCAGCTACCACCATCAGGCCAGGCCCAGGCTTCACCATCAGGCCAGGCCCAGACATCACCAGCCCAGCTACCACCATCAGGCCAGGCCCAGGCTTCACCATCAGGCCAGGCCCAGGCATCACCAGCCCAGCTACCACCATCAGGCCAGGCCCAGGCTTCACCATCAGGCCAGGCCCAGGCTACACCATCAGGCCAGTTTAACTGTTTAACTGTGTAGAGGGGCATTTCTTGTACTGAAATACCGCACAGGGTTAGCACACTGGATCCATCTGAACAGCTGTTTCAGCTGGAGCATTTTATAGACAAACATTACGACAATATCAACATGTCGCAACAGAAGCCTGTGAAACTTAACATTCAGACAAAGTCACAGAAGATTACAGACTGTATTAAGCCCAAACTGAGTAAAAGATCACGTTCTGACATTGAAGATGCAGAGGAAGCTTCATTGGAGGAAGCGCTGACAATAAGAGAGGTTGACATGAATCTAACATTACAGGCCATCAATAAGAGACTTGATAAACTGGATATGTTGGACTTGATGATGCAGGAAATTAAGAGCCTCAAAGAAAGCTTGGAGTTCAGTCAGAGACAAATTGATGAGCTGGTCAAGGATAATGCTGAGCTGAAAGGAAAGGTGGAATACATGGGAAACAAAGTAGACATAATTGAGATAGACAACAGGAAGTTGAAGGAATCTCTTCTGGATGTACAGTGTAGGTCTATGCAAGACAATCTGGTTTTTACAGGGATAGCAGAGAAGGAGAGCAAGGACTGTGAAACAGTCATAAGGGAGTTTATGTCAGACCAGCTAAGACTGCCTAGGGACACTGTTCAGAACATCACCTTCTCTAGAGTACACAGAATGGGAAAACCCTCAGGGGACAGACCACGGGCAATAGTGGCTCGTTTTGAGCATCACCAGCAGAAGGAGCTTGTCAAGGGTAGGGGCAGGGAGTTAAAGAACACCACCTTTGGCATGAACGACCAATTTCCTCCCGAGATCAATGGAAGACGTAAGCTATTATATCCTATCATGAAAGAACATCGAAGCCTAAACAAACGTGTCGCCCTTGTAGTGGATAGACTATATATCAACAACCAACTGTTTAGGGACTCCAGTATCACTCCCTGGTTATTCTGAAACCCATTGAGACTATTGCTTTATGGTTGGTAGGCCTACTGATACTTCCTGTATTAGGCTTGCATAAGGGTTTGGTTATAGCTCATATCAATGTGTGTAGCCTGAGAAATAAGTGCTATGAAATTGAATGTATGGTCAAAGCTAACTGGATTAATATCCTTGCCATCTCTGAAACGCACCTTGATGATTCCTTCTCTGATTCTGCTGTAACTATAGAAGGTTTTAATATTTTTAGAAAAGATAGAAACAGGTTTGGTGGGGGTGTGGCAATCTATGTTCAGAATCAATTACCTGTGAAAACACGATATGATCTGATGAAGGACAACATTGAAGCTATCTGTGTGCAGGTTCACCTGCCCTATCTCAAACCAATTCTAGTTTGCAGTTTCTACAGACCTCCGAGTGCAAATGCTACATATGTTAATGATTTGTGTGATATGTTCGATAGGATATCGGACGAAAACAGAGAAATATTCGTACTTGGGGATATGAATGTAGACTGGTTGGGAAAGCCATGTACCAATAGGAACAAGGTGCTCTCTATATTACATACTTGTAATCTGTCACAAATTGTCAATCTTCCCACTAGAATAAGTATAGATAAGGATGGTAGCATTTCATCTACATGTATTGATCATATTTATACAAATGTGCCAGGCCAATGCTCAAAGGCAGTCTCTGTTCCTGTAGGTTTCAGTGACCACAACATCATAGCAGTCTCCAGAATGACGAAGGTCCCAAAAGCCAAAGCAAACATTATTGTCTCACGGTCATATAAGAGTTTTAATGTAGAAGGTTTTATTAATGAAATGTCGGGTATAAACTGGGAGGAGGTATGTTGTGAGGATGACCCAGAGGTTGCACTGGACTTATTTATGTTGAGGTACATGAGTGTAGCAGATGAACATGCTCCGTTAAAAAAGTTCACAGTCAGAAACAAATCAGCCCCATGGATAGATAGTAGCTTAAGGATTTTAATGAATTAGAGAGACATAGCCAAAAAAGCATCAGTGTGTTCCAGTTCTGCAGATGACAGACAAAAATACCGTTCCTTACGTAATCAAGTCACAAAGTTAAATAAGGTGAGAAAAAGGGAATATTTTAAACAATGGTTATGTGATGTGAGAAATGATGGTAAAAATCTATGGAATGTTTTAAATCAAATTATGGGTAGAAAATTCAATGTCTGTACACCTTTTGTTGAGTCATATGGAATTGTCCTAACCAAACCATGTGATATTGCCAACCATTTTAATGATTTTTATGTAAGTAAGATATCTCAGCTCAGGCAGGGAATGCACATCTCAAACAATACAAAATCAAATGACATAATTAAGAATATCATAATGAAAGATAAAGGGTGTAAATTTGATTTTAAACAGGTTGAGGTTAGAGGTTACTCCAGGCTCTACCTGACAGCAAGTTAGCTGGCACAGACAACTTGGATAGTAAATTATTGAGAATTACTGCTACGATCATAGCAAGTCCAGTGTGTCATATTATTAATAGATGTATACAAGTGGGACTATGTCCAAAGAGATGGAATGAGGCTAAGGTTACTCCTTTACCCAAAGACTCCAAATCAGTTTTTAATGAGGGCAACTCCAGACCTATAAGCATTTTACCAGTTTTAAGCAAAATCATGGAAAAGTGTGTTTTTGCACAAATCCAAGAATATTTTCAGTTTAACAGTCTGGCTACAGAGTCTCAACATGCATACAGAACTGGTCACTCCACATCGACTGCTCTAGTTCAGATGACTGACGACTGGCTCAGAGCTATTGATAACTCCATGATAGTGGGAGCTGTGTTTTTAGATTTCAGTGCTGCATTTGATGTGCTTGACCATTCTCTCTTGATTGATAAACTTAAATGTTATGGTTTTAATCCCCTGGCTTTGATGTGGATGCAGAGTTATCTGTCCTCCAGATCTCAGCAGGTTTATTTGAATGGCAGCCTATCTAGTAGTAGAAGTTTGGAGTGTGGTGTTCCACAGGGGAGCTCCCTAGGGCCTCTGCTCTATTCAGTGTTCACCAATGACCTACCGTGGGCTACTAAGAATGCCAAATTGGTTCAATATGCAGATGATTCCACCTTGTATTATGCTTCTCCATCAAATGGTATGCTTAATGAGGTCCTGAGCAGAGAACTTAATGATGTGAATGATTGGATAGTAGCTAACAGGCTTGTACTGAACATCTCTAAGACAAAAAGCATGGTGTTTGGATCGAGGCATGGGTTGTCTTGTAACCCAAAGCTTATTTTAAATTCATGTAACTCCATCGTTAAGCAAGTTGAAAGCATTAAGCTCCTGGGAGTGACACTGGATAGTATCTATCTTGGTCAAACCACATCACTAACATTGTCTCAAAGATGGGAAGAGCTGTAGGCATTGTTAGAAAATGTGCTTCTTTTGTTGATCGTCCTCTTCTACGTCAGATTATTCAGAGTCTAGTCCTGTGTCATGTTGATTATTGTTCGGTGATCTGGTCATCTGCCACCAAAGGTGAGATCAGGAGACTACAGGTAGTTCAGAACAGGGCAGCACGGTTGGCTTTGGGTTGCTCACTAAGGTCCAATGTCAACCGTATGCATGCTGGTCTCTCCTGGCTCACAGTTGAAAAAAGGTTATCGTCTAACTCACTTGTATTGTGTAAATCAGTCATTAACAGCAAGACTCCATATTTTGTGTTTGAGCAACTTGTTTACAGAAGCTCTATACAAGACCATAATACAAGAGGGGCCAGAAATGGTCAGTTTGTACTCCCTCGTCCTAGAACCAAAGCTTTAAAGCGGTCTTTTATGTATAGGTGCATAACACTCTGGAACAACCTACCTAGTTATCTCTACACTTTTAGTAAATCGATTTTTAAAAAGAAACTCAAATCTCAATTACAGTTGTTGCCTTAATGTGTATTGCATTTGTGTATGGGTTTTTGCCTATTAGCCTACAAGTTCTCATTTTGTATCTTTAAAAATGGATATTTATTGTATGTTTTTAGTAAATTTTTATTTTTTTCTATCTATAGCATCTGTGAAAGTATCTTATTTTGCTATATACTAAATCCTTGTTTTTATCTTTTGTATTGATCTATGCATTAACTGTTTTATGTATTGTGTTGTGTGGACCCCAGGAAGACTAGCTGGGAGCCATGGCACCAGCTAATGGGGATCCTTAATAAAAACAAAAACAAAAACAAAACAGCACTGTGTCATGGAAATAAAATATTTATACAGCTCTTAAAACATTTCACACACAACCTTACTCATTCTTTCTTGGTCACCAATATCGTTGAGATATAAGATAAGATAAGATATTCCTTTATTGATTATCATCATAGCAGCATGGGGGTAAAAAAGCAGTGTAAACAATATAACAAATCAATATAATTAACTCTGGACATGTGCATATGAGCAACAATGCATTGAATTCCACCGGCCTGGCTGTGTGGCAATAAAAGGAACTTGAACTTGAACTTGAACAAGGTGCAAGATGAGGGTATGTATGCCCTCTTATATTTGCCAGACAATAAATAGTTACAATATATAATCCAATAATCTAAATCTAATCTAATATATAATCTAAAGAAAAGAAATGCTAAATATATGCAATATATAATCTAATAATCCAATCATCTAAATCTAATCTAATATATAATACAAAAAATGCGAAATATATGATCTGATGAAGTATACAGTATTCACATAAGGTGTGGCATGCATAAGGTAGTATATTGTCCTTTTAGGTTCCTAGTAGTTGGATGTCTGGCAGCAGTCCCTGCCCACTGTTGTGGAGCCTGATGGCCGCTGGTATGAAGGACTGGCCGAGGCGGTTAGTTGAGTGTCGGGGGGGTATGAGTCTGTGACTGAACGTGCTTCTCACAGATATATCGCACAGATCTAAACCCCAAGACGCGTTGCCCGTTGGAGTACCACATCAACCTCTATACTGACATTTACACCTGAGTGGCGTCCGACACAAACCATAAACCACATCGATGAATTATCCCACAGTCCGCTGGCCAGCTGGGCGGCAACAATCTGCGACCGATACAAGTGACAGACGAGCAGCTGGCCATTCTGTCAGCGCCGTAGGAAAGGGATCGGTGCCGTTCCATTCTGTCAGCACCGGAGAAAAGGGATTGAGGGGCTGTTGTTGTTGTTGCCATCTCCAGCTTCCTAGGGGATCTGCAGTTTGCTGTATTCTGCAGGAAGGCTGGTGTGAGAGGATATTTTATTGTTTATGAGAGTACGTCTGTGTGGGAGGAGGGTGGGAGGTAGTCTAAGCCTTTATTTCTGAGAGATTAGAACACGAGGGAATATTGGATCAGCAGATGCTGCATTAAATGTGTGTGTGTGTGTGTGTGTGTGTGTGTGTGTGTGTGCGTGCGTGTGTGTATGTGTATAGCTTCCACGGCTCCATCCACATTGTATGGGTAAAAGAAACAGTGGGAGCGGATTCATGTGGAGCGGATTCATGTGGAGAATACGGAACAGAAAAGAGGAAGGGACAATGTAGACCACCACACATGGTTATCACACAGCAGAGAGAGAGAGAGACCACCACACATGGTTATAATAATAATAATAATAACTTTATTTGTATAGCACTTTTCATACAGAGGTTGCAGTTCAAAGTGCTTCACAACAGTAAAAAATACAGGCATAAGCGAGCAGGGTAAGGAAAATCACAGTTATTCAGTAATACAAATAATAAAATAGAATAGATTAGATAGAGTAAAAAAGTGCAGTTTAAAATAGGCTAAAAATAATCAAATAGAACGGACAGTAAAAAAAGTGTGATAAGATTGTTCAATACAAAATATATAACAACAGAGCAGTGTATCGCTCTTAGTACTTTGAGTTTCTTTACAAAGTTATAACATACAACAGAGCATCGCTCTAGCATACAACAGAAGAGCAGTGCATCGCTCTTAACACTTTGAGTTTCTTTACAAAGTTCTTTTTTTGTGATCAAATTTCAAACAAACACAACACAACATAATACAGTAACAACAACAATAATACACAAGACATCACAGGACAGTACTTCAACAATAATAATCATAATAACAACAAGACAATTAGAAATAATAAATACAGAATATCAAAACTTCAATAATATTAACTAATACCAAAAAGAAAAACAAGTGGAAAAGAAAAATATATCATTAAAAGAATAGGCCCAAAAAACAGGCTTCCTGAGCCCCCTCTGTCCCGAGACCCGGCAGCCGCTCGCTCCCCCCCCCCACTCACCCCAGGACCTCAACGTGAGTTAAATACATAATGTATTATCTAGCAAACGAAAGTCATATGCGCTCTTTAAGCTTTGCTACTGCTGCCAACCAGATTGCAATATTCGCCTCGTTAACCCTAAAACTCGTGCAGTGGATATCTCCAGATATATCGCATCGAGGTAGGTAAGAATCCATACCTTCGGACATAGCTTGTCTGGGTGTATCCATCGTGAAGCAATACGTTTTTTGGCGGCTGTGAGGCCGGCTAGAATGAGTCTCTTCACATGTGTAGAGGTCGGTAATTGAGAAATCGCATTCAATAATAATACAGAAGGTAGAACAGGGATGGTTAGAGAGAAAATATCTGATAGCTGGGTGGCAATCTCTTCCCAAAAAAGCTGAACAGGAGGACATTCCCAGTACATATGCATACATTTCTTTACAAAGTTCTAACATACAACAGAGCATTGCTCTAACATACAACAGAGCAGTCCGTGGCTCTAACATACAACAGAGCAGTCCGTGGCTCTAACATACAACAGAGCAGTCCGTCGCTCTAACATACAACAGAGCATCGCTCTAACATACAACAGAGCAGTCCGTCGCTCTAACATACAACAGAGCAGTCCGTCGCTTTAACATACAACAGAGCAGTCCGTCGCTCTAACATACAACAGAGCAGTTTGTCGCTCTAACATACAACAGAGCAGTTTGTCGCTCTAACATACAACAGAGCAGTCCGTCGCTCTAACATACAACAGAGCAGTCCGTCGCTCTAACATACAACAGAGCAGTTTGTCGCTCTAACATACAACAGAGCAGTCCGTCGCTCTAACATACAACAGAGCAGTCCGTCGCTCTAACATACAACAGAGCAGTCCGTCGCTCTAACATACAACAGAGCAGTCCGTCGCTCTAACATACAACAGAGCAGTCCGTCGCTCTAACATACAACAGAGCAGTCCGTCGCTCTAACATACAACAGAGCAGTCCGTCGCTCTAACTTACAACAGAGCAGTCCGTCGCTCTAACATACAACAGAGCAGTCCGTCGCTCTAACATACAACAGAGCAGTCCGTCGCTCTAACATACAACAGAGCAGTCCGTCGCTCTAACATACAACAGAGCAGTCCGTCGCTCTAACTTACTCTTACTCACACGACAAATCTCTTAACTTTGAGTTTCTTTACAAAGTTCAGTTTTGAATTACAACAGAGCAGTGCATACAGAGGTTGCAGTTCAAAGTGCTTCACAACAGTAAAAAATACAGGCATAAGTGAGCATAAAAAACAAAAAATGTTAATACAAAGAGATAGAGAGGTAGCAAGGTAAGGCAAATCACAGTTCTTCAGTAATACAAATAATAAAATAGAATAGATTAGATAGAGTAAAAAAGTGCTAAAAATAATAAAATAGAACGGACAGTAAAAAAGTGTGACAACAGAGCAGTCCGTCGCTCTAACATACTCTAACATCATAGAACCGACATATGAATTTGATTGGAAGTGTATGAAAGTATAGGTAGGGTAAGAATAGTGCAGGTAAGGTACAATTTGTCAGGATATCCCTGATGTTTCATTGAAATGCCTGAGCAAAGAGATAGGTTTTAAGCTGTCTTTTGAAGATGTCTAGCGAGTTGGCTTCCCTGTTGTTTTGGGGTAGTTTGTTCCACAGTTTTGGGGCATAGTTGATAAAGTTAAAGTTATCACACAGCAGAGAGAGAGAGAGACCACCACACATGGTTATCACACAGCAGAGAGAGAGAGAGAGACCACCACACATGGTTATCACACAGCAGAGAGAGAGAGACCACCACACATGGTTATCACACAGCAGAGAGAGAGAGAGACCACCACACATGGTTATTTACATTTACATTTACATTTAGTCATTTAGCTGACGCTTTTATCCAAAGCGACTTACAAGTTCTGTACGACAAGACAGCAAGAAGGGTACGACTCTATCAGCTGAGTAACAATGTTCATCAAGTGTTGCGTGTTACAGGTTAGTTTATTAGGACAAGTGCATGACAGTAAGGTTAGTCAGGGTTAGATTAATTTTTTTTTAATCATTTCAGATAGTGGTTGAAGAAGTGAGTCTTTAGTCGACGGCGAAAGATTGGACGGGATTCGGCTGTCCTAACTGGGATGGGTAGTTCATTCCACCATTGTGGGGCAAGGACTGAGAATAGGCGGCTTCTCTTTGATGACCCTCCGGGAGCTTGGATAGGAGTAGGTCTGAGGCGGCCAGAAGATTCAGAGCGTAGGGGTCTTGAGGGTGTGTAGTTAGAGACCATTGACCGGAGGTAGGCGGGAGCGGTTCCCTTTGCTGCACGGTATGCCAGGTCGAGGGCCTTGAAGCGGATACGTGCAGCAATGGGGAGCCAGTGCAGGTCCCTAAGAAGTGGGGTGACATGGGCCGACTTCGGTAGGTTTGATATCAGGCGGGCCGCTGCGTTTTGAATGAGTTGAAGAGGCTTGGTGGCAGTGGCCGGGAGGCCAGCGAGCAGTGCGTTGCAGTAGTCGAGGCGGGAGATGACTGTTGATTGGACGAGGAGTTGGGTGGCTTCTTTTGTCAGGAAGGGGCGTATCCTTCTGACGTTGCTCAGGAGGAATCTGCAGGTTCTGGTTGTCGCTGCGATGTGAGCAGAGAAGTTCAACTGGTTGTCGAGGACAACACCAAGGTTCTTGGCGGTCGGGGACGTGGTCACAGCTGCATTCTCGACTGTGATGGAGAGGTCGGTCAGGGGGGAGGATTTGGCCGGCAGGTGGAGCAATTCTGTTTTGCTTAGGTTCAGTTTGAGGTGGTTGGTCGTCATCCAGGCGGAGATGTCGGACAGACAGGCCGAGATCCGCTCAGAGACGTGGATATCTGAGGGAGGGAAGGAGAGGAAGAGTTGAGTATCATCGGCATAACAATGATATGAGAAGCCATGAGACGTGATAATGTTACCCAGTGATTTAGTGTAGAGGGAGAAGAGAAGGGGTCCTAGGACCGAGCCCTGGGGGACACCCGTCCGCAGGGGGCGGGTGGCCGACAGAGTCCCTCTCCATGACACTTGGTAGGAGCGGTCGTTGAGGTATGATGTCAGCCATGTCAGCGCAGATCCAGCCACTCCCATTCCTGCGAGGGCCGCGAGGAGGATCTGATGGTTGACTGTGTCGAAGGCTGCAGATAGATCTAGGAGAATCAGGACAGAGGAGAGGCCTTTCGCTTTTGCTAAGTGAAGTGCCTCTGTGACCGCAATGAGGGCCGTTTCTGTGGAGTGGCCAGTCCGGAAGCCAGACTGATTGGGGTCTAGGAGGTCATTCTGTAAGAGATAAGCAGTAAGTTGGTTGGATACAGCACGTTCAAGTGTTTTAGAAAGAAAGGAGAGAAGAGAGACAGGACGATAGAGAGAGACACAGAAGAGAGAGAGAGAGACCACCACACATGGTTATCACACAGCAGAGAGAGAGAGAGTGCACCACACATGGTTATCACACAGCAGAGAGAGAGAGAGACCACCACACATGGTTATCACACAGCAGAGAGAGAGACCACCACACATGGTTATCACACAGAAGAGAGAGAGAGAGAGAGAGAGAGACCACCACACATGGTTATCACACAGCAGAGAGAGAGAGACCACCACACATGGTTATCACACAGAAGAGAGAGAGACCACCACACATGGTTATCACACAGCAGAGAGAGAGAGAGAGACCACCACACATGGTTATCACACAGAAGAGAGAGAGAGAGACCACCACACATGGTTATCACACAGAAGAGAGAGAGAGAGAGACCACCACACATGGTTATCACACAGCAGAGAGAAAGAGAGAGACCACCACACATGGTTATCACACAGCAGAGAGAGAGAGAGACCACCACGCATGGTTATCACACAGAAGAGAGAGAGAGAGACCACCACACATGGTTATCACACAACAGAGAGAGAGGCAACCAAGTAAAACCGCTTTATGTAATAATCTCAATAATATCTCTGGCATTCATTCAACATACCAATAGAGGTTTGAATACAAAAAATTAAAAAAAATGGAAAAACTAGAACAGCATTAAAGTTCTGGTCCGCTCTGTTTATCCCTTAATTCAAAAATACCTGGCAGAAGGCCACTAATACAAACACTGCTGCAGGGTTGTGGAGCGTATAGTGTATAACCGCTGCAGGTGCAGGAGATGGTGGAGGAAATGAGAAATGACTACTATAGGCGAATAGCAGAACACAGATGTGTTTGGTTTTGAAGTCAGCGCTTCTGTTGGAGGTACAACGGCAGACACATTTATCAAAATAGTCAAACACAGAAACACATTCACACACACACACCAGGCGCTAACCGGAACACACGTTTCAAACAAAAGGTAACGGGAAGGTAAAAGGTAAAACAGCAGATAATGCACACACACACCCCCTTACCTATATGTCACCTGTTGCTAATCACATCTGCCACTTACAACACTCGTTCTGCTCAACACATTCTCCTAAAGATTCAGAAAACATATGTAGGGTGGATTATCCCTACTTTATGAGAGTAGATACACTGTCACCTGGTAGTGGGAACGCAGCGGATCTGAGTCCGGCTGAGTCCCCGACTGTAGTGCAGGCGTATTAGAGTGGACTCTTAGCAGAGGGAGTGGATGGGGCCTAGGATTTACTAACCTAGGGGTGGTGCGCTGGTCCTTCTTGCCCTCCAGGGCGACTCGCAGTAATTCCCCACACACCCACACTTCTCCTAATACTTCCCGCACCCTCCCACACCCGGTGGCAGTATAGTGATAGATGATATACTTTCTCCCCAAAGCAGTACCTTTCCTTGCTGATGAGCAGAGACCTGTCCCAATGATGTATAGGCCGTGGGTAAGAAGGGGTTAAACAATAATATACCTTACCCGAAAGGAAGGGGTTAAACAAGACAACACATTAACAGACACGCACACAGTGATTCCATTTAGTTCTCTTTACTGAAGCTACTATCCTCTTGTCAACACAAGGCACAATGACTAAAGCTCTTCCCGCTTACACAACACAATGATTAAAGCTCTTTCCACTTACACGAGGCATAATGACTAAAGCTCTTCCCACTTACACAACACAATGATTAAAGCTCTTCCCACTTACACGAGGCACAATGACTAAAGCTCTTCCCGCTTACACAACACAATGATTAAAGCTCTTCCTACTTACACGAGGCACAATGAATAACGCTCTTCCCACTTACGCAACCCAATGAATAAAGCTCTTCCCACTTACACAAGGCACAATGAATAACGCTCTTCCCGCTTACGCAACCCAATGAATAAAGCGCTTCCAGCTTACACAACACATTTAACCAGAAAATACAGTGGGTCCACAGATGAAACAAAAACCTGTCTAAGCCGGCAGTCCCCAAAATAACAAACGTCGGGGCGCCACTAAGCAATGGTACACGGGCCAGTTCAATGTACTGATTCTCTTTGCCTCTGAAAGGGCATGCGCCGCACGAAGAGAATGTTTACCCCAGGCTCCAGCACTCGGAGTGCTCACTGTAACTGGCTTGTGTGTACTTAACCAACTGTAAGATTCTGATCAAACTGGCCAGTATCACGTCTTCGTCTGTTTGGCTCTCCATCCAATTCCTCTGCGTTGTGTACTTTTAATGGTCCTGACGTCTCCGATACTGGTAGATAAGATCCTTATCTTCCCCCATTAGTGCAATCCATAAACCATAATACTCCTCCACTTCCGTAAGAATTCGACACTTCGACAACGTGAGATACCTTGTGAGGAAAAGCGTTGTTTTATTTCTCTAAACAGAAACCTCATAATCAGATGTTATCAGATGTTATCAAATTGTATCGTCCTTGAAGAGTCTATTCTAATGATCTTTCGGTGTGTTCAGATTGTCCTTTTGTGATTCAGTCCAATAGTGTTCAGGCCTGTTCGTTAGCCTAAGACCATCCTCGTGGTAGCCGAAGCTACTGATGTCGTGGCATTCTTCCTCCCCCCCCCCCCCCCCCCCTCTCTCGTGATGAGAGGAGAGAAGGTCCTCTGTGTGATCTCAGTCCTACTCGCTCTCGGTCAGATTCTAGTCTGCCTTACACCCGGAAACACCGTCCGACTTATAGATGTTCGTCGTCGCAACGACGGCCCCGCCTTCTGGTTGTCATGCGACGTGTTGTCATGACAACTGAATAACCTTTAACACATCCGTGTTGCGAGATGGCCGTCGGACGATCCCGTGCTTGTGACCTGTGACAGGCAGGGGCGGGCTGGGTTGACGTTAGGCAGGCGATGGCTGGAGGTGGGTGTAGTCCGGTGACGTCCGTCGAGGAGTCCGCTGCTGCGACACGCGGGCTAAACTGTGGTGCTAGGCCTAACTGAAGCTAAACTGTGGATCGAGATGATCCCCTGTCCTGTCGCCTATACTTTAACTAAAACGCAACGTGTGCAATATCTACCACACTCTTCGGCAGTAACACGTCTGCTTCTTTGTTCACAATGTCTCTTTAGCATTAACTGGAAGCTAAGCTATCGCATACGACATTACTAACCCGCCCTGTGACGGGGGTCATATCTCGCGTGTCCTTAGTGTCTAGAGCTCCGCTCTACGCGTCCGCTTGCTTCTGTGTCGAAACGTTGAAGAGGCTGTTCCGCTGTCTGAGTTCTGCCTTCATCCAGCCCTTCTTCTTCTGTCGTCTCTCCTGCCCAACGTCACACCAGCTCCCCCTGGCGGCAGTCCAGTGCATGCTCCACTATTAAATGTCAATGTTAGATAGGGGAGTTTACACAACGTTATCCTGAACACAGTAGGGTACAAGGAATTAGGTTAGACACATTGAATTATTGTTAGACATATTCAGGTGTCTACACATACACTGCACTTGGTCAAACATCATGCAGGGCTGCTGCTGCCAGGAGCTGGAACAACCTACAGACATCTCTCAAACTGGTCACCTTTATGCCTAAGTCAACATTCAAGCACTCTCTGATGAACATTCTTACTGATTCCTGCAACTGTTTCTCAACCCAGTAACATCCCCAACCCCCGTCTGTCATGGTGCCCCTCTCACTGCTATATTGCTTGTTATATGTATGTATTAGGGCTGTCAGTTTATCACGTTAATTAGATTAATTAATTAAACAGCAAATTATCGTGTTATGAAAATGAACTCCAAATTAATTACAAAAAAAAATGAAAAAAATGTATTTCTTTTAATTATTTTTTTTAAATCGCATTCATTCCATAAGAACGTACAATAAACATTTACAAACTTTTTTTTTAAATGGACCATTTGCATGTTCTTGGTATCTGATTCTAGGGACATCTATGGATCTCAGGGAATGTATTCCCAGTGTCAGAAATACTGTGTCTGTTACTAGGCTTGAGTAAATTGTAATGAACCAAATGAGAATATCAATTAAATTCTTATTTTTTTCTTTTTTTTCTTACTGTGAATAACACCATGCTAAAATTGACCAGACCTGAAAAATCTAAGCAAATGAATAAAGGGAAGACGATTAAACAGAAGGTTTTATAGATACAGTACTGAATTCTGCCATCCGGACACATGCAATTTGAAATATGATTATATAATATAAAATATCAGGCCTAAAATGGTTATGCGATTAAAATGCGATTAATTAGATTGATTAATTCATTACAAATCCTGTAATTAATTAGATTCTTTTTTTTTATCGCCTGACAGCACTAATATTTATATTCTAATAACATATATTGTATGTCGGAAATGTTTAATCCTGAATTCCTTTTCAGCCCCCCCCAAGGAGTTGTCTCTTGCCAGGCCATCATTGTAAATAAGAATTAGTTTCACTGCCACACGACAAAGGGTTAACCCTTTCACTGCGACACTACAGAAGGATAACCCTTTCACTGCCACACAACAGCAGGTTAACCCTTTCACTGCCACACTACAGAAGGTTAACCCTTTACTATCACACTAGCGACTGTTAACCGTAAAAGTGTGTGTGTAAAGGGTTAACCTTCTGTAGTGTGGCAGTGAAAGGGTTAATTGATTTGCCTGGTTAAATAAAGGCAAAAATAAATAAAAAATAAAACACACATACATACATGTATATATACACAGCCATGGTTTCATGCCTTCTGGGGACATTCCATTGACTTAACATTCATTCCCTTATAGACCACTACACTTCCGCGTTACATTGAAATCGGGGAGGCGATTGCGGGGGGGGCAAATGAATGAATGTGGACGAGAGCCTTGACATTAAGTGATTGCAGATACGGCTGTGGGGGTGCTAGAGACATGATCCAAAAGACTTGTATGCACCTGAATCTCCTGAACACGGCGCAAGACATTCCTAATCGATCAGAACTAAATTGGCAGCGAAGAAGACCGTTTTTAAGCATCGATTCCCCATGCACATGCGCAGATTGGCCACAGAGTGTGACGCAACGCACATCCACACTGGAATGTTCCATTAGAGGGGCATTAGAGGGGGTGTTGTGTTGTGAGAATGCTAAGATAGAATTAAATATACAGTAAAAGGAATACAGTACAAATATACAGAAGTCTACAGTAAGTGTAATATTGCACAGTGTTGTGCATTTATAATCAGTAGCTTAGGCTACATAGTAGGCTAATGACAGCCTATTCTAGTCTAGCAGGTGCTGGTATAGACGTCTAATATATGACATATATGACATATATGAAATTTTTTGCCTAGATATACCGTATATCTAGGCAAAAAATGTCATAGATGACTGAAAATCAACATTACTAGTCTATACCAGCACCTGCTAGACTAGAATAGGCTGTCATTAGCCTACTATGTAGCCTAAGCTACTGATTATAAATGCACAACACTGTGCAATATTACACTTACTGTAGACTTCTGTATATTTGTACCGTATTCCTTTTACTGTATATTTAATTCTATCTTAGCATTCTCACAACACAACACCCCCTCTAATGCCCCTCTAATGGAACATTCCAGTGTGGATGTGCGTTGCGTCACACTCTGTGGCCAATCTGCGCATGTGCATGGGGAATCGATGCTTAAAAACGGTCTTTTTCACTGCCAATTTAGTTCTGATCGATTAGGAATGTCTCGCGCCGTGTTCAGGAGATTCAGGCGCATACAAGTCTATTGGATCATGTCTCTAGCACCCCCACAGCCGTATCTGCAATCACTTAATGTCAAGGCTCTCGTCCACATTCATTCATTTGCCCCCCCCCCGCAATCTCCTCCCCGATTTCAGAATCCCGGAAGTGTTGCGGTGGTCTTCCCTTACCATAAACTTAACCATAAGGACTACATTACCCATAACCCCTATCCCTGAACTAGCCTCTTGTCCTCATGGGGTCCAGCCAATGTCCCCACAAGGACACGCACACCTAATGGAGAGAACCACACTGAGGCAAGTCATCTCTCTGGCCTGGCAAGCGACGTGTGGCCCGTTACAACTGGACCTGCTGAGAAGAGAGGGCCAGAAGCTAGCAGGCTGCCATACACACACACGTGCACGTACTCACACACACACACATATGCACATACTCACACACACACATGCACTCACTCACACACACACACACACACATGCACGCACTCACACATATGCACACACACACACACACACACACATGCACGCACTCACACAGACACACATATGCGCGCGCACACACACACACACACACACACACACACACACACACACACACACACACACACATATATGCACACACTCACACAGACAAGCACACACACATTCACAGTCTGGTAGCCTCTCTCTCGCCATACAAATCAGTAAAGTCAAAAGGAGCGTGTACACACACACACACACACACACACACGCACGCACGCACTCACACAGACACAAATATGCACACCCACACACACACACACACCGTGTGAGACTCTGGGGGTAGTGAGGCACGATCGGGCCCTGATGTCATCCTGTGGAGCCCCAGGAAAGGCCCGGTCCCCCCTGCACGGTCTAGAGGCCTCTGGCCACTGCTCAGCCAACCAAGGAGAAATGGTCGAAATAGAATTGAAACATGGCCCCCTGTTGGGTGACAGAGATAAGTGCCCTTGATACATTTGTCCTTGCAGTGTGGGGTACATATTTAGTTACTGTAGATCCAAAAAAAAGCTATAATGAAACCACTCCATAAAACTCAAACGTCATTATCATTAATGTTTATACTATTTATAGAACACACTGACCTTTATGTGCTGCTAATGTTTATACTCTTTATAGACCACACTGACCTTTATGTGCTGCTAATGTGTATACTCTTTATAGACCACACTGACCTTTATGTGCTGCTAATGTTTATACTCTTTATAGAACACACTGACCTCACCTTGCACGTTCAGCAGCATTGTGGCCCGATAGCAGCCCTTTTTTTTTTTATTTAATTTTTTTAAATACGGTTTGAAACTGCTTTATGGATGTTTGCAGTCAGGGTTTGCTTTATTTACACTACTCTGTTGTTTTTTAAGGTCAGTCAAGCATATCTCGCTTTCTGTGAGCTGTACGGTAAAAGCTTTTAGAGGGCAGATAAAACATAACAAATATAAATAAAACAACGTGACCCTGAGGAAGGTGAAACTGAAACACATTGTCAGTCTTTAGTCTTTTCTATAGCCTTTCTTTCCTCCCTCTGCCCTCTAAATAAAGGCTTTTATTGTACAGTTTACAGTCGTACCTATACTTCCACCCAGGGCCGGACCTAGCACATTTGGCGCCCTAGGCAAGCTTCACCACTGCCCCAAATCAAAACATCTTAACAGTTATACAGTAAAGTTCTGCACCTTTATTTATTACAAACAAGAACATGTGAATCACTACCCACCTTCAAAAACACTCTCAAAAAACACCTACGGGAGACTGCAATTTGAAACTGGCCACTACAAATGTCCTATGCACAATGGCTTTGTCAGTATTCCAATGTACAGTGTACAGTGTGTCCCCCCCCTACCCAACCCCCCCACCTCCAATGTACAGTTCCCCACCCACCCAACTCCACCCCACCTACCCAACCTCCTCCAATGTACAGTTTATACGTCAAATGTATATACACTCTTTTTCTGGACACTTTTTGTATCACAAACAGTACTGTATTTGCAAATCTGATATGTCATAAATGTATAGATGTAGCAGTACTGTCTATCTGTATGTCATGTATGTCATATATGTTATGATGAATTGAAAATGGGGGACCCTGATGTAAACAAGACGAAAGTCTTTCTCTGGTCTGCATCCCCTTAACAATTGTATGTATTGAGCTGTACTGTACTGTACCCATTCTGCAATCTGTTAATAAACTTTTCAATCAATCAATCAATCAACAAGAGCTAAGAAGAAATGTAAAGTGCACACTAAAGAATTAAAACAAATAAACAACTTAGCTAACAAACTAAACTAGTGAAGTGGATTCCCAGCTTAAATTCCCTATTTACTACTTCTTTCTGCGTTGTGATTTAAACCTTTTTACAAGCTCTTGGGATCCACTCTGTGCTAAATGCAGATAACCAGTGTTTTAACTTGGTTACTGCTTACCCAGAGAGAAAATACGGCGCGGCCGTTGAAATGAAGCGAGATCTGAGCAGTTTGAAAAAGAACCCGTTTTTAATGAAAAAAGGATTTCAATTAGATGTTACAAAAGAAATATTTGAAAGAATGGTGCAATGAATTCTACCGGAAGCATTCGCTATGCCGAAGGTCAGTAGAATTCAGTCTAAATTCTCAATAACAAGCTCTGTCTAAAAACACGTCTCGTCTCGTCTTCGATTCTGCTGCGTCGATTTCTCCTCCTTGCTGGGTCTGTTGTGGAGAAAAAGGGTGTGTGTTTCTTGTTCCTTCCTGGTTCTGTTCGGGTGTGTTCTGACTCTCCTGGCACGGAGTCTTTGCTAATATCCAATTTAGGCTCCGCCTCTAGTTTTACGGCAAGCGGGCGTTTTCCAAACTCTCCTCGAGTGTTCCTATTGGAGGACACTTACTCTCAGCTCTCATTGGCTAACTCCTTATCGTGACGTTTTACACCGAATTACGTCACGATGTGGATTCTAAGTCCAAATCCTTTGATCAACTGCTCCTTTGTAAAGAAAAGACTGTCTGGCGTCTCTCAAGGCAGTTCCTTTGTATTGGACCATTTGCCTAGAACACTTAGGGTGTAAAATCACCCAGTTTATTACTCCCAGGAAGTCCAAACGAGACTATCTCTTCATTTGATCAACAGCTGCCTGTCCCAATCACTCTGGTTAAGAGCCTTGGGTCCACGCAGCTGTTTCAAACCACAGATACGTCTTGTTTGTTTTGTTGAATGAAAATGGATAGCGGCAGAGAAGCCAGGAGAATTTGTGAATGCATTTTACCTGTCGGTGTTGTGCCATTCTGAGACCCAAGGTGTACAGTACAATAGTTGGTTTGACTGAAATCTACTACACTAGCAACTGCCTATGTCACCTATAGGAAGCTCCGCCCCTGCTTCCACCAAGTACAGCTTTCTGTTGATTTTATATCATCACATGTTTTTTCCCCCAACCCTTGTGCACCCGTGGAGCTTTGATGGAAGTCCTGATACATTCATTGTGCTACTGTTCTCTTCGGATTTTCTTCTTTTTTTTTGCACGCCAGGCCTAACATAATGCATACAAAGACCGCAGTTGAAACAACCGTTGGTAGGTACTTGACAGGCCTCCTGTCAATGTTGCGTCTGATTAGCTTGATGTCTATAATACAGCTGAGATGATGATGATGAAAGGCTCTGCAGAGAGTAGTGCGCTCAGCAGAGCGTACTACGGGTATTGCACTACCACCCCTGCAGGACTTATACAACAGGATGTGCAAATCCAGAGCCTGTAGAATAATGAAGGACCCTCACCACCCCAATAATAATCTGTTCAAGCTGCTGCGGTCAGGCAAGCGCCTCCGCACACATGCAGCAAGAACAGAGAGACTCAGACTCAGCTTCTTCCCCCAGGCCATCATCAGAACACTGAACACTGATCTCTCCACACACAAGCACACATGAACACACACACACATCCTAACTTGCACTCTCTCACAAAAAAAAGGTCACTTTAAAAATACCTAACTGCATAATAGCACTGTATTGTATTCTTATTACTTTATGTCTATTTTATTATCTATTCTATCTTATTATTGTATTTTTGCACAATCAAGGTGGGCATGGCCACCTTCATTTCACTACATGTCTGGATGTGTATGTGACTAATAAATCTCTTGAATCTTGATGATGATGATCTTACGTCTGTCACCAAGCTGCCACGCAAAGCTACTTACCGGTATGTCACATTTCCAGCACATGATAATCAGTATAGCAGAGAAACTAAGGAGAGCATGCGATACACACTTTCAATACCACTAGGAAGAATAGAACCTAAGAATATAGAAGAATATATATGTAACGGATGGTACCGCAAAGCGCAGACAGGAAGGACTTCAGATGTTGTGAAGTGACGGGCGAGTAGTGGTGCTGTGGGTTAAACTCACTCTCATCCTCAAAAGACAGATAGACACGTTACAAAGTAGTGAGTTCACTTCTTGGTATAGCGGTCTGTGCTGTTGCCCGCGGCGTGGGAGACCCGGGTTCGAAACTCCCTCGGGGCATCGAAGTTTAACTCATTCAGCGCCGGGGATTAGCCATGGCCCTGTGGTCGCATTGCCACGCTTTAAAATATACGACTGAGTCACTTTGTTTGTAGAGCTATAACTATATTCTATATTATAGCTATGGATACAATACTATGGCCCATTTTGACATCACCTATCTATCGTTCAATATGTGAGAACGAATTAATTTTTCCATCCATACGTTCCCGTGTTATACCGTGGTGAATATAAGTATGGTTTTAGAGCGGTCTAGGGTAATTCATGAAATCCTGAGTTAAAGCCCTATACGTCGATTCCACTATAGACATTGCCATTCCTTGCCTGTATACGCTATTATCAAATCTATATCATAGCTATTATGTTCCATCATGAATGCATGAAAGGGGGGAGGGTCGTTTCTGATTATTTGATTGTCAGTAACGGCATTCGCATTGAACACTAAAAACGCTTATCAGCCCGATCGGTGTAAAAGCATTGCAGGATCAAGCTAAAATTAACGTCAGATCATTCTTACCTGTGATCGGGAATATTCCAAAAATTATATTCCAATTGTTTGATCGCCATCTGGTATATCCAATGTCCATTTGGCCCACGGCATAATCCACCACAACATATGGATCAGGGTTATTTGCCGCGCTTCGATGGAACCGGCAGAGTGGCTGCCCTCGCCCCGACAAGGAAGCATGAAACCGGAGACGTTTTGCCGTCCCACAGAGAAAGATACAAGGGTATAAAGGGTGCTCGATACCGCCGTCTAGCGTGATGCGGCCCGTATTGCACTTTTACATTCTCAGGCTGATTCCCCATGTTAACCCCGAGTCTGTGTCCCTGTAATGAATAGAAATATCAAATAAAAGAAATAGCGATTATACTCGTTGTTGGCGTTCAACGATTGGCGCCCAATAACGAGTATACTCGGCGTTGGCAGTGAATGAGTTAAGGTGACGATGTCACAACCGTTACATATATAATATACAAGAATATATATATAATATACAAGAATATATATAGAAGAATAATACCCTACTGTGATGGAATGTTTGGTGTAGAAACTCCTATAGAATACAGTCTGATACACACACATGGAATATTAAAGAATCTCTGTCCCTGTTGTCAAATCTCAAACTGTTGAGACCAAATAAACACATGTTTTGATTATACATGAGGTTTATTTGGTGACTAGAAATGAATTAATGAGTAAATGATTAGTGAAAAATCGACATGAAAGAATCACAGATGAAAACCCACAAACCCACAGAACCCTCCCTGAGGCCAGACATGCAACAAGCTCTCACACACACACACACACACACACACACACACACACACACACACACACACACACACACACACACACACACACACACACACACACACACACACACACACACACACACACACACACACACACACACACACACACACACACACAGCTCCATTTACGTCTGCTTTCATTTCAGTCCACCGTCTGTAGCAGTAATCGTCCGGGGCAGCCTATGTTTAGCTAAACCGCTCCGAAGCGCTAACACAAGTAAATACCATAATAGTTTCCACACAAATATGTTGGCAGCCTATCTTGGGGAAACTGAGAAGTGGTTCTTTTTGGAAAACACAATGATCTAGTTATCATTTCAAACTAACTGTCCGTCACCTGAACACAAGCCCTAATGCACAGGTACTATAAGGCCTAGCACTAGCCGACAGGCACTTTAAGGCAATATGCACTTTAAATTGAGCACTGAGCTCTTTTATGCACTGTAGCATTTTAAAATGTTTGTGAAATACTATTTCAGGGTTTGCATTGTATGTATTCTTGTATGTTTTTATATTGTATGTTTTTATATTGTATGTTTTTTCCACTGTTTTATGATGAATGAGCATTGCACCGAGACAAATCCCAATCAACCATGTGTTGAAATGGCAATAAAATCTATCACATTTCCCTCTTCTTCCCTTAACACATTGGACGCCAGACACGACATATTTTCGCCGAACGTTGGGCGCCAAACCCGAGAAAAGTTAGGTTTTAATTCTTTTATTCGCTATATCCATTCATAATTCATTCATCCAGCCTGATGTTATCATTGGGAATGGGTCTGAGATCGCAAACGTCCAATACCGCCGCCTAACGGCTTGCGGACGCTATTGCACTCCATTTGAAACAATGTGGCTTGTTGTCTGGGCCGAGCTGCGGCGTGCGGGCGGGGTCTAAATACTCCGGCAAGACAAGCGCACATGCATCGACGAGGGATCGAGCCCCCCGGGTTCTTTGGTGGATTACATTGGAAACACGATCGCGATCAGTATTTGGAATGGCGATCAGATAATTGGATTATTCCTTTTGCAGTACATCATAGACAAGGTAAGGACTATATGTTATCAATCTTGCGTTGATCCCATAATTATTTCCCCGCGATCGGAGCATGTGTCTGTAATGTACTGTGTAGCGTATTCCGTTGGTGGCGATCGAAGCATAGAAAAACGACCCCCCCCCCCCACCCTTTCATGCATGCATGATGAAACATAATACAGATAATCTAGCATTGATTTCAGATTGATTATTGATCCAGGCGAGAAATGCCACGATTTATAATGAAATGCAGTAAAACGCTGGCTGGCGGTGTTTCCTGGGATTACACAGAATCACTCTAAAACTATACTCATATTCACCACGGTATAAAACGGAAATGTATGGATGGATCTGTTTTTTGCATCTTGACCAGAAGAAACTCAATGACAATCGACTGTTATTAGATCCATAGCTAGAATATTTAATATAGTTTTAGCACTGAAAACACCGGCATTTATCCCCATTGAACAAAGCGCTGGCACACAACGGCCATACGCCCACAGCGACCTCTGGCGCTGAACCTGTTAAAGGGATAGTTTGGATTTTTGGACATCAAGTGGTATGAAATACTTGCTAGTCGTGTGTAGTTGATGCAATGCCATTTAGCCTACTCACCAAGTCCTGTGGTCGAAGTCCTGGCCCCATGGATGGTTAACTTAAAACTAGGGCTGTCAGTTTATCGCGTTAATTAGATTAATTAATTACACAGCAAATTATCGCGTTATGAAAATTTACTCAAAATGTATTACAATTTTTTTTTTTTTTATAATATTTATTTTTATCTCATTCATTCCATAATAATGTAGAATACACATTTACAGACTTTTTTTTAATATGGTCCATTTGCATGATCTTGGTATCTGATTCTAGGGACATCTGGATCTCAGGGAATGTATTCCCAGTGTCAGAAATACTGTGGGCTAGATCCACAAAGAATGGATTACACGGTGCAAGTTGCACCCTTACTTACAATTCATTATGAATTGAAAATTGTGGACCCTGATGTAAACAAGATGAAAGTCTTTCTCTGGTCTGCATCCCCTTAACAATTGTGTGTATTGAGCCGTACTGTATTGTACCCATTCTGCAATCTGTTAATAACATTTTCATTCAATCAATCTGCACGGTGATTGATTGAATGAACATTTTATTTTGAGTAAATTGTAATGAACCAAATGAGAATATCAATAATTTTTTTTTATCTTTGACTGTGAATAACACCATGCTCAAATTGACCAGACCTTAAAAATCTAAGCAAATTAATAGATGGAAGATGATTAAACAGAAGGTTTTGTAGATACAGTACTGAATTCTGCCATTCAGACACATGCAATTTGAAATATGATTATAGCATATAGAATATCAGGCATAAAATGGTTATGCGATTAAAATGCGATTAATTAGATTAATTAATTACAAATCCTGTAATTAATTAGATACATTTTTTTAATCGCCTGACAGCACTACTTAAAACCTAAACGCCTGCATGTTATGGTGTGGATTAACCCCTTTTGGATTAACCCCCGTCTGAAGTTTCCCAATTAGCTTGGAAACCGGGACAGAATTCAGACCACAGGCCTTGGTGGGTTAAGCTAATGCTATTGCTTCAGCTACACTACTAGCAATTATTTCATACAACTTTAATGTCCAAAAATCACCAAACTGTCCCTTTAACTCATTGACCGCCACGCTCTTTTCCCATCTTTACTCAATGGCGCCAGAGTTATTGACCATTTTAGCGATGTTTGCAGACCCATCGTGTGTTCTGTATTATAGCTATGGAGACAATAGTATGGCTCATTTGACAGGCATTGTTCATAGTCCATCACATACTCGTGTATACGGGAAATAGGTTTGAGGCGATAAAATCTCAGAGCGATCGCTCTCTCGCTCTGTCCTCTGAGGGGGAGGAGTTCTTGTAGACAATTTTTTTTTAAAGTGTCCCCAGACTAAACTATCCCAGTTCAAAAGGTAGGCGATACTGCCACCTGGCAGGATTCGACCGTCATTGCAATTTTAACATAGGCAGCGGTACAAGGGAGATACATGGAAGTATTTTTTTTCTTTTTTTTAATCCTCTCTTTCTCCGATTTTTCTCTGTTTTCTCCCCGTCCCGATTTTGTCGTTGTGCCAATTCCCCCCCTCCCCTACCTGGTTGTGTGCGCATGTTCTCCTACTGGTCGGTACAAGGGAACCCTGAAGTCATCTGCACGCTTCCTCCGACACGCGCGGCGACAGCCAGTGACTCTTTTTTCACCTGGCAGCAAGGACTCTCATTGGTGAAGTGTAACGCGTGGGAGGTCATGCTGCCTCCATCAAGTCCTGCCTCTGCTGAGCAAGTGCCCAGACCTGACCTGTAGGCGTCGCTGTCCACAACGCCAGATTCCCACCTATGACTTGCCCTTCCCCTAACCCAGCCAAACGGGTTAGTATAGCGATCAGCCCAAGCCTCAAGCAATGCTGACTCCGGGAGTCAAGACCGCAGCCTCTTGCATTGGTGACGAGCGCAATCTCCGCTACGCCACCTGACCGCCCTAGATACAGGGAAGTCTGCGCGAGTGGTTAGAATGGGGATCAGAGGAAAAAGATCAAATATATACTCAGGTTTTGGCGCTCAACGGTTGGTGATGAAACCCGCAGTGATGGGCAAGCTACACTACAAGTTACTCTCGATTAAATATAGCTGAACTACAATGGAAGCTATCCCCAGATAAATGTAGCAAGCTACACTACAAGAACATGGCAAAAATAGCTAACTACATCGGCACTACTTTTTTTTTTTTTTTTTTTTTACTTTATGATCAAGTTTCCACCAAACAAATAGGCAGGCAAAAAAAAGGTTCAGTTTGATTGTTTATTAGAAAACTGAAACAAGCCCTCGGTCTGGCTTTTTGTGTCATCCTTTTAACATGAACTTGTATTATGTACAAAATGTTAATAAAGTATAAGAAAAGAACTGTGGAAACGTAATAGATAAAAGGCAGTGAAACAATAATCAAATAAACACCAAAATATATACTCTCTCTATTGGAATGGAGACTTTTCAGCACAGGATAAACTGCCCACTTTATCAACCAAAAACACACTTCTTCAATATCTGAATTTTAACTAATAATAACTGTCTTACTGCATTTTACTATTATGCTACCATGTCTATACTACCACCAACTATGCTAATATGTCTATACTACTACAGTATGTACTCAGAGTATAACACTCAAGCTCGACACTGCTAGACAAACAATACTACTTATCCTTGGCTGCTAGATATGTACCACTCCTGCTGACTTGTTGTACACAATTTGTAAGTTGCTTTGAATGAAAGCGTCAGCTAAATGACCAAATGTATTTAAATATGTAACTCGCAAAACATTCCATGGCCCCAAAATCATGTGGGGACCCCCCCTGGGGGTCCTGACCGACCCACAGGTTGAGAACCACTGCTCTAGGTGATCTTTTCCCTCTTAGTGTATTTATGTTAGTTAGTTTTTTCTTTTCTCCACCCCCATAATTGTTCATTTTCTGCCTACAGTGAAACATGATAGCAGCTATCTGTTAGTTAAAGCTGTTGACAAAAAGTGCACTGACTTGTGTGCTGTTTGGGAACAGTTGACAATATTTATGTAAAGCTTTTCATCAGCTCACCTGAATATGTGTTCTCAAGTTAGTGCTGGCGTGTGGGAAGTTGAGAGTAGCTTTGTTTTTGGCTGACACAATAAACACCTAAACACATATGTTTTAGGCGTTTTTTCAGTCAAACTCATAAATGTTTCCAGATAGGGCCATGGAGAGGCATTGTTGTTATTGACATCATCTTCATCAATGCCATCAGCCCTGGAAACATCGAATCCCTCTGCCATTTCGCGCGGACTGCTTCATTCATTCAGTGGTCTGTTTTGATTTTCACTTCCTGATTTGCGGAGCTGGAGTGGCATGTCCCGCCCTATCCTGCCTCTGATTGGCCTACCCGTAATGTTTTGGCCTAACCTTACCCAATCGTGAGTCGTCATACTCATATCTAAACCAACCAACCAATCATAGTGGGTTTTCTACGGGGAGTTTTTTTTCCCTCACAAATCTGTTTCTCCTGATAGTAGCGTGTAGCGTTTTGCTCACGCTACTCACTACTTCGTTCTAAAAATAGCTGCACTACAGAGAACGCTACTTGGTTCAAAATTAGCGACGCTACCATCACGCTACTGAGAAATGTAGTTAAGCTATGTAGCGTCGCTACTTGTAGCTAGCTACTGCCCATCACTGGAAACCCGACTATACTCGGGTTTGGCACAGAAAGAGTTAATGAAGCTTCAGCGCTAGTTCATGCAGGACACAGATGTCATGCGTGCCAAACGGCTATCGGCTGATGATGATGTGCACCAATCATAATCAAACATGGTTAAAGCTCAACAAGCTGCTCTCTTTCTTTCTCTCTCTCTCTCTCTCTCTCTCTCTCTCTCTCTCTCTCTCTCTCTCTCTCTCTCTCTCTCTCTCTCTCTCTCTCTCTCTCTCTCTCTCTCTCTCATCAGTGCTGCTCTGCTGCATGACATATAAAACTCCCTCCACCATGTCAGCCTCTATCTGCATTAGTCAGTGCTCCATCATGTAGATATGCCCTCTACTCTTCATGCTGGCGTATTATGATTTGCAGTATTGACAGTATCCAGGGGTGTACTTGAGTAATTGTACCTTGTTACAATACTTAAGTGCTGTTTTTGGGGATTTGTACTTTTAATTTTTTAATTTTTTTATGTATCTCTCTTTCTCCGATTTTTCTCTGTTTTCTCCCCGTCCCGATTTAGTCGTTGTGCCAATTCCCCCCCTCCCCTACCTGGTTGTTGTGCGCATGTTCTCCTACTGGTTGGTACAAGGGAGTCATCTGCACGCTTCCTCCGACACGCGCGGCGACAGCCAGTGACTCTTTTTTCACCTGGCAGCGAGGACTCTCATTGGTGAAGTGTAACGCATGGGAGGTCACGCTGCCTTCCTCAAGTCCTGCCTCCGCTGAGCAAGTGCCCAGACCTGACCTGTAGGCGTCGCTGTCCACAACGCCAGTTTCCCACCCACGGCTTCCCTCCCCCTAACCCAGCCAAACGAGTTAGTATAGCGATCAGCCCAAGCCAAGGCAATGCTGACTCCGGGAGTCGAGACCGCAGCCTCTTGCATTGGTGACGAGCGCAATCTCCGCCCTTGGGGGGGGGGGATTTGTACTTTACTCGAGTATTATTAGGGTTGTATTCTTGTACTTTTACTCAATTACATTACAGAAAAAAAAACATACTTTTTACTCCTTACATTTAAAATGCAGACCTACAAAGTACAAAGTACAAATCTCGCAGGTCCAACTATTTGAATTAGTATATTTGTTTCTGTGGCCGAACTAACGTTATTAATCCTGCGGCCGCACTTTATTTAAAAACAGCCAATCAAATCCGGCCCATACCCATGCTGATTGGTCCTTGTGCAAGACTAGAAAGCAGGGATCTTTGATTAAACACCTGCTATCAGAAGAATAGACAGTAAAAAAAAAAAGGGTTTTACTTTAACTTTTTAGTACTTAACTCTTAACACATTCCCTGCCATTGGTTATATCCATCAATATAGCCAGTGTGCCACCACTCTAAGCCTATGGAGATGTTCACCTTCTTTGCAGGGCTATAACTTTTTAAATTGTATTGCTAAATTGACATTACTATGGCCCATTCAACATCGATTATCTATCGTTCAGGATGTAGGAACGTTATACTTTTTCATTCAAACATTCATACAAAAATACCTTCTAGAATATAAGTATGTTTTTATCGTTTTCTGCAGTAATTCCTAGAACGTGAGTTATAGGCCTAAACGCTAGATTATCGATTGCCGTTTATTTCCGATACACGCTATATTAAAAAATTCAACTGTATATGATCCTATACGTTATGCGTCATCATGCGCGGAGGAAAGGGGGGGGGGGTCGTTTATAATTCCGTGATCGTCAGTAAATGCTTTATGTAGTATGGGTGATATATTGATCAGATCGGTTTGCAGTGAAATGAATGAACAATTGGGCTGAAAATGACGTTAGCGTCCTCTTACCGTGCGTCAATGAGACTGGCGGTGAAAGATCCCAGGTATACGACGCCGATCGCCTAGGTCCATTTCCGGTTTGTATGTCGCAATAAACGCCGAAATCATATAGATTATTAAGTTTATAAAGCGATCGATATGTACTATAGTATCTGTCGGGAGTCATGCAACAATGTCTGACGGCCGGATGAATTTAATCGACGCACACCAGAGGGAGCTCCACAAATCATGTCAAACCCAGATTCGGCTCAAATAAGGGACTAAACACGTTTCGCAATTATGCCACATCAATGTGGAACGCCCTACCCAAAGCTGTAAAGGAATGTGGATCACTACCCACTTTCAAAACCTCTCTCAAGGGACACCTACGGGAGACTGCAATTCAACACTGGCCCCTGTAAATATCCTAACCCAATCATTCCAACCCCCTCCAATGTACAGTCATTTACCTAGTATGGTTTTGTCAATAGTTCAATGTACAATTGTGTTTGTTTGTACAGTGTCTCCTCCCCCCCCCCCCTCAATGTACAGTGTTACTTGTTTATACAGTATGCCCCCCGCCCCCCCCCCCCCCCCCCAACCACCTCCAATGTAAATTACCCAGTATGGTTGTCAATATCCCAATGTACCCAACCCCCCCCACCCAACCTCCAATGTACAGTTTCTACGTCAAATGTATATACTCCCTTTTCTTGACTCCTTCTGTATCACAAACAGTACTGTATTTGCAAATCTGGTATGTCATAAATGTATAGATGTAGCAGTACTGACTATCTGTATGTCATGTATGTCATATATGTCTATATGAATTGAAAATGGGGGACCCTGATGGAAACAAGACAAACGTCTTTCTCAGGTCTGCATCCCCTTAACAATTGTATGTATTGAGCCGTACTGTATTGTACCCATTCTGCAATCTGTTAAATAAAGTTTTCATTCATTCATTCATTCACACCTTTCACTTCCTGTTGTTCGAGTGTAACTTGCCCGACCATCCACCAGGCGGCGGTATTGAGCCGTCGTTGTATTGAGCCGTAGGGTCCAGCTGCAGCACCGGAGGTGTATATATGAATTATGAATGCCATGGCGAAAAAATTAAATATTGATCTCAATATCGCTGTACAGTGTGGTGTGGCAGACAACGCATGGCGGGCAATAACGCTGTACAGCGTGAACTGCGACAGCCCATATCAGGGCGGTTTTTCTGACTTTTTGCAACCGGCACTTTGGTGACCCCTAGTGGCTCAGGTGTGCATATTTTGTAATACAATATATATATAGAATTGAAGGCTTATTTGTTGCCTGTCGATAGCGACAAAATCCGACAAAATCCGTTCAACGGTTCTCGAGTTACATGCCGGTATTTGAGTATAGCGGCAGCATGCCGGCGCCGCTTCCTGGTGTAGACGGGGAGTGAATCCATACGCGCTCAACGTTCAAAGAAATAGTCTTCACACATTAAGCTCCGTTATCAGACACCGATGTGGTGATCCGATTTAATTAGAATAATTAGGTTACATGGGAGGGTTGATCACAGTGATCCTAAACGTCATATAACCTGGTCTAATTGCTTAAAGTGTTTCCTAAATAAGACTAATCTAAACAGTTTCCGAAAGCGTCCTGAAGCGCTGAAGCGTTCTAAGCGTTCTAAAGCGTTAAGCTTCCTAAGCGAGCGGTAAGAAAATCATATGCCTTCCCCATCGGCTACCGCCCACAGCTGATTCCTATCACCTATTTAATGATCTCTGCCGCGCCGTGGCCGATCACCCGACAGGTGCAGGTGATCCACTCACAGCGCAACAGAGTCCACCCAACAGGCTACACAGAATCATAACATTCCCCTCAATCATTACATTCCCATAAAACATTACATTCCCATAACTCATTACATTCCCATAAATTGTAACATTCCCATAAATTGTAACCTTCTAATAATGATAATAATAATAGTAATAATGATAATATTAATACTAATAATAATATTATATAATATATAATAAAATCAATGACAAAAAACACTCATTCGGCCTTTACACCGGCCCCTAATTGTGTTTACACAATTACAAAATAAATAACATGGCCAGGTGAGTGTTCATTTACGGCTGGCAATCCTCCTTTTGGCCCCAGTAGTAGGCACTGGTTGAACCTTCGTCATTTGGAAAGGCTTCCTGGATCCGTCCGAGCGGCCAGGGTTCCTGGGCGCTGTGTAGTCCACTATAATGGCTGAAGCACAGTCCTTACCGGCCCCATTATCTTCACCAAGCCTCACCTTTGGCTCTTTAACCGGTGTGGCTGATGCTCCTGCTCGTGTTTGCCATCCATAATGGATATGATAATGTTCATTCCGAGTCCATATTCTGGTCTTCTGGACATTCCATGTTACAAAATAATAAATCTTCATAGCGATGATTAATTCATAACTTAAAAGAGTCCATAATAAACTTAAATGTCTTATTGATGCATATTCCTTGGTCTTAATTGGGTATTTATTGTCGTGTGATCAATACACCAATGCATCATGTTCACATTCTTGTGTTTGTGTTTCCTTTTCTCAAGGTCAAGGCCTTGTCAGGACCTTGGTCAGCCTCCCCTTTACCCTACCAAAGTGGGCTGAAAGGGGGGGGGGGCTTGAAAGTCCACAATCCACCTCACTCCAGAGTTTGCCATGGTGGTGCCTTGGAATGATGATGTGAATCAAGCACCACTCATGTCGTCTTCTCTTTCTTCTTTTATGATACACCTTGTACCAGACATGGCTATCTTCTTTGTTTAGCTCTTGAAGAGGTACATTCTCTGTGCTGTTAGATATGCCAGTCTTCTCTTTGCACTTAGATCTTTTAGAGTTGTCTCTGCTCTGAGATCTTCCAGACTTGTTTTTTCTCTTGGCTCCTCCAGAGTTGTCTCTGCTCTGAGATCTTCCAGACTTGTCTTTTCTCTCCACCACTACTCCTCTCTTGTTCTTAGTCTTCTCGGGCTTGATGTCCTCTTCTTCATCCCGTTTACTTTTCTTGACCTTGTTTTTAGTCTTGATGTTCTTAGGTTTGAAGTCGATTCCTGTCACGTCATCTCGCTCCCTCTTCAGAGACTTCTGGTGTTTAGGAGAGTGGTAGGGGTCCTCTTCATGCTCAGACTTCATATTCTTACGTGAACTGTTCTCTTCCAATACAGAACTGTTCTCTTCCTTCTTAATCTGGCTGTCTGGTAACTTCACTTTCTCCTTCTCTCTCTTGTTCTTGTACTTGTCCTTGTCCTTCCGTTTATCCGTGCAGTCATCTTTGCGCTCTGCATCCTTCATGAGTTTATTTTGCAGGTGCGTGGAAACCTGAGCCACCTGTGGCTTGGTGGCGGCTGTCTGCTGCCGTTTCAGCTGTTGTCTTTGTTTGCCGTCAAGGGACTTCACTTTCACCTCTGGCTTCTTCTTCAGCTGAGCCTGGCTGGCTGCAGACTTCGGGGTTGGTGCCATCTGGACTTGGTTCTGTTGCTGGTTCTGCTGAGCCTGGAGAACCAGGCTCTGGGCTAGCTTCTGTTGTTGTTGCTGTTGGTGTTGCTGCTCTTGTTGCTGCTGGCGTTGTTCTTGCTGCTCTTGTTGCTGGCGTTGCTGCTCTTGTTGCTGCTGGCGTTGCTGCTCTTGTTGCTGCTGGCGTTGTTCTTGCTGCTCTTGTTGCTGCTGGCGTTGTTCTTGCTGCTCTTGTTGCTGCTGGCGTTGTTCTTGCTGTTGTTGCTGCTGGCGTTGCTGCTCTTGTTGCTGCTGACGTTGTTCTTGCTGTTGTTGCTGCTGGCGTTGCTGCTCTTGTTGCTGCTGGCGTTGCTGCTCTTGTTGCTGCTGGCGTTGTTCTTGCCGTTGTTGCTGCTGGCGTTGCTGCTCTTGTTGCTGCTGGCGTTGTTCTTGCTGTTGTTGCTGCTGGCGTTGCTGCTCTTGTTGCTGCTGGCGTTGTTCTGTATCGTTAGTGGCTTAGCTTGGCATCACACTGCACTATCTCGCGTACGTGCACGCGTACTGAATAAACCACAAATGTACCTCTAATACCAGTATTAGTCTGACCACACCCCTCATCAGCTTACCTTCATAAGCAGGTGTGTGGTCACCTGCTCTCCTCCTTCTCGCTTTCACCACAAGGAAGAAGTGCCTCGGTAGATCCCCACACTTGACACCATGATGGAAGAAATTGGATTAGGAACAGCTTGGGAAACAAGGATACGTTGACATCATATCTTTATTTTCTCTCTCACTATTTTCGAGAAAATACGGCGATATTGTCTTCGTACTGGAGTGTCTAGAAGATGATGATCATTCTAAAAACCCTCCACCGGTTTTCGTATTGGGAGCACGCCGCTGCATGCTTCTCAACTGCAGTTCCTTGCTGTGTTTGTTGGGGTGAAACCTGTCAGGCCACAGCTGAACTGTCGGACATGCCGCTGTTGTGAGAAGCGGTGCGTTCCAGGTTGGGTGAGTAGTGTTTGCTGGCGGGCTCCACTTGTCTGTTAGTGCTATGGGGGCTACTTGACAAAGTTTATGGAAACCGGCCCCAGGCTAGGGTCCTTTGTTTAGCCGCCTAGGCGACAGAAGGCCTTGGTCTGGAGACCATTATAGTTTTAACTAGTGGGCCGCGACCATTGACACTGGTGATCCCTGTGTGTTCTGGACGAGTGGATTCTCTCTGTCACCGTGTTAAGACCCCATCTTTCATATCCAAATGAGAGTATTCCTTCACGAGGGGATATGTGCATGTAATGTGCGATAGCGGCAGATTCATGTTCGAAGTCAGCTACACAGGCCAGTTGGTACTGTGCTGATTCCGCCGGATGTGGTAAAGTCACCGTTGTGAAGCGGTGTTGACATCTTGTTTTCTCTTTTCTCTTAAAAAGTGAGGAGAGGTTCAGAACGGCGGCCTGTCTGGGTGAGTGTTATGTCATTGTTTACATGTTCATAGCTTACGGTTAGCCAGTCAGCTGTTAACTGCTGCGTTAGCCTGCTGGATCGCTGCATGGCCTGCTTAAGGCCTACTATTAGCCAGTCAGCTGTTAGCTGCGGGGCTAGCATGTCGTGGTCGCTAGGTAATGTTAGCTTGCTGCTATGGCCATGGCTGGCGCGGGGTAGCTTAGCTTCTCGCGCGCCGCCGGAGCTCGCTTCTGATCGCCGTTAGCTTGATGCTATTCTGTTGAACGTGCTTTGATTTTAACATGTTTTACACTCTTGACCGCGACGTCATCCTTGACAGGGGATGTTTCGTCGACCCTGCCCTGAGCCTGGACGGGGATTGCGTCAACAAAGAGGACTGTAGCGACTGGTTGGAGCGGCGACGCTGCCCGGATCGAACAACACAGGACGGCTGTGTTCTACGGTGTCTTGTGACTGCACTTCGCTGATCTGCGTTCCGGGTAGGAACGGGGTTGACCAGACCTCATAACACGTCTTCTGGTTTTACTTTGCTAAATGTATTGTGAATAACGGTGTTTTTTCCCAAAGCGTGTGTTGTTGCAATGCATTTAGGATACGTTGCGGGTTATGTGTGAGCTGTTTTTGTCACTGGCAGTTAGCTTCTCCGTGCAGATCGTGATGTATTGATCTGGTTGTTGTGTGAGAAACATCATGGTGTTTATGTGTACCGTGTACTCACTACTAAGGCAACTAACCTATGAAGCTATGCTTGGTGACAAGTGAGTAAAAGAATGTTCTTTCTCAGACTGTAATGACAATGAACAGTGTGTTCACACATTAACAGGTTTTCCTGTTTTAACTGGCCGTATTGAGGGTAAAATAGGAGGATTGTGTTTTCCCCCCCGGTTCCCTGGGGACTTTATCACCTCCTATCAGACATGTTGTGCATTAATTATGTCTTTTGTGTGGTAGGGATACGATGTAACTCTTAGCTTGATTGCTGAGGTTGTGCTAAATCTGCTGGAGAAACTTATTTCCTAAAGGGAAATTGGTTTGGTTGCTGTCATGTGTGCTTAGCAAGGCCTGTGGTCGATACTAATCAAGAATGATGTATTCTCTCATTGTGAAAAAAACGGCGTTCCTCTGTTGAGTGTTTTTGCCATTTTTTGTAGGTGATGATGGGTTGTGTGTGTCATGTGACCTACAACTGGGTTGTACTGGCCACAGAAGCACATGTGTATGTTGGACCGGGGTTCTTAGAGCCCTCTCTATTCTGTGTTTTTCCTTAGTAAAAATCAGATAGCAGGTTAGCTCATGCGCTGTGTGGAGCTGTGAAACGCTTCATAGAGCTGACTATGACTGTGTCATATTCTCTTTTTGTCGTTACGTCGTATCATGGGTGTGGGGTCGTAAAGGGGTGAACTGGTAACCTTTCCTCTCCCCATTGTTCTGTCGGTCAGGGGTACACCCCCTGTCCTTCAAGGTTCCCGTCACGTGGCGGTTCGGCATGTTACGGAGGTGGGGGGGGGGGGGGGGGAGGGAGTTCCTGGTCCCACGGCCTGGTATATTGGGCGTGTGCACCGCAGGAATTCCCCCGCCATAGAGTACGTCACCGTGCGCGTCTCTGTTGGTAGGACTTCCGTGTGCTGTTCAGGTCCATGTGATGGATCTGTTTTCAGGGGGGGTGGTCAGGGCTCCTCCTCACCAAGCGCCTATTCAGGCCTTCTGTGAGTTCGGACTCCTTCTTCCATGTGAGGAAGCCTCCATCAGAGTACAGAGCCTTCCTCCTCAGATTGTCAAAGTGAGTGGACCCTCTAGAAGGGTCCTTTTCTATTGTATGTATATTCGATTCAATTCGTTTATTGAGTGTGTATGGGTTCAGTGCCTCTTCCCCGGAGGCCCTAAAACCAGTTTTTTACATGGCTCAAGGTGCAATATATTCTTTTCAATCTGTACAGCTCGCGTGGGAAGTCTCTCTGGGGATCCCCGTCTCTTTCCTATGGGAGGGTGGTGGGATGTAAAAATGTGAACATTTTTTACCCCGGCTGTGTAGACTGGGATACATACTGTTGATGCTTCCTTCTTTCTATTCCAGAAGTGTTGGAGTTAGGGAGTGTCACACCCCTCTTGTCGTTCCCCTGGGCGCCTTGGGGATTCAATGACAGGTCTAAATAGCCTGTTCATTGATGGGGGTGTGTCCCGACGCACGTATAGTGCTAGCTCGCTGTAAACAGGCGATTGGCTGGCACGCCTTGGTTGCTTGTGGTTGAAACAGCGTTTTTATAAAGCAACTGAGATGGGGGTTTTTCCTCTTCCGACGACCACATCCCATGACCTGGGTGGGTTGTCGACGGATTCTCGTTCATGTCTGGGGGATGATGACGGGATGGATCTGAACATATGTAGTGGGGTCTCACGCCCTTGGGGTGGGCCACCAGGCGCGGTTCGTCCGAACGTCTGGGTGGCGCCTTCTTTTCATGTTAAGATCAACACGCATATCTGCCCTTCTCCTGGAGTAGGCATGTCGGCGTGGTTAGGGCACGGGACTGGTTCTGGTCACGCTGGTCCAGATCAGTTGAACCCGTTGTCCGCCGGGGATGCAGATCTGCTGTTCTGGTACCCTGAGGGACTTGGGCTTTTTTCAGGGGGAAAAATGCCAGGTCGGTCTGGGTGTCACGGGGTTAAGCGCTATGGAGACCCTGGTTGGGTATGTTTTTACTCAGCACTGTCGTCATGGCTTACAGCCATGCCATTCTGTACGCGCTCGATCTCGTCGGATCTCGGCCGCTACACAGGTTGGTCCTGGTTAGTACTTGGTTGGGAGACCGCCGGGGAATACCAGGTACGGTGTGCTTAGGGGCTGGTTCTCCATTATTTTTCGCTCCTCTCTCACGCATGGCGAAGAGGGGCCTGTGGGGGTGGTTTTTTGACCTCCTCTGGTGACCCTGTGCTTCCCGTACCGCCAGGCCCGGTCCGAAGTGATGTTTGCGACCCGTAGGCCTGGGTTAACCCTTTTTGGAAACTGAAACACTTGTACTGCGGTATAGCCGGTGTATACCCGCAGGTGTGTTTTGGAGTTTTTTCTTGAGGGGTTATAGGAACAACCACCGCATTGGGTAACACCGAGGTGGTTGATTCCCTGGTGTGTTGGAGCAGTGTCAACTCCCGGGTTCACCGTTTGAGGGTGCCCCTGCACGTTCATGACGTCTGCCAATCGTGTCAGCCTTCTCTGCCTCGACCCCTCTGGGTGGGGGTTGTTAAATGGAGGCTTGGTCATGCAACACCGCCAGCTTACGCTCCTTCCGCCGGGGCGGCTGTGTTCAGCTGTCCCCTCTGGCGCCTGTCTCGTCCGCAGTCTCCAGGCTAGGGTTAATAGCCTGTTGCCTGGTTTTTCCCCGGTGCGCTGCCTGCTTCCGTTGGTTAACCTTTTTTGTGTGCTTACGGCCATGCTGACTGCCTGTTCTGCAGGGTCAGTGTGCCAGGCGGTGTACTATTGGGGGGACGGGGCCCGCTCGGCTTACGGCCATACCGACCTGAACACGCCCGATCTCGTCCGATCTCGGAAGCTAAGCAGGTTCTGGCCTGGTTAGTACTTGGATGGGATTCCGCCTGGGTATACCAGGTGCAGTAACTGAGGGGCCTTTGTCCGAATACGCTGGCGATGTGGGGGGCGGGGCACTACGTGCCCACCTGGTGGGGTCTTGATGCTGGCATCATGGACTTCTCCGGGCCCCCATTCTAGGGAGTCCAGTCCTTTTGGTGGGTCTGGGTCTTCCTTCGTGCTCCGCTGCTACGGCCTTGCCACGGGGTTGGGTTTGCCCTTGACCCCGTGATTCTGGGGGCAGTAACGAGGTTGTTCCTCCGTTCGTTCCCGGGTGGCATGCGGGTTGTGCGTGTGTGTAGTCGTGGGGTCAAGCCACGGTCTGCTCACCCTGTGCGTTGAGTTGCTTGAGTGCCTCTTCGCACGGTCGGGTCCGTCGCCCTCCCGTGACGTCCCTAATAGGGGGGCTACCCGCCATTAGGGGGGGTCGGGGGGGCTCGGCCCTCCCTGTTCTGATGGTTGTGGGGGGGCTGTCAGCGGGGTGTATTTGTCAGCCAGTGGCTCCGCTTGGCCTCCCTTGTGCAGTGTGATGCCAAGCTAAGCCACTAACGATACAGAACGATAGGTTATGACTATAACCAAGTTCTGTTAGTTAGGGGCGATGCTTGGCATCAGACGGCCGCTGCAGCCCTTGTCCTCACCTTGTGGTGAAAGCTTGGGAAGGAGGAGAGCAGGTGACCACACACCTGCTTATGAAGGTAAGCTGATGAGGGGTGTGGTCAGACTAATACTGGTATTAGAGGTACATTTGTGGTTTATTCAGTACGCGTGCACGTACGCGAGATAGTGCAGTGTGATGCCAAGCATCGCCCCTAACTAACAGAACTTGGTTATAGTCATAACCTATCGTTCTTGCTGCTGTTGCTGCTGACGTTGCTGCTCTTGTTGCTGCTGGCGTTGTTCTTGCTGCTCTTGTTGCTGCTGGCGTTGCTGCTCTTGCTGCTGTTGTTGCTGTTGTTGCTGCTGTTGCTGTTGCTGTAGAGACACGAGGTAGGCCCTCTCCTGTTGAAGCTGTCTCTGCAGCCGCAGAAGTTGTCGCTGATCCTCAATCCGTCTACGCTTGTACTTCCGCTCTCTCTCCTCTCTTCTCAGCTGCTCTTTGCAGGCAGGCATGTCACTTGGGTTGACAGAGTCAGAGTAAAACTGTTTCTTGTCAGCCGGTCTGGCCTCCTGTTGCTGTTGCTGGTGGCTAATTAGCTGGAGCTGCTCCTGCTCCTGCAGCCTTAATTTAACCTTTAATTCAGCCTTTAAATTAGCCTCCTGCAGCCTTAATCTATCCTCTAATTCAAAATGTTCCATTGCTTTGATTTTGGCTTTTGATACAGAGATGTCGGTATCAATTTCCAATATCTCCCTCTCTGCCTTTAATGCAGCTCTCTTTAGACTAAATTCAGCCTCTAATGCAGCCTCTACTGCAGCTCTGTTATGGCTTAATTCCGCCTCTGCCTTGGGTCGCGTCAATATCTGCGCGAGTCCTCTTTCACTTTATTGAAGCTGGTTGGGGTTCAATAAACGCGATTTTCTTACTTAATATAGCGGCAGCATGCCGGCGCCGCTTCCTGGTGTAGACGGGGAGTGAATCCATACGCGCTCAACGTTCAAAGAAATAGTCTTCACACATTAAGCTCTGTTATCAGACACCGATGTGGTGATCCGATTTAATTAGAATAATTAGGTTACATGGGAGGGTTGATCACAGTGATCCTAAACGTCATATAACCTGGTCTAATTGCTTAAAGTGTTTCCTAAATAAGACTAATATAAACAGTTTCCGAAAGCGTCCTGAAGCGCTGAAGCGTTCTAAGCGTTCTAAAGCGTTAAGCTTCCTAAGCGAGCGGTAAGAAAATCATATGCCTTCCCCATCGGCTACCGCCCACAGCTGATTCCTATCACCTATTTAATGATCCATATGTCCAACAATTTGAATTAGTATATTTGTTTCTGTGGCCGAACTAACGTTATTAATCCTGCGGCCGCACTTTATTTAAAAACAGCCAATCAAATCCGGCCCATACCCATGCTGATTGGTCCTTGTGCAAGACTAGAAAGCAGGGATCTTTGATTAAACACCTGCTATCAGAAGAATAGACAGTAAAAAAAAAAAGGGTTTTACTTTAACTTTTTATTACTTAACTCTTAACACATTCCCTGCCATTGGTTATATCCATCAATATAGCCAGTCTGCCACCACTCTAAGCCTATGGAGATGTTCACCTTCTTTGCAGGGCTATAACTTTTTAAATTGTATTGCTAAATTGACATTACTATGGCCCATTCAACATCGATTATCTATCGTTCAGGATGTAGGAACGTTATACTTTTTCATTCAAACATTCATACAAAAATACCTTCTAGAATATAAGTATGTTTTTATCGTTTTCTGCAGTAATTCCTAGAACGTGAGTTATAGGCCTAAACGCTAGATTATCGATTGCCGTTTATTTCCGATACACGCTATATTAAAAAATTCAACTGTATATGATCCTATACGTTATGCGTCATCATGCGCGGAGGAAAGGGGGGGGGGGTCGTTTATAATTCCGTGATCGTCAGTAAATGCTTTATGTAGTATGGGTGATATATTGATCAGATCGGTTTGCAGTGAAATGAATGAACAATTGGGCTGAAAATGACGTTAGCGTCCTCTTACCGTGCGTCAATGAGACTGGCGGTGAAAGATCCCAGGTATACGACGCCGATCGCCTAGGTCCATTTCCGGTTTGTATGTCGCAATAAACGCCGAAATCATATAGATTATTAAGTTTATAAAGCGATCGATATGTACTATAGTATCTGTCGGGAGTCATGCAACAATGTCTGACGGCCGGCTGAATTTAATCGACGCACACCTTTCACTTCCTGTTGTTCGAGTGTAACTTGCCCGACCATCCACCAGGCGGCGGTATTGAGCCGTCGTTGTATTGAGCCGTAGGGTCCAGCTGCAGCACCGGAGGTGTATATATGAATTATGAATGCCATGGCGAAAAAATTAAATATTGATCTCAATATCGCTGTACAGTGTGGTGTGGCAGACAACGCATGGCGGGCAATAACGCTGTACAGCGTGAACTGCGACAGCCCATATCAGGGCGGTTTTTCTGACTTTTTGCAACCGCCACTTTGGTGACCCCTAGTGGCTCAGGTGTGCATATTTTGTAATACAATATATATATAGAATTGAAGGCTTATTTGTTGCCTGTCGATAGCGACAAAATCCGACAAAATCCGTTCAACGGTTCTCGAGTTACATGCCGGTATTTGAGTATAGCGGCAGCATGCCGGCGCCGCTTCCTGGTGTAGACGGGGAGTGAATCCATACGCGCTCAACGTTCAAAGAAATAGTCTTCACACATTAAGCTCCGTTATCAGACACCGATGTGGTGATCCGATTTAATTAGAATAATTAGGTTACATGGGAGGGTTGATCACAGTGATCCTAAACGTCATATAACCTGGTCTAATTGCTTAAAGTGTTTCCTAAATAAGACTAATCTAAACAGTTTCCGAAAGCGTCCTGAAGCGCTGAAGCGTTCTAAGCGTTCTAAAGCGTTAAGCTTCCTAAGCGAGCGGTAAGAAAATCATATGCCTTCCCCATCGGCTACCGCCCACAGCTGATTCCTATCACCTATTTAATGATCTCTGCCGCGCCGTGGCCGATCACCTGACAGGTGCAGGTGATCCACTCACAGCGCAACAGAGTCCACCCAACAGGCTACACAGAATCATAACATTCCCCTCAATCATTACATTCCCATAAAACATTACATTCCCATAACTCATTACATTCCCATAAATTGTAACATTCCCATAAATTGTAACCTTCTAATAATGATAATAATAATAGTAATAATGATAATATTAATACTAATAATAATAATAATAATCAATGACAAAAAACACTCATTCGGCCTTTACACCGGCCCCTAATTGTGTTTACACAATTACAAAATAAATAACATGGCCAGGTGAGTGTTCATTTACGGCTGGCAATCCTCCTTTTGGCCCCAGTAGTAGGCACTGGTTGAACCTTCGTCATTTGGAAAGGCTTCCTGGATCCGTCCGAGCGGCCAGGGTTCCTGGGCGCTGTGTAGTCCACTATAATGGCTGAAGCACAGTCCTTACCGGCCCCATTATCTTCACCAAGCCTCACCTTTGGCTCTTTAACCGGTGTGGCTGATGCTCCTGCTCGTGTTTGCCATCCATAATGGATATGATAATGTTCATTCCGAGTCCATATTCTGGTCTTCTGGACATTCTATGTTACAAAATAATAAATCTTCATAGCGATGATTAATTCATAACTTAAAAGAGTCCATAATAAACTTAAATGTCTTATTGATGCATATTCCTTGGTCTTAATTGGGTATTTATTGTCGTGTGATCAATACACCAATGCATCATGTTCACATTCTTGTGTTTGTGTTTCCTTTTCTCAAGGTCAAGGCCTTGTCAGGACCTTGGTCAGCCTCCCCTTTACCCTACCAAAGTGGGCTGAAAGGGGGGGGGGGCTTGAAAGTCCACAATCCACCTCACTCCAGAGTTTGCCATGGTGGTGCCTTGGAATGATGATGTGAATCAAGCACCACTCATGTCGTCTTCTCTTTCTTCTTTTATGATACACCTTGTACCAGACATGGCTATCTTCTTTGTTTAGCTCTTGAAGAGGTACATTCTCTGTGCTGTTAGATATGCCAGTCTTCTCTTTGCACTTAGATCTTTTAGAGTTGTCTCTGCTCTGAGATCTTCCAGACTTGTTTTTTCTCTTGGCTCCTCCAGAGTTGTCTCTGCTCTGAGATCTTCCAGACTTGTCTTTTCTCTCCACCACTACTCCTCTCTTGTTCTTAGTCTTCTCGGGCTTGATGTCCTCTTCTTCATCCCGTTTACTTTTCTTGACCTTGTTTTTAGTCTTGATGTTCTTAGGTTTGAAGTCGATTCCTGTCACGTCATCTCGCTCCCTCTTCAGAGACTTCTGGTGTTTAGGAGAGTGGTAGGGGTCCTCTTCATGCTCAGACTTCATATTCTTACGTGAACTGTTCTCTTCCAATACAGAACTGTTCTCTTCCTTCTTAATCTGGCTGTCTGGTAACTTCACTTTCTCCTTCTCTCTCTTGTTCTTGTACTTGTCCTTGTCCTTCCGTTTATCCGTGCAGTCATCTTTGCGCTCTGCATCCTTCATGAGTTTATTTTGCAGGTGCGTGGAAACCTGAGCCACCTGTGGCTTGGTGGCGGCTGTCTGCTGCCGTTTCAGCTGTTGTCTTTGTTTGCCGTCAAGGGACTTCACTTTCACCTCTGGCTTCTTCTTCAGCTGAGCCTGGCTGGCTGCAGACTTCGGGGTTGGTGCCATCTGGACTTGGTTCTGTTGCTGGTTCTGCTGAGCCTGGAGAACCAGGCTCTGGGCTAGCTTCTGTTGTTGTTGCTGTTGGTGTTGCTGCTCTTGTTGCTGCTGGCGTTGTTCTTGCTGCTCTTGTTGCTGCTGGCGTTGCTGCTCTTGTTGCTGCTGGCGTTGTTCTTGCTGCTCTTGTTGCTGCTGGCGTTGTTCTTGCTGCTCTTGTTGCTGCTGGCGTTGTTCTTGCTGTTGTTGCTGCTGGCGTTGCTGCTCTTGTTGCTGCTGACGTTGTTCTTGCTGTTGTTGCTGCTGGCGTTGCTGCTCTTGTTGCTGCTGGCGTTGCTGCTCTTGTTGCTGCTGGCGTTGTTCTTGCCGTTGTTGCTGCTGGCGTTGCTGCTCTTGTTGCTGCTGGCGTTGTTCTTGCTGTTGTTGCTGCTGGCGTTGCTGCTCTTGTTGCTGCTGGCGTTGTTCTTGCTGCTGTTGCTGCTGACGTTGCTGCTCTTGTTGCTGCTGGCGTTGTTCTTGCTGCTCTTGTTGCTGCTGGCGTTGCTGCTCTTGCTGCTGTTGTTGCTGTTGTTGCTGCTGTTGCTGTTGCTGTAGAGACACGAGGTAGGCCCTCTCCTGTTGAAGCTGTCTCTGCAGCCGCAGAAGTTGTCGCTGATCCTCAATCCGTCTACGCTTGTACTTCCGCTCTCTCTCCTCTCTTCTCAGCTGCTCTTTGCAGGCAGGCATGTCACTTGGGTTGACAGAGTCAGAGTAAAACTGTTTCTTGTCAGCCGGTCTGGCCTCCTGTTGCTGTTGCTGGTGGCTAATTAGCTGGAGCTGCTCCTGCTCCTGCAGCCTTAATTTAACCTTTAATTCAGCCTTTAAATTAGCCTCCTGCAGCCTTAATCTATCCTCTAATTCAAAATGTTCCATTACTTTGATTTTGGCTTTTGATACAGAGATGTCGGTATCAATTTCCAATATCTCCCTCTCTGCCTTTAATGCAGCTCTCTTTAGACTAAATTCAGCCTCTAATGCAGCCTCTACTGCAGCTCTGTTATGGCTTAATTCAGCCTCTAATGCAGCTCTGTTATGGCTTAATTCAGCCTCTAATGCAGCTCTGTTATGGCTTAATTCAGCCTCTAATGCAGCCTCTACTGCAGCTCTGTTATGACTTAATTCAGCCTCTACTGCAGCTCTCTTTAGACTATATTCAGCCTCCATTTCCGCTTGTGTCAAATCCATGTTCTCTGTTTCAATATCTGGCATCTTGTGTCAAATCCATGTTCTCTGTTTCAATATCTGCCGCTTGTGTCAAATCCATGTTCTCTGTTTCAATATCTGCAGCTTGTGTCAAATCCATGTTCTCTGTTTCAATATCTGACATCTTGACATCTTGTCTATATTTATCGACCAGTTCTTAAGACAGCTTTATAATTTGGCTTATATTCCACGGCGCCGTTTGCGCGCGCCACGTACGCAGTAGTGTCTATACCATTCATACACTCTACTCACGCACGTTCCGTTTGTTGTCCTCGAGCCGGGAGGGAGGATCCTCCCCTCTTGGTGGTGATGCTTTCGTTGATCGATCCTGTTGCTGATCACAGGCAGCGATGTCCTCGGGCTGTGATCATTCACTGTGCTGGTGTGGATCGATTCCTTCCTGCTGATCGATGATCTTTGATTGTCTCTCACAACAATGCTGGATCCTTGTTGTCAGTCCTCTTGCGAGTCCTCCTCCGGTGTTGTCCTTATTGACGTGCGCCTCTGCCTTGGGTCGCGTCAATATCTGCGCGAGTCCTCTTTCACTTTATTGAAGCTGGTTGGGGTTCAATAAACGCGATTTTCTTACTTAATATAGCGGCAGCATGCCGGCGCCGCTTCCTGGTGTAGACGGGGAGTGAATCCATACGCGCTCAACGTTCAAAGAAATAGTCTTCACACATTAAGCTCCGTTATCAGACACCGATGTGGTGATCCGATTTAATTAGAATAATTAGGTTACATGGGAGGGTTGATCACAGTGATCCTAAACGTCATATAACCTGGTCTAATTGCTTAAAGTGTTTCCTAAATAAGACTAATCTAAACAGTTTCTGAAAGCGTCCTGAAGCGCTGAAGCGTTCTAAGCGTTCTAAAGCGTTAAGCTTCCTAAGCGAGCGGTAAGAAAATCATATGCCTTCCCCATCGGCTACCGCCCACAGCTGATTCCTATCACCTATTTAATGATCTCTGCCGCGCCGTGGCCGATCACCTGACAGGTGCAGGTGATCCACTCACAGCGCAACAGAGTCCACCCAACAGGCTACACAGAATCATAACATTCCCCTCAATCATTACATTCCCATAAAACATTACATTCCCATAACTCATTACATTCCCATAAATTGTAACATTCCCATAAATTGTAACCTTCTAATAATGATAATAATAATAGTAATAATGATAATATTAATACTAATAATAATAATAATAATCAATGACAAAAAACACTCATTCGGCCTTTACATTGAGGCTTGTGCAAAGTACATCAAGTGACTGTTTTCAGCTTTGTGAGAGAGACCAGCTGTTTCAATCACCAATGAACTGCATGATATTCATCCGTTGATTATTGGCAGAATGTGCAAATGCATGTTTCAAGCCAGATTCTCTCTTTAAATTTACATGAAGCCTCTGTTCTCATTCTTCTCGTTGATGGTGGTAGAGATAAATACAGAGTATTCACTTATATAACTCCCCTCTTTGGCTGTAGGCCTTTCGTCTTTGATGCATGACTTACTTGACTTAAACCCTTTTGCTCTTTGGGGAGCATAGGTCATTCATGAAATCTCTCCAGCTGGTTCGGTGTTGGGCGATTTTCTCTGCTTCCTTCCATGATGTTCTTTCTTCCTTGAGATCCGCCTCGACAGACCTTCTCCAGCTGTTTCTGGGTCTTCCTGGCTTTCTCTTCCCCTGTGGGTTCCAGGTTAAGGCCTGCCTGGTTGTGTTGGAGGATGGTTTTCTCAGGGTGTGTCCAATCCAGCCCCATTTCCTGCGTTTGATTAGGGTTTCAAGTGGTTCTTGTTGAGTGGTTTGCCAGAGCTGTTCGTTTGTGATGGTGTTTGGCCAGTAGATTCACAGGATGTGTCGTAAACATCTGTTTATGAAGGTTTGCAGTTTGTTTGAGGTTGCTTTTGTTGTTCTCCATGTTTCTGCTCCGTATAATAGAACTGATTTGACATTGGTGTTGAAGATGCGGAGTTTGGTCTTTGTGGAGATGTGGTTTGAATTCCATGTTTGCTTCAGTATTAAAAATGCTGTTCTTGCCTTCCCTATTCTTGCTTTGATGTCTTTGTCGCTACCTCCGTCCTTCCCCACGATGCTTCCCAGGTATGTGAAGGCGTCCACCTCGTCCAGTGCTTCTCCGTCCAGTTGTACAGCCTCTTCTAAATTGTGGTTCATCTTCATCTCCTTTGTTTTTGCTTTATTGATGTGTAGTCCTGTGGTAGCTGCAATTGTGGCAAGTTTTGTGAGTTTGGTCTGCATTTGTGTTTGTGTGTGTGAGAGGAGGACTATGTCGTCTGCAAAGTCTAAATCCTCTAATTGAGACCACATTGTCCACTGAATGCCCAGATTTTGTTCGGCTGTGGTTTGTTTCATGATCCAGTCGACTGCCAGAAGAAAGAGGAAAGGGGACAGTAGGCAGCCCTGTCTGACTCCCGTCTCTACTGTAAAGCTGTCTGTGAGCTGGCCGTTGTGTATTACTCTGCAGGATGATTGTAGGTACAGCTGTTGGATGATGGTTATGAACTTCGTTGGGATACCGTAATGTGCCATGAGTTTCCATATAGTGTCTCTGTCTAGACTGTCGAATGCTTTGTGGAAGTCGATGAATGTGAGATGGAGAGAGGTGTTCCATTCCAGGGTCTGTTCTATGATAATGCGGAGGGTGGCAATGTGATCTGTGCATGATCTGTCCTGTCGGAAACCTGCTTGTTCTTCTCGGAATTCTTTGTCCACTTCTTTGGACAGTCTTTCCAGGATGATCCTGCTCAAAATCTTCCCTGGCACAGATGTGAGCATGATGCCCCTGTAGTTGTTACAGTCCTTGATGCATGGATCATAAATACTCTTTTTGTGACATGAGGGAGGAGTGAGAAAAAACTCTCTTGAGAAGAGATGCATGAGTAAAAACATTAAAATTACAGCATTTCAGAATTTCCATGAAGGCTTTAAAAAGGTCCAATCCATGATTCAAATGTAAACAAGCGTTAAATCCCCACCACCAAAAATAAAAAACAGGAAAAGAGAAAGTGTTTCGATTGGGCTGGGCTTGTAGACAACAGATTAATATAACATTTTATTTTATTTTTTACTGTATTTGTTGTATTTTGTGGCCGTAAAAGGTGTGTTTACATTGACGATGTTTGTAAACATTGGACAAAAACAGACATATATTCTGATTTACAATGCGTAAAATAAAAAGATCCAAAAAGCGTATTGTGGCTTTAAGGAGAAGCGGCCAGTGAACCTCTGGTGGCTAGTGTTGGTATTCCACCAGGGGGCGCTAGAGAAGGCAGCTCTCTGTTCTCTGAGTGTTTCATCTGTGTGTGTGTGTGTGTGTGTGTGTGTGTGTGTGTGTGTGTTTTATCTGTGTGTGTGTGTGTTTGTTTGATCTCTGTGTGTGTGTGTGTGTGTGTGTGTTTTATCTGTGTGTGTGTGTGTGTGTGTTTGTTTGATCTGTGTGTGTGTGTGTGTGTTTTATCTGTGTGTGTGTGTTTTATCTGTGTGTGTGTGTGTTTGTTTGATCTCTGTGTGTGTGTGTGTGTGTGTTTTATCTGTGTGTGTGTGTGTGTGTTTTATCTGTGTGTGTGTGTGTGTGTGTGCGTGCGTGTGTGCGTGCATGTGTGTAGGCAGTTCTCTGCTCTCTGAGTGTTTTATCTATGTGTGTATGTTTAAGTTTTTCTTTAGTTTCTTTAATAGTTGTCATACAGAAGTACAGAATACTTTCATACAAAATGCTTCTTACTGTTACGCTCCAGAGACTGTGCTAGACAAGATAGTATCAAATAACATAGTATAGCATGTAATTTAGAAGTAGAAAAGTAGAAAATGAGGTCACAGTGTTCAGTATAGACATATGTACAATGTTTGATGCAGAATAGACGTAACTGAGTTACCATATTATACAATACTATGCAGTGTACTAATGTACAGTACTATATAGTGCAAAGCAGAAATGGGATGAGGTACAATTTAGGTACAATTTACAGTAAGGTGTACGAGTTGTAGTGCAATCCTTCATCAATAAATATAAAGTGTGGGGAGTGGGTGCTACAGTGTGTTTGTTTAAAGTGAGTGTGTGCTATAAAGTGTGTGGGGTGGGTGCTACAGTGTGTTTGTTTAAAGTGAGTGTGTGCGTGTGGATGTGTGTGCTATGTGCGTTTGATGGTTGTTGTTGTGTAGTGTTCATTGTTCGTTTAGCAGCCTGATGGCCTGGGGATAGAAGCTTCTTCTGAGTCTTTCTGTGCTCGCCTTGCCTGACCGCAGCAGTTCAAAGAGGCAGTTGTTCGGGTGACTGGAGTCTTTAATGATTCTCTTAGCCTTGCCCCTGCAACGCTTGTTGTAAATGTTCTGGAGGGTGGGGAGCCCCCCTCCAATTGTGCGTTCGGCTGAACGTGTCACTCTTTGTAGTCTGCTTCGGTCTTGTGCAGTGCTATTCCCAAACCAGGAGGTGATGTTGCCAGTCAGGATGCTCTCTATTGTACATGAGTAGAAGTTCTTAAGGATCTTCTGACTGACTTGGAACTTCCTTAGGCGCCTGAGGAAGTAGAGGCGTTGTCGTGCCTTCTTCACAACACTGTCAATGTGTGTGGTCCATGTCAAGTCCTCGGATATGTGGGCTCCGAGGTACTTGAAACTGTTCACTCTCTCAACCGGTGCCCCGTCGATGCTGAGGGGGCTGTAGTCCTTGACCCCCGACCTCCTGAAGTCCACAATCATCTCCTTTGTTTTGCTGACGTTCAGGGAGAGGCTGTTTTCCTGGCACCATCCCGCCAGGACCTTGACCTCTTCCAGGTAGGCCCTCTCGTCGTTGGCAGAGATCAGGCCCACCACCACTGTGTCGTCAGCAAATTTGATGATTGTATTGCTACTCCGCTGAGCCACACAGTCGTGTGTGTACAGGGAGTAGTGTGTGTGTGTGTGTGTGTGTGTGTGTGTGTGTGTGTGTGTGTGTGTGTGTGTGTGTGTGTGTGTGTGTGTGTGTGTGTGTGTGTGTGTGTGTGTGTGTGTGTGCGTGTGCGTGCGTGTGTGGGTGAGTGTGCGTGCATTCTGGTATTATCTGTCAGCAGCAGCAGCAGCAGGAACAGTGGCACCAGAGACGACTGCTGTGAAGATAAAAACAAAAAAAAATCAGAGGGGGGGGGGGGGGGGGGGGGGGGTCTGATCACATAACTCTAGCATGCATCTGAGGTAAAATACTAACTTAAAAAACCCAAATCCAACATCAGAGGGGGAGCATCCAAGCTTCAGTGTTCAGCAGAAATAGCTGAAATAACGTTCTAATTCCATTTTCCTGAAGTCATTTAGAAATTTCAGAAACCGTGCCAGATAAAACGGGTACTTTTAGGAAAAGTCATTGAGTGACAGAGCTGGAGCTGGAGCTCGACCGAGTGACGAGGATACATTTATTGAAAATGCCTAGGGGTCATTTGACACCTTGTCGGCTGTGCTAGTGTTAATACACATATAGGACGGACGGATGAGAGATGGACGTGTCTCCCCCTGCCCCTCTCTGTCCCGTGGCGTGTCTCCCCCTGCCCCTCTGTCCCGTGGCGTGTCTCCCCCTCCCACTCTCTGTCCCGTGGCGTGTCTCCCCCTCCCCCTCTCTGTGTCCCCCTCCCCCTCTCTGTGTCCCCCTCCCCTCCCCCTCTCTGTCTCCCCCTCCCCTCCGCGTGTATCACTTCCGCAACGGATTTAGTTGGATTTCGGTTTCCGGGTTCGCCTGATTGGCCGCGACGGCCACGTGACACGCCGTGGCCCGCCCCCGCGGCAGCGCGCTGCTGTGTTGACACTCGCGGCGGAGTGGACTTGACCGCGAGGCTGGAGTTCACTTCCCCTTTCACATCGGTCCAGTCATCAGTCATCTAATAATATCGCGCCACGCTGCTGTGCAGTCATCAGTCATCTAATAATATTGGCGTGTCCCTTTTGTCAAGAATCACTTGTATGGTAACAGTCTCTGGAGCGCGCCAGTAAGAAGCATTTGCACTGCAACTCGTACACCTTACTGTAAATTGTACCTCATCCCGCGTCTGCTTTGCACTATAGCGTATTGTATATTAGTACATTGCATAGTATATTGTATATTGTATGTGTAGCAGGGTGGATTATCCCTGCTTCGTCCTGGGACCCGGTAGTGAGAGTGAATGGGGCCCGGGATTTACCAACCTGGTTTGGTACTCTGGTCCTCCTAGCCTCTCCGGGGCGGTCAGCAGTACTCCCCAACTCGCTCTCACTTTCCTGATTACCTCCTTGGGCCCTCCCACACCTAGTGACTGATATGCCTAAATAGATTCGTCCCTCCCGTAAGCAGTACCCTCCCTTGATGACCACTAGAAACCTTACAATAAAAAGGGAGAGGTGGAATAGGAAGGGGTTAATTGGATTAACGTTACCCACACCAAAAGAGTTGTTAAACGGCTCATGAAGGGACACTCACACAGAACTCCCATCTAATTCTTTAATGGTAATTATGCTGGTCAGTTACACTGATTTAATAATAGTGACCAAATGGACTGAAGTCCCACTATAGTTCCGTTTGTAACGCCATACCTCATAAACACGTATATTATACACCCACCTCTGGGTTAATATCAGGGATAATATACTTCAATGTGTTTGACTCATCGCCCACGTCTGGGTCTTCACCCTGTATAATACCTCTGACAGGCTTTAATTATACGGCAAGAATAATACCTCTCTAGGATTTATTTATACTGCACCAGGTCTGTAACTTCCCCACAGGGAAAGGGTTAATTAGATGGGAAAATATTATTAAACACAAACACGTTATCACACTCAAAGAAACCAAAAATGTGGGCCCACAAATACCTAACAAAAGTCCTAGGCTAATGCCGGCATGTATTGTTAATGGGGTACCCCTAGAACTGTAGTTAGCAACCATTAGCTTCGCCCGCAGGCTGCACCACACTGTGTACTGTGTAATAGATCCGGAGCATTGATGCTCAATTGTACTCAACCCAAAATGGCGGCCGCGCCGCACCACCACCGTCCGGGTGGCAAGATGGTGTCGAACGCTCTCGTCGCAGGTGCTAGCAAGCGGGGCTGGAGCAGGGGCAGTAGTGAGCTGAGAGCGTGTGCTGGGTGTTGGCGACCTCTGCCGGTCGGGACGATCTCCCGTGTTGGCCTGAAGTCAGCCGGTGCAGAACGGTTGTAAACAGCCGGTGCAGAGTCGACGGCGCGCATATATAAACTCGCCCTCACTCACACTGAAGCTACACTCTGGGTCCCAAACAGCCCACCTGCTACACGATTATACTGTGGCGCAACGTGGTTGACTATACCACCGGTCTTCTTCAGCGCCTCGCGCTAGGGTTGCACTGGAGTCGATATAACCGTTAGCCGCCGCTAATTATACCGTCACACTGCTACTGTAACCCGACAACTATGGACGTCAGTCCCGTGGCTCAGTCTCTCTTACTCACGCACTATCACGGATACTCCTATGATAACCCGTCGCTCGCTCCGGCGGGGCTCTCTGGGGGTTCTTTAACGGGGCTATTCCAAAGCACCTCCCGTTGCAGCTGCGACCGTTCACAGCAACATCCCAAACAGAAGCTGCGACCGTTCACAGCAACATCCCAAACAGAAGAGGCTCGCCTTCCCTCTTCCGCCTCCATATATTTCCTTCCATCTCTCTCCGACACTCTCTGCCTGCCACCGCCCCCTGCTGGTACCGCCAACTAGTCACACAGGGAAAAGACTGATAGAGTATGATCCAGTAACCCTGTTCATAATCCATATTCCAGCGATAGAAGGAGGAGGAGCTCGCGTCATTGTTCGTGAGAATATCAGTGGAAACTAATTAGAATGTCTTGGTGCACAAAGGGGAGATAAAAGGCAAGTCAGCACATCTGAATAATAGGCATATTTTCAGGTTGCTACATTTCCCCCCACTTTGAACTTGCTAAGTCCTCTGCAAGTTAACTCAATAAAACACCAACCAACACATGCATGAAAACGGTCCTGAGACCAACAGTTTCACACATAGATCGACAATCACACCTTATGCTAACAGTTTCACACACCTTGTTTCACCAAGACACCTTCGCACATGGTCCTGGAAACCCCGAGCAAGTGACTGACCTCTGTCATTCAGCTGGGGCCGGGTTCGCTCGACCCCCCTTGCATCTGACTCTGTGTCAGATTCGCCTGTCTCTGTTGGCAGGTCCTCGGCCACGGCTTCGCCTTCCGAGGCCTCTGACGGGCCGCTCGCGGCGCCCTCTTCGCCCCTCGTCTTTGCTGTCCTCTCCCAAGGGGTCCGACTCCACCACTCATCCCTCGTCCGGCGCGTCTTCAGCGACGACCCGAGGGGCCCGACAACGAACACCGGCGTCCCTTCATGGCTCGGGGTCACCACCGGGTAGGGCGTAGGTTCCCCCCTGGACTTTCGGTCGTGGATGCGCTTCGCTGTGGCTCCCGCGGCCTCCGCCGCAGCCTTCCGTCGCTCCTTCTCCGTAGGTACAGCCTCTGGTTCTGACCGCATCGGGATGCGCGACCGGGCGCCAGCGCTTCCGTCGGGCCGGCCGCAGTGGTGTCGAATCCTACGGCACGCTACCACACCTCCCCCTCAGACCATGGTCTGGCGGTCGCCAGGTCGGACGACCCGCCTGCTGCTGTGTGGGTGGCGCCCTGTACTGGTGGGAGAGGAACCTCACCGCCCGGTGCTTCCGTCGGGCGTGATTCTCCCATCGCGCGGGGGCACTCGCGACCGATATGGCCGGGCTGTTGACAGGTGTAGCAGATCAGTCTCCCATCCTCGCTCCGGCGGGGTAGTCTGCGCGGGGTAGAGGGCACGTCGCCCCTCCGTCGGCTTCCGGCGAAGCCTCTCTGGGGTGTGTCTCGCTCCTGTTGAAACGCCTGGGAGAGCTGCTCCATGCGCGCGCCCAACTGCTCCTGGCCGGCGAAGAGCTGTCGGATGGACTCCTGTAGTGCGGCTATGTCCAGAGGTGGCTCGCACCTCTTCACGGCGACGCCGTGTATCACGCCCCGGGCGGCACCCCTCGCGGGGGGCAGGACCACCTCCTCTTCGGACCAGTCGGTCACCACCTTCAGTACCTGGCGAAACGGCAGCGTCCCGTCCTCCCTCAGGTACTTCCGCATTTCTCGCCTCAGGGTCTCGTCTCGGAGGCCCCCCACAAACTGTTCCGGCAGCAGGGCGGCGGCGTCGGTGACCTGGTTGGGCGCCTGACGTCGTAGGCGACGAATCCTCTCTAGCAGGTCGTAGGCGAATTGTCTCACAGTCTCCCCGGCGGCTTGCCTCCGGTCGTAAAACTCCCCCAGGCGGACACAGACAGGGACCTTGTCTCCATAGGTCTCTTCGAGGAGCGCGAACAAGGCTTCTGTGTCGGGGGCGGTTCCCTCTGTCAAGAGGCTCACCGTCTGCTTCGCCTTGCCTTTGAGGTGGAGCTGTACGACCTCTGCTTGCTCCTCCGCGGGCACTCGACTGGCACGGAGATGGGTCCTCATTGCCTGGATCCAGTCCTCCACAGGCAGTTCCCCTTCTCTTTTTCTTTTTTTTAAACTTTATTTTTTAGCGTTTATCGCTTTTCTGGTCAAGCATGACCGACAGTTGTAGGGTGAAACGGGAGAGAGAGCAGGGGGAGACATTCGGCAAATGACGGCGAGTCCGGGAATCGAACTCGGAGTCAACCAGATCCGTGACGCAGCACGGAGTCCCGCGACGCAGCGCGGTAACATGGTGTGCTACTGGAGCACCCTCCCCTTCTCTTTTTCTTTTTTTTATACTTAAATTTTTTTTCCAGTTTTTTGCTTTACAAACAAAACATCCACATACAATAATACAATTGGCGTCAAAATTATAAACGACAGTACAATAGAATTCGATAGATAAGAACTAAAAGATATAGCTGATATTAGAAAAATTAATATCGAAATCGAATGACAAGTTGACCTAAAATAAATTCACTAAAGGGGAAAAGGAAAAAACACAGCTAAACAAAAACAAAGAAAAGAGAGAAACAATAAATAAATACAAAAAAATACAAAAAAAAAATACAAAAAAAGTGACATGGGTTCTTTGGTACGTTCATAGTTTATTTTTGTTTCGTTTTTTCTTCTTGTCTCCTTTTCACTCTCCTGTGATGTCCGTTTATTTTTTTCCTATACTCTTCCCACTTCTCCCATTTTGATTCAAACTTCTCGTCTTGTAGCCTCAGCCTATATGTGATTCTCTCCATTTCCTGTATCCCACCCACTATCTCTGTCCATTGTTCCCTCGTCGGTGCTTCTACTCTATACCACATTTTCGTCAGTGCTTTCTTGGCTGCTACTAGTAATATCTTAATCAAGTATATATCTTTCCCCTGCATTCCTTCCTGTGTTAAGTTCCCTAAATACAATACTTGTCCTGTCTGGGGTATTTCATATCCTACTATTTCATTTATTATCCCTCCTATCTCTTCCCAATAGTTCTTTATTATCTGACATCCCCAGAATATGTGTGTGTGGTTTGCTATTTCCTGTCCACATTTTCTCCAGCATGGTTTCTGTGTTGGTGTATAGTTGCCCTGTATTTCTGGTGTTATAAAAAATCGAATTATGTTTTTCCACCCAAACTCCCTCCATATCCTTGACCCTGTGGTTGTGTGTTGTATCTTACATATGTTATACCATTCTTCTTCTGTTATCTCCGTTTCTAATTCCTTCTCCCACTTTTCCTTTATATATTTGGGTGTGATGTCCTTGCTGTCCATTATTGCCCGATATAGTGCTGATACCCCCCCCCCCTTCCTTCCTTCGTATGCTTTACCATTATCTTAATTATCCCATTCTGATCTTTGTCTTTGTCTAGTTTTATTTCCTTGTTGTAGTAGTCCCTAATCTGTAAATATCTAAAGTGGTCGCTATTCTCTAGTCCGAATCTTTCTTTCAATTTTTGTAGAGTCTGGATCTCCCCTCCTTCTGTTATTGTACATATTGCTGTTATGCCCCCCCTCTCCCATCTTTTGAACCCATGATCTTCTTTCCCTGGTTTAAATTTGTTGTCGTGCGTTATCCATCTCAGTATCTTGGTTTCTTTTTCTAGCTTGTATTTCTTTACTATCTTGTTCCATATATTTATAGTGAATTTGGTAATTGGGTCTATTAGTTGTTCCTTTCTTCTGTATAGCTCCCTGTCTCCTATTAGTGGCTGCACTTTGAGTCCCTCATTTTTTGTTTCTATGTTTTTCCATTTGGCTTCATAGTTCTCGTTGCACCAACATGTTACTATTATCAGCTGTGCTGCGTAGTAGTAATCTTCTAAACTAGGTATTGCCATTCCTCCTTTCTCCTTTTGTAATTGTAGAGTCACATATCTTATCCTTGGCCTTTTCCCCCCCCCATATGAATTTTGATATCTGTTTATTCCATTCCCTGAACTGGCTTTGTGGTATTAATATAGGTAGAGCCTGAAATAGGTATAGTAACCTTGGTAATATATTCATCTTTATAATTTCGATCCTTGAGCTAAAGTCTAGAGGCATTACTGTCCATCTTTCTAGGTCTTGTTTGATTTTCTGATTAATCTGTGTATAGTTTGCATCATATAGTCCCTCCACCTCTCTTGTAATATTCACTCCTAGGTATCTGATCCTGTCCATATCCCATTTAATCTTGTATTTGTCTTTGATCTCTGTCGTTGGGGTGTAGTTCAATGTTAAGGTCTGTGTCTCTGTTACGTTAAGTCTATATCCTGAGTAATATCCATATTCTGTCAGTAAGTCCATCAGTGTCGGGAAGCTTGTGTCTGGTTGTCTCATATACTATCACATCATCTGCGAACAGTCCTAATTTATGTTCTGTTCCCCTTATCTCCACCCCTTTGATGTCCTCGGTCTGTCTAATTAGTTGAGCCAGTGGTTCGATGAATATATCGAAGAGCGTCTGCGAAAGACAACAGCCCTGTCTTGTAGCCCTCTCTAGTTTGATCCGGTCCGTCAGGTTGCCATTTACTTTAATCCTTGCCGTTGGTTCTTGATATAATGCCCTAATTGTTTTCATCGCGTTTTTGTCTAGTCCAAATTTCTCGAATACTTTATATAGGAATATCCAGCTTACACTGTCGAATGCTTTTTCTGCATCCAGGCTAACTAGTACTGCACTTCCTCCTTCTTTTTGTATCTCCTCTACTATCTGCACTGTCTTTCTTATGTTGTCCTGTGTTTTTCTTCCTTTAATGAATCCGGTCTGGTCTTCGTCTATAATATCTGGCATAAATGTCTCAAATCTTTTGGCTATTATCGATGTATACATCTTGTAATCTACATTAAGTATGGACACTGGTCTGAAGCTACTACATAGTTCCTTATCCTTCCCTTCCTTTGGAATCGTAGTAATTATGGCTTCTTTCCATGAGGGTGGCATTGTTCCTTTTTTCATTGTGTGTCTAAATGCTGCCTCTAATATGGGCCTCAGTTCCTGTCTAAATGTTTTGTAAAATTCCGAAGGGAATCCGTCGCTACCTGGTGACTTATTGTTCTTTGCTTTACTGATCGCATTTCCCACTTCCTGTTCTGTTATCTCTGCATTTAATATTTTGTTCTGTTCCTTTCCTATCGATGGTAAATCTAATTTTTCTAAGAATGTCTCTATCTCTTCTTCTCCTGCCGCTTTCGGTTGTGTGTATAGTGTCTTATAGTATTCTACAAAAGTCTTCTCTATTTCAGCTGGTTCTCTTAGTAACCTGTTTGTGTTTGTGTCTCTTATTGTGTGTATTGTATTTAGTTTCTGTTGTATTCTGATTCGTCTAGCTAAGAGTCTGGTCGCTCTCGTTCCTCCTTCATAGTATGTCTGTTTCACATATCTAGCCTTTTTCTCAATTTCTGTCAGTAATTCTTTGTTTATCTTTTCTCTAACGTCTTTTACTTCCCTAAGTGTCTTTTGGTTCTTTGAGTATTGGTGTTTTTTCTCTAATTCTTTCAGTTTCTTTACTAAGTTCTGGTATGTCTCTATTCTGGCCCTCTTGAGTAGTGCTGCCTTTGCTATCAATTTTCCTCGTATTACTACCTTCATTGCATCCCATAGAATGTTTGGATCTACCTCTCCGTTATCATTTTCCTCTCTGTATCTTATTATGTCTTCTTTTACTTCGTCTACTAAGCCTTTGTTATTCAATAGCCCTATGTTCAGTCTCCAGACTGTGTTTCTCCGTCTACTTTTCAGATTTACTGTCAGATATGTTGCGCTGTGATCTGATATGTCTGTTACCCCTATTCTACAATCTTCTACTCTGTATCTGTCCCCTGTTGTCATGAGGAAGTAATCTATCCTTGAATATGTTGTGTGTGGATGTGAATAATGTGTGTATTCCCTGTCTAGTGTGTGTGTTTCTCTCCATATATCCGTGATTCCTAATTCTGTCATTTGTATTTTCATATATTTGCTAATGTGTGTTCTCCATCTCTTTGTGCTTGTCGTGTCCATGTCGTAATTCAATACTACGTTGAAGTCTCCTGTACAGATTAAAACGCCTTCCCCTTCCATTGCTATAATATCAAAGATTGTTTCAAATAGGTATTTCTCACTGTCTGGGGGTGCATATATATTCATTAATGTTACCATTTGGCCTTCCATTTTCCCCTTGGCCATTACATATCTCCCCTCTTTATCTCTCACTTCTTTAATCAATTCAAACTTCACTGCATTCTTAATCAATATAGCTACTCCTCTCCTAAGGTTCTGTTTAAAAGAACTATAAAACATATTCTCGTATCCGAATCTCTTCAGTTTTTCATGTTCTTGTTGTATTAGATGAGTTTCTTGTAGAAAAATAACCTGTGCCTCCTCTTTTCTAAGCTTCGTCATCACCTTACTCCTTTTGATTGGATTATTCATTCCATTAACATTCAGCGACATCATCTTAATACTTTTAATTTGTGTCATCTTTCCATTCGAAATGATCTCCCGTTCTACCCATGTCACATAAAATAATATTTGTAGTTGTAGCCACTATAATAAACATTTACAACATTCTCTTTTTCACCTCCAAACTCGCTGCACTTCCGCTCTCGTTGGACGTACACGGTGGAGGGGCCGGTGCGGGGTTCGCGACCGTACCGGTCGAGAGCGACCTGATTCTTCTCAAGGGCCAGGTCCTGTCGGTCCAGCATGCCGGCTTGTGTGTGGGCTTTGTTCGCCAGGGCCCCCACCTCTGCGGTCAGTTCCTCCATGCGTTCGGCCTCCTTTTTCTTTACCTTGGCGGCGACGTCCTGGCCGTCTCGTTGCTCCTTTAGGGCCGCCTGAGTGTAGCGCTTCTCTTGGAGTGCCTGTTCGATCAACTCCTTCATCGCTTCGGCTTGCTGCTTTAGTAGTGCCGCCTGAGCCCGACACTCCTCCTGCAGCTCCTCAAACTTCGCCGCCATCTCCTGCGCGGCGTGGGTCTCCTCTTTGGGCATCGTGGGTCTCTCTACGGGTCCCGGTCAAGGGAGTAAGTTAGGATGTTGATCCTGTTCGTGACGCCAAATGTAGCAGATCAGTCTCCCATCCTCGCTCCGGCGGGGTAGTCTGGGGGTTCTTTAACGGGGCTATTCCAAAGCACCTCCCGTTGCAGCTGCGACCGTTCACAGCAACATCCCAAACAGAAGAGGCTCGCCTTCCCTCTTCCGCCTCCATATAGTTCCTTCCATCTCTCTCCGACACTCTCTGCCTGCCACCGCCCCCTGCTGGTACCGCCACTGCCTGCCACCGCCCCCTGCTGGTACCGCCAACTAGTCACACAGGGAAAAGACTGATAGAGTATGGTCCAGTAACCCTGTTCATAATCCATATTCCAGCGATAGAAGGAGGAGGAGCTCGCGTCATTGTTCGTGAGAATATCAGTGGAAACTAATTAGAATGTCTTGGTGCACAAAGGGGAGATAAAAGGCAAGTCAGCACATCTGAATAATAGGCATATTTTCAGGTTGCTACATATGGTAACAGTCTCTGGAGCGCGCCAGTAAGAAGCATTTGCACTGCAACTCGTACACCTTACTGTAAATTGTACCTCATCCCATTGCTGCGTTGCACTATAGCGTATTGTATATTGCTACATTGCATAGTATATTGTATGGTAACTCAGTTACTTCTATTCTGCATTGAACATTGTACATATGTCTCTATACTATTTTATTTCATACTTATCTTGTCTAGCACAGTCTCTAACAGTAACAGTAAGACGCATTTTGGATAAAAGTATTCTGTACTTCTGTATGACAACAATGTATGCCTTTCAAATGTTAAATGATTAAATGATATCTGAAATCTACGCTCTCTCATAAACAGCAGCGCGTCTGCACTCAGAAGATGGCGCGACAATATTGCTCTGGCGTTGAAGTGGGAAAGCGGCAGTGAAACACAGCAGCGTGTAGCGGCGCCTTGCCGCTGCCGCCTCTGCTGCTGCCGCGGGGGCGTGCCACGGCGTGTCACGTGGCCGTCGCGGCCAATCTGGCGAACCCGGAAACCGAAATCCAACTAAATCCGTTGCGGAAGTGATACACGCCTCCCCTCCCCCTCTCTGTCCCGTGGCGTGTCTCCCCCTCCCCCTCTCTGTGTTCAAGGGTACTACGACAATGCGTGCACCTCATGGTACCAAAGCACCTCAAAGGCGCTTAAAACAAAATTACAAACATCACAAAACAAACTGGTCAGACTACTACTTGACCTTACCCCCAGAATCCACCTCACCCCTGCCCACTTTGACAACCTAGGATGGCTTAGATTAGACGACAGAGTACAGCAACTTGCAATGGGCCTGGTCTACAAGATACACTATACGACTAAGGTACCCATGTACATGTCAAAATACTTCCCAAAGGTCAGTGAATACCACAACCACTACACCAGAGGAAGCTCAACAAATCATGTTAAACCCAGATTCGGCTCAAACAAGGGACTAAACACGTTTCGCAATTATGCCACATCAATGTGGAACGCCCTACCCAAAGCTGTAAAGGAATGTGAATCCCTACCCACATACAAAACTGCTCTTAAAGAGCACCTACGGGAGGCTGCAATTCGAAACTGGCCACCGTAAATGCCCAAAACCCCCACCACCTCCTAATAGACAGTCTCCTCCCCACCGCATGTATATATTACCTCCCCGCCGTATGTATATCTCTCTCCCACCCACCCACCCCCTCCTAATGTACAGTCCCCTCCCCATCATATGTATATACTCTGTCAGGATCTAGGGGTAACAGTACTGTATATTTGAATACCGTTTATCTCACAAATGTATCAGTACTAAATACCTATATGTCCCTATGCCATAAATGTCATGTATGTTGTGTATGTCATAAATGTCTATATGAATTGAAAATGGGGGACCCTGATGGAAACAAGACAAACGTCTTTTTCAGGTCTGCATCCCCTTAACAATTGTGTGTAGTGAGCCATACTGTATTGTACCCATTCTGCAATCTGTTAAATAAAGTTTTCATTCATTCATTCATTCATTCATTCATTCATTCATTCATTCATTCATTCATTCATTCATTCATCCCCTCCCCCTCTCTGTCTCCCCCTCCCCCTCTCTGTCCCGTGGCGTGTCAGTGTGTGTGTTATGGGTCCAGGGGCCGTGCTGAGTGAGCGATGGTGGAGGTGAAACCCTGCAGCATCTGCTCTCCTCTTCCTCTGGGCTCCGTTCCATTTCAGACGCAGATCCTTCCTCTGCGTGCCCGCACTTAATTTTTTAAACCATTTTAAGCATTATTTTAGGCTTATCTGAAATTATCAGAAAAAAAGCATAGAAAATCTATAAAATGTGAGTGCAGTGTAAGAATCGAATGACACCACACAATAATACTAAATCGAATGTAGTGGAGCCTTGGATGAACATATACAATACAATAAGTGTCAGAATTACTGAGTGATTGGACATCTGCCAATGGGATGAGAAAATAGCATTTTGTTCCAATCCAACTGGGCAAGAGCAAGACATGTCTTGATAAGAAGTGACAATATCTCGACATTGCGCAGGTCACACCACACTCTGTTTCGAGAACATGTTACTGAGAAGATGCTTGAAACAAGGTTGGAAAGCAGCATAGCAGCCCAGTGCCTACATTAACCCTTTCACTACCACGCCACGGAAGGTTAACCGTCTGTGGTGTGGTAGTGAAAGGGTTAACCCTTTGTGGTGTGGCAGTGAAAAGGGTTAACCTTCTGTATTGTCGCAGTGAAAGGGTTAACCATGTGGGTAGTGTGGTAGTGAAATGGTTAAAAATGGACCCGGTAATGTAACTAGGAAGCATTCTTGGGAATCTGGTGTCTCGCTGAGGGGGAGCAATAAAGGAGGAGCGCAGCTGAGCCAACAGCTGACAGGAACAGGAACCCACGCTTGGCCAAGGTCAGGGGAGGTAGAAAGGGAGCGCGCGTACACATCGGGTGGAGGGGAAAACACGAGGGTCATGAAAACAGGTGGGGAAGCGTATGGATATATGGCGACACAAAATACTCAGGAGTGGCAGAGACCAGGTGGTTGGAGAGCGAAGTGGCAACACCTGCGATCTATGTGTGTGTATAGTTCTCTTGTTTTCCTATCGTTGTGGAGACCTAATGTCCCCACGAAGAAGGATTTTTCTATCCTTGTGGGGACCAGCGGCTTGGGTTAGATTACGGTTAGGGTTTAGCATGTAGTGGTTACAGTATGGTTACGCTTATTTACATTTTCACATTTTCATTTAGTAATTTAGCTGAACGCTTTTATCCAAAGCAACTTACACGTTTTTATACGACTCCGGAGCTGTAGAGAGCATCTTGACTGGAAACATCACTGCCTGGTATGGAAACAGCACGGCACAGGACAGGAAGGCCCTACAGAGAGTGGTGCTCTCAGCCGAGCGTACTACGGGTATTGCACTACCACCCCTGCAGGTCTTATATAACAAGAGGTGCAAATCCTGAGCCTGCAGAATAATGAAAGACCTCACCACCCCAACAACAGCCTGTTCAAGCTGCTGCGGTCAGGCAAACACCTGCACACACCAGCAACTAGGACAGAGAGACTTCGGCTCAGCTTCTTCCCCCAGGCCATCAGAGTCTTGAACACTGAACTCTCCACACACAAGCACACATGAGCACACACACAACAACACACTGTATACCAGTGGTGCCCAACCAGTCGATCGCGATCGACAGGTAGATCGCGGGCTGATTTCAAGTAGATCTCGATTCATAAAATTAGATTTTTTTTTTTGCAAAATCAACTCTGCCTCTCCTTGTTAACTACAACAAGCAATGTTGTTTGTTATTTAAGATGAGGTCGGACTCGGCACTGACAGATTTGTGTTCATTATGCTGCTTTTATAAAGCCTCAAATGACGGCTTACAATATACAATTTTGGCTGGTAGCTCTCGGCTAGGTGGTAAATTAAAAAGTAGATCTTGGTTCAAAAAAGGTTGGGCACCCCTGCCACACACTAACAGACACTTTAGCACGAACACACACATGCTGCACACGCACACACTCAACGGTCACTTTACACAATGAAAAGGTCACTTAAAAAAAAAAGTATAATAATAAAAGAACGGGAGTGGTTCTTGTATAGTAAATAGATGGATATAGCAAGATAGCATAAGGATATATATAACTGTATATTGTATAGTATTGTATAGTAGTGTACATAAGACCCAGTGCCTCATCCGTAGCTAACACACTGTATCGCAGGACCTTAGCATGTCTTTACCATGCTTTTTGTAAACTTTATGTACATTATACCTGTTATGTCTTATTCTATGTCTTATTCTTATTACTTGTATTATTGCACAATCGCTGCGGGCATGACCACCCGCATTTCACTGTATGCTTGTATGCCGTGACAAATAAAACTCTTGACTTGAATGTTCATCAAAGTGTCATCAAACTTGAGTGCTACAGTGTCGAGTGTATGTTAGTATATTAGGAAGAGTGCAGTAAGAAGGTTAGTATTTCTTTCTTTTTTCATTTCAAATATTGATTGAAGAAGTGCGTCTTTAGTCGACGGCGAAACATTGGTCAGGTTTCGGCTGTCCTAACTGGGGTGGGCAGTTCGTTCCACCATTGTGGAGCGAGGACTGAGAATAGGCGGCTTCTCCTTGATGACCCTCCCGGAGCTCGGATAGGAGTGGGTCTGAGGCGGCCAGAAGATGCAGAGCGTAGGGGTCTCGAGGGTGTGTAGTTAGAGACCATTGACCCGGAGGTAGGCGGGAGCCGTTCCCTTCACCACACGAAATGCCAGGTCGCGGGCCTTGAAGCGGATTCGTGCGGTGATGGGGAGCCAGTGCAGGTCCCTAAGAAGTGGGGTGACATGGGCTGACTTTGGTAGGTTGGAGATCAGGCGGGTGGCTGCGTTCTGTATGAGTTGAAGAGGCTTGGTGGCGGTAGTCGGTAGATCAGCAAGCAGTGCATTGCATTGCAGTAGTCGAGGGGAGAGATGATTGTTGATTGGACGAGGATTTGGGTGGCTTCTTTTAATAATTTTAATAATAATAACTTTATTTGTATATTTCATACAATTTCATACAGAAATTGCAGTTCAAAGTGCTTCACAGCAGTAAAAAATACAGACATAAGCGAGCATTAAAAAGATGGTAGCAAGGTCAGGTAAATCACCGTTTTTCACATTAGGATCTAGCATCCCAATAGGCTGTTTACGGTTTCATTCAGTAATAAAAATTATTAAATAGAATAGACTGAGTAGAAAAGTGCGGTTTGATTCAGTTTAAAAATAGGCTAAGAATTATAAAATAGAACGGACAGTAAAAAGTGTGATAAAATAGTTAAATAAAAATATAACAACATAGCAGTGCATCGCTCTTAATACTTTGAGTTTCTTTACAAAGTTCTAACATACAACAGAGCAGTGCATCGCCCTTAACACTTTGAGTTTCTTTACAAAGTTCTAACATACAACAGAGAAGTGCATCGCCCTTAACACTTTGAGTTTCTTTACAAAGTTCTAACATACAACAGAGCAGTGCATCGCTCTTAACACTTTGAGTTTCTTTACAAAGTTCTAACATACAACAGAGAAGTGCATCGCCCTTAATACTTTGAGTTTCTTTACAAAGTTCTAACATACAACAGAGCAGTGCATCGCTCTTAACACTTTGAGTTTCTTTACAAAGTTCTAACATACAACAGAGAAGTGCATCGCCCTTAACTCTTTCAGTGCCACGCCTGGTTTTCCGTTTTACCGGCTGAATGCCACCATCGGCGCCAATGTTAACGTTAATATCGCCTAATCTATGTTTTAAATTATGGCTATGTGTCTAATCTGCCCATCGCATTATCAAAGACTATTTTCCAGTCAGTGCTGTGAAGGCAGATTGTTTTTTTATCGCGTCGTTGCCGTTTCAGAGCAGTTAGAAAAGCCCCCGTTTTGATATAAAAAACAGCTCATTCTGGAGCATTCTATGAAAATCGTCTTTTAGTGGAATATTCCACAACGTTGATATTCGTCGGCCTTTTTATGAATCGTTTTCAAATAAACGCTAGATGATCAATATTATACGTGCACGCAAGCACATTATGGCCGCGCACTGATAATCGCTCCGTTGATTTCCTCACAGACTTTTACAGTGAAACCGAAAGAAGACATTTCACAAAACAGCTTATAACTTCATCAAACTTACTCCGATTATCCTACCACTGATAACATAGAGTCCTTACCTGACATCAGATGGTATCCAACTGGTATATTCCAATTCCTGATCACCATTCGAAAAAATCGATACGTGTATGGATCCAACGCGACACTGTAGATCTCCATGATCCGCGGGGATCTGAGGCTCCAGAATGAACTGTGGTAACCACGGCTGGATCAGTGGACTGGAAAATGTGGAGTACCGGATTTTTTTCCCCATTCATTTTCATTGAGTCCATTCCAAAATCACTTATGTCATCTGGGAGACGACAGGGGGCG